>NC_134372.1:47077636-47379622 GCF_035582795.1 Mycteria americana
ACAGGAGATGATAACTTCTCCCACCGCAGTGCCCAGGCCGGACCCAGGATGATGTTTGCTCAGATGGGCCCAGCCACAACATTTACAGACATCTCCAACATGTTCCATTCGAGCAGGTGAGATGGGACTTCTGTGGGTCCCGGGAGGCAGGGCAAGACCAGGGTGCCGGGTCTTGGCTGGGAAGAACGATGGTGGCAACGATGCCTTCTAAGAGGGTTCCTCCATCCCACAACCTCCTCATCGCTGGACCACAGTCTTCCTCAGTTGCATATGACAAACAGAAGGAGCTACCAACTGCCTCCCTTTCAAGTGGGAACTCTCAAGTGCAGCCAGAAGAAACTGTTTGTCAAGGTATTTCATCTGCCAAACAACAACATTTTGAAATTCGGGTCTAGGAACTTTTCATTCACATCAGTTTTATTTTTCATACCAGTGTAAGAAGAGAACATTTACTCCATTAACTCCCATTGAATGATAATTTTTTTATTATTTGGGAGTTTTTCTAAGCCAAAGAGTTTCTAAGCCAAACTCTTTTCTAAGAGTTTTTCTCTAAGCCAAAGAGAGTCAAAATTATTAATAATCCAAAAAGTTAACAAAACCAACAAAACAGGTGTTTTGCTCACCAAACAATTTCCTTTTTTATTTTTTTTTGCTCAAGCAGCAAACCCCAAAAGGAATTATTCATATAGGTCTAAATTAAAGGAGGGGAAAGAGAAACTTTTCCACTCTATCTGGTTGGGAAGTCTTTGTATTATATGCATAGGAAAAAAATAAAAAATAAAAGAAAAATGAAGGAGTTAAATGAAAAATAAGATAAATATATCTCTAGCTAGCGTACCATGAGGCAATATAACAAGTTTCTAAATCCCTGGTGAAAAATTAAGCATCTTTCAAAGTTCATTGCCGGACTTTCTGGGATAGAGCTGTGAAAGTAAATACAGCTGAACTCCAGTGAGGTGGAGAACATCGCTGCTTTGAGACAAAGGTTGTAACAGATTCAGGTTTAAAGACAACGGCTTTATTTTACTATGGCCTTGAGGGGATTAAGATAGGAGAGGAGTCCTGCCTCGCCACTGGAGGTATAAATCCTGGAGGGTCACTCCATAGCCATCCATCAAGCAAGAGGAAGGGAGGAGGCAGAGTCATTTTCAGTAGTAAATTTTGGGAAGAACAAGCACTAATGGCCTAAAATTAAGAAAGAAAAACATTGGGCTAAATAGTAGGAAATGCTTTATAATGGTGAGGTCAGGCAGACAATGGAGAAACCTGTCAGGGGAGGTCAGGGGCTCTCCAATAACGGAGATGATCGCGGACGGACCGAGGAGCCACAAAACAGGGGCTCTGCTGAAACCATCATCCCTCGAGCCCCTCGGGCAGGGCTGTCCCCATGGGGATGGTGTCCCCCCCCCGCCCCAGTTTGAGCTGATCCCCAAGGTGATGGAGTTTTTGGGGGAAATGCAAGGTTTCTTGCAAGCTTTCTTGCTCTCTCCCACCCGGGAGCAAGGTGCAGGGGAGGGCAGGGGGCTCGGCCGCAGCCCGCTCCCCTTAGAGCAGCAGAGATCTGCCCCAGCCGTTCCCCTTCCCAAAGGAAAACAGAGGCTACCCAAAGAGGTGGGATCAGAGGTGGGGAAGGAAGAAAGAAGCCTTTCAGCTGAGCCCTCCCGCCAGGAAACTGGGAGAGCAATGCGGCAGGCGGAGGATGAGCCCAGGCACCCGAGGGTCCGTCGGATGCCAGCACAAGCCGCTTTCTTAAGGCTGTCAGGCTGATTTCCTCCCAGCTCCCTGCACGGACACCTGCGGTCTGTTACACGACACGTCATTGTATTTTTGCAACTTATGGTGTCCATCATCACCCCCAGGCAATCACTGTGGAGCCATGATAAATGATACACAGGCAGTTTATTATACACACTAAATCCTCTTCACTTGGTGGTCCAAGGGTGTACCTAATACATTTTATTCCTCTTCTGCTTGGATTTGTAGCTTGGATCCATTTGATACCTTATAGCAAATGCTGAAGAGGTTCTACAAAACATGCATTGCACCGAGCGTAGTTATTTCCTATCATCTCCTATCCGGTGAGAATCCAGTTAGCACTCTAATTTTTCTGCATTTCTAGAAAACCTGACCGTGTTAGAAATATTAACTAGCAGAAGTAGGGAATGCCACTCTGACAGCCCAAAGCTCTCAGTAGAAAGCTGCTGGAGATCTGACAGCAACTGGAGGGGAAAGGAGAGGCTGCGATAGCCAGCTGAGATCGTAGGTGGCATCTAGGGAAAGCCAAAACAACTCGCTCCCGTTGGAATATGACCACGCAGAGGCCAGCACGCTTGTTTTTTTTAAAACAGAGATAATTAACAACTCTAAGAAATTAAAATCTTGGCTATGGGTCTGGCCTGAAAGACAGCACAGGAACACCCATCCGCGTCCTTACATCTGCCCTCTCCTCGGAGAGTCTTTCCTGCTTTGACGTGTTGTCCAAAACACCTCCTGAAGTGGACTGTTGAGGGCAAGGGAGCGTTTCTAATGTATAAGGTGTAATTAAGTGCTGGTAACACATAGCAGAGGGCACAACACAAAGAAACATAGACTCCTTCCTCCAAGCGCACCCTTCAGCACCATCAAAGCAGGTTTCCACCAGCCCGCTGGAGACAGCATTCCACAAACGTGTCCCTCCTTGCCAAGAAGTGAACAGGAAGGATTTTTCCACAGCACTGCTGTCACTCAGGCATTTGTAGAGGCTGTTCCCAATTTTCCCCCTCCGGTACCAGGTCCTTGCTGCCAGGGTGGTCCAGGACAAAGCCTGTGAGAAGATGCCTGGTCATGGTTTCTTGGCTGGAGAAGGCAGGGGTACTATAGAGGATGCTGAAGGAGCAGGACAAGGAATGCAGAATGATCACAGGAGGTCATGGGAAGCCAGCAAGGGGAATGTGAAGAGCATCGGATGGGATATCAGGGAGGATTTTTGCAGCTGCATTTGGACAAACCAAGAGCACAGAGGGGTGTCAGGGCACCGGTGCCTTCAGCTCGGGTGTAGGCAAGGAAACGGCTACTTTTGCAGATGATAGGAGGAGAAATAACAAGGGGGGAGCACATTAACCAGGAGGCTGAGGAGAAAGGAAGAACTTCAGAGGAATGGCAGTCTGCTGGACTAAAGGGCAGCTCTTTCCTCTCCAAGAGCTTTGTTTCTGTCGGGCTCCTGGGGGAGGAGAGTTGGCCTACAGCTACAGCAGTAACTTTGAGTAACTTCTCAGGAAACAGCTTATTTAGATAGCACTGCCTATTCTTCAGAGGAGAGGATAGAAGAACATATTGCCTGTTACTAATGAATGGCTTTTCCACAACTAATGATGTTTACAGGGATGGATACTCCAAGATCTCCACAGTATCTCCACTAATAGGATGGATTTTGGTGCCAAGAAAGCATGGCTTTTTCACACACGCCCCCCGATAGGAGAGAGTTAAATATCTTCTCTGGTTTTAATGGAAAATTAAGCAGGCATGACGCATCTGTTTAGAAGACTTTTTTCTTATCTCTAGGATCGAAAAGAATTCCAGAGCTCAAAGACCAGAAACTGAGAGCAGTTCATTCACTGCCAATGCATGCAGACGGGAGGAGTTCAGGTTGAACACAAGCTAAAGGTTGGAGTCTCTATCCACTGCAATAAATAGATTGTTTCCACTGACTGCAGTAGAAACAACGTTGGACCTTGATTTCTCTGCTTGAGTTTGCAGTAAATAAAAGCTTCAAGCAGAACCCATTAAAGCCGTTTCGATTTCCAGGCTCCAGTCCTTCCAAAAGTTAACTCTTATAAAATTCAATATACACAAATGCTCTTTGGCTGGGTAGGAGAAGGATTCAAATCATGAGATGTTCATCCTAACCTTCCAGGTCAAGGATCTCCCACTAATGGGGTCTGTGAATTTGCCGCCCAGTCTGGAAAAGGCTTAAGCAAAGCATTCCCAGAGACAATGAAGATTTTAAGGGGAAAAACAAAACAAAACAAACAAAAACTTTTCAAGAACTTTGCCACATTGTGGTGCCCAGATCCTGCTCAGGTTTTGCGTGACAGGAAACTGATGCTCAGCCTTGCGTCCAGGTTCCCTTTGCAGCCTCAAGCCACAAAGCCGTGCTGTTAGGAGCTGGTTTCACATAAGCAGTGTTTTTAGGTGTGAACTGAGTTCAGACCACAAACCCCGACCTCTGAAGGACCTGAGGGCTCTGGGTTAGGCTTCTCCTCTCAGGGGCACAGCTGCAAAGCAGAATTTAAGTCACCAAATCTCAACCATCCCTGCAAATGTGCCTTTGGCAGGCTCCAGCCCCCACTGCTGCTTTCACAGTCCAGTTCAGGAAGCATCTCTCTGCTCAGTATTTTTATGCACAGCGATACTCAGCCAAGTCTCTTTTTACAAAGCACAGTCACTCTGAAAGAAAGCAAACAAAACTTAATAGCTACTACCTTGAAGCAGTCGATTCCGTATTCCAAGACAGGGTAGGTCCGTAACTCAAAATTGTTGGCTCTGGGAATCTTTATCATGGCTGGATTTTTGCTGCATCTGGTTGAGCGAGTTTTTATAATGTCATTTCTGATCAAGGTAGTTTTCAGTAACAGCTTTCAGCATATTACAGGTCAAGGTTAAGAGGGAAAGGGAAATTGCAAAGGGGAGGTGCTCTTGCTGCTCTTTGAGGTGGCAAGGGCTGCGAGAGAGAGGACTTGTTCAGAAATTAAAGGAGTTATTATAATTCAGAGGAGCTGTTACAAGGAAAGGAAAAAGTAGCGTTTGTGACACCGTTAGCAAATTACAACAATGTGCAGCTGCCTGGAAATGAACTGAACACCAGCTTTAAAACCATGCGTGGCGAATTGATTTCAAATCATCAGCTATTTGGTCCAGCCTATTACAGCGAAGGCTGGTTGTCTTGCGGAAACACACTGTGCATTTGGAAAGCAGTTTAACCGAGTCTGGAAAATATCTTGCAAACCAGGACCTGTCTCCCAGCAGAGTCAAAACTTATAGAAACCTTTTGCTTGTGCCGGGCAGGTTGAGAGCAGTCCTGCCGTCTCAAATAGCAACTCGAACCACATTCGCAGTTTGGCTCTGCAGGCTGAACCTCTTTGGCTGAACCTCTCCGAGTTCAGGAGGTCTGCATGAAGAAGTTGAGTTTGCAGCTACTCATCGTGGTGGGGGAACTGAAAGGGACGACATGGGCTTTGCAAAGCAAAAAGGCGCTTTCGGTTTACTCACCCACAACGACGTGGAATAAATGGATCAGCTGTCCGAGCTACGTCCCCAGGCTAAGCTAGTGTGATGCATTTAGCTGCATCAAACAATTTCTTGCCCTGTAATCCTGCAATGTGTCATGACCTCTGAAATGCTGAAGACCAGCTTAAGAAACCAAACAGACAGCATCTCTCTGATTCATTCTCCTGTTACAAAATATAAGTAGAAATTGCCTTTTGGCTAGGCAGAGGCAGGATCCCATGATTTCCCAGGCTTGTGTCTGTCAGGCTGGAACCAGAGATTTAAAAAATCTGAAGCATGAAAAGCACCCTCGGCTTTTAGGAGCTGTTTTATTGGGTTTCTTGTTCAGGACATCTTGAACTTCATTTTTGAAGATGTCAAGGACACCCAGCTCCCGTTAATTTTATGCTGAGTTGTGACTGCTCATCACTTTGGAGAAAGATGACACTCTGGGGAGGCATCCTTGGGAGTTTACGGGAGTTTTGCCGTTATCTTCGATGTAACCAGGACTTTTGTCCTAAAACTCAGCTCTTCAAAACCAGGAGATTTTAGCACTCAATACCAACAGTTTTACAGGGCAAAAATATTATAATGCAAGCCTATGCTCAATCAGCGCATCTTTCTCAGAGGTGTGGGATGGAATTAGTAGCTGAATTTGGAGCTGTAAAGCAAATCCAGCAATGGGGCATTTTGACTGGTGGATATCCTCAAGGCGATTACTGTCCTTGCGCTGTGCTTATGACTCCATTTTTTCCACGTCCAGTCTTCCATGCACTTCGGGATATGCTCAATCCTAGGCAGTGAAAAGGATTTAATTAACATTTTACATTTGCCTACTTCTATGCATCTGATTTCAGCTGGAATCCCCAGAAGGTCCCAGAAATGGAGAATACTCCAAAGGCAGAAGTGCCAGAAGCAGAAGTATATAAACCCCAGACTTCACGGTGACACTCATCTTTTACGAATGACAATAAAGAATTGATTCATCCCTTTTGCATTCAGCACGGAGAAGTTGTTCAAGTCAAAGCCGCTGCAGTGGCAGATGTGCTACCATCAGCTTTTCTCTGAGCAGAAGTGGAGGTCCTCCGCTGGCCACGGCACAGGTTGTGCCACTGTTTTCCTCCCTCTTAATTTGAACACTTGGCTAGTGGATTGCCAGCATTAAGAGGCAATTATCAGTTAAACCTACTGAACATGTAACGAGATGGTCATTGAAACAGAAAAGTTATCAGGGGAATAAAGGAATGGGAATAACAGATAGAGCCCAAAGGAGGCAAACCAACAAGTCGTCAGAGTGTTTGATGTGATTTAAGAGATATATAATATTTAGAGATTATATGAGATACGTAGATCTAGATATATAATATTATAGGTATATAATCTATATAGAGTTGTATAATCTATAATAATCTATAATACTCATATATATATTATTTTTATATATATACAAATAAAATTAGAGCATTAGAATGGAAGAGATTGTCTTCATTTTGAGCGGGGGACAGTCTGCACAGCCCACGATGGGTTACAGGAGAGAAATTCCCAATTCAGCACCCAGTACCTACATTGCCGATACGCTGGGTCGGCATCCAGTGCGCATCGCTCACGCTTCAGTGCACGCAGAGATGCTGAACGCCTGGTGCCACCTCGTCCCCAAACGGACCCCGAAAATCATTTGAGCCACAGTAACCAAGATGCCTTCCTTAACAGTCTGGTATTTGTGAACTGCCTTACAGTTGTAATCTTTCGTTTTCTGGGATCACCTTACAACCACAATTGGATTTCAGAAGCACGCTGCAACAGTCTGACTCCCAGCATTATACCAAGATGTTTTCTTAGCTGTATTTTTTGTTTAGTCTGAGTTCCACATAGTTTAGGACTTAGGAAAAAAAAAAATGCAAAAATAAAATAAAATAATCCTCAGGTATTTCAAATAACCTCTGTGGCAGTATCCTCCAAGCAGGACCAGCCTTGCTTACAGCCCTGCCAGATTTGGAGGATTATTTGTCTCTGCTAGCCAGCCAGCATGATGTTAGCAGCACGGGCTGCTGTGCTCAGGGCATGGCACAGCCCTGCAAACCCCCCCTCCGCCATGTCCCCAGGGCCCACCAGTATCCACCAGCAGCTCCCAGGAGCTCTTAGAGCAGATGTCTTTGAGACAGCCAGGAAAGGAGCATCTCTGCCCAAATAACCCCCCAAGGCATCCTCCATGCCTTGGAGGATGCCCTTTCTGTATGAGAGGCAGCTAATGGCCGGAGCACTGACCCAGCCCTGAACGGTGTCCCTTGGATGGCAGATGACCCTGGGGCAACATCCCCCTCCTGCTCCATGACCCTGTTTCCCCGGGTGTAAGAGGCAGAGCTGACATTTAACCTTCTGTAAAGTGCTTGAAGTTCCGCTGCGGAAAAACGCCGCCTCGCTGCTTTAGCACCGCATTGCAAACCAGGGGCACGGCTGCCCATCGCCTCGGTCCCCCGCATCCTCAGCCATGCCCGTGGATGCTGCTGCCAGCCCAAAGCAAGACGATGCCAAATGTTTCTTCATCACCAACCAAGAAGTATTGTACGCACACTGGTTCACGCAATAGTTAATGGAAGATACAGCGCAAACGTCTTGCACAGGGAGGCACTTCGGATGCCAGCTGGTTTGAATTTCGTGTGTGCTTGTGAAAATTAATCTTTAGTGCCTTCTGCTGCCTGCAGCAGCTCTGATTTTTAAAAGAAAAAGCAAGCCCAAAATTAAAACTCCTCTCCAACAGCTCGCAGGTACGCAGAGGATTTCCAGCCAGAGGGCTGGAAATAGCACACACAGAGCACAAAATGACCATTTCTGTCACCAAGGCAGAAATCCCCCAGCCAGACCCCTGTGGAAAGCCCTAACTCGGGCTAATCAATCCCTACCACAATCAGCCAAGGAAGATATTAAGTCTTCAGGCTGCCAGGGAATTGCCGGAAGCCGGGAATGCCGGCACCAGCTATAAAGACTAATTGACAACGACAGCAAAATTTGACGATATCCTTTCAAATTCTCCGTGTCAGCCCTGACATGATTTAGGGATCCCCAAAGCATTGAGGACGAGCTCCCTCTGCTGAGGCTGTGGCCGATGGGATGCGGAGGGCAGGGTGCTCCTCGGCAAAGGGGACGCAGCTTCTTCCCTGCCAGCAACTCCGACTCCATCCTTACACGGGCACCTTTCATATGCCAAGGCTGAGCTGGAACAGAAAAAAAATGGGTCATAGGATTAATTTGTACATACTGAGGCTATTGGAGAGGTGAGAGGCTGTCCCCACTTGGTTTTGGGGAAAAAAATCAAAACCTTTTGCATTTGGGTCCATCTTCCCCTGGATCGTACCTCTGTAGTGCGCAGAGGCATATGTGGGTTTTGTAACTGCAGTAGGTGCAGACCTCGCTACTGGAAAGCTTGCGATCCCAGCCACTCTGGTGGAAAAAATCCCTTGCAGACTCCCAGAAAGTCCACGAGCAGCCACAGACCTCACCTGCACGGCCTGTGAACCTCGCAGGACCCTCCTGGGCTCCCAAAAGAACCCAAAGATGCTTTCTGCTCCAAGGAGCTTCCACTGATTGAAAATTCAGCTGCTGACAGAGAAACAGCCCAAAAGCATTTGAATCCAGCCGAGGTGATGGGAAGAAAAGGCACTTTTGAGAGCAGAAAGGACAGGCAAGAGAGAGGATTCAGCTAGGAAAGGATGCTTGACACAGCTGCCACCTCTGTATTCAACACGGAGGTTGGTATCACCTTGCCTTGGTATCACCTTGCTTGGATATCACCCACCTCTTTACCTACCCCTCTATGTGCCACAAGCTCTGGGACCATAGCAATGAGCAGACACCTTCAGCACCCCCAACACGCAAACCTCTGCTTCAAACCATGCTGCTTTGAACCTTCACCAGGCTACAGGCCCGGGTGAAAAAATTTAAACAACCCCTGGGATGTGGTTTGCAGGCTAGTTTCAACCCACGACCCTGATTTCATGCCTCCGCACTTGCCCGTCAGCAGCTGCCACCCAGCCAGCTCGGACCAAGGCTGTTGACAAAGCTGGGACGTTCAGAGCTCGGGCTGCGTCTCCAGCTACTTACGCAGCCAAAGCACATAGCTGCTCCTTCTGCGTCATCTCCCCCCTTGCTCGCCCATCCTCCCCAATGCCCCCTGTTTTTCTCTCCCACAACCCTGAAAATGCCTCTTTTTTTTTTTTTTTTTTTTTTTTTTTAAGAGCCGCCTCATTGTTCCTGGCAGGATGGGCAGAGCGGCAGGCCGCACAATGCAAGTACCCTTTTCTCAGGATGTACGTTGGTCATCCTATGGCAGGAAAATGCTTACGGTGGGGCTTCCTCAGCAAGCTGCCTTTGACTCCTCACTTTCCCTCCCCCTTCCCAGCGGACTCTCACGCCGACCCCGGTTGTCTGATTACCAGCCACCCTTGGTAGGAACTCACTGTAGGCAACCGAAACATTGTGCATCATGCATAGCTTCATGCGAGATCCCATGAATGTTCAACACCCACCGAGCTCTATCAGTCTTTCCAGGTAAATGCACCTCTCTCCCAAGACCTGCATCCCACCCGGCGCTGGAAGTGTAACCCCACCACGTCAAGAGCGTTGTGTCCATTTCATCCGATGACAGCAGCCACCATCCTTGCTGACGTAACGCGTGCAGACGCCCATGCAGTAAATGAGTGTGGGAGTCCTTTCATCGCTTGCCAACCTTTGTCCTTGGGTACACATGAAACTCCTGGGCATCCTGAGCTTGGGGCCAGAACTAGTCTCCATCTGCTCGGCGGCCTGTGGAACAAAGGGCTTTCTGGGTGTGCAACCCCACGCCCATGCCGGGCTCTGCAAATGACATTAAGTGGACGTATAAAATTAGTTATTAGTACCGCATGGTTCAGAACAGCGTGTACCGCTGCTGAGCGCAGCATCAGCCTCGTGTCATAGACATCCTCCCTGGGGGCTTGTACCATGCAAGGCGCTCACCCTCACTCTCCTCCCAGACATCAGTGCTCCTCATAAACCCAGATCTGAAGTGGCTTTTTGCATCTGTCAGGCTTCAGTTCACATCCTAAAATAGCTCGTGGTAAATCAGGTACCTGCGGTCATGATACCAAAACCAAGCCTATACTTCATGGTGAGTGCCATCTCACTCCCGTGTAAATCCCAGACACTGGGTTGCTACTAAGCAGAGCAAATCTTGCACCCTGAGCAGCTCAGGGTAAAATACAGGCCGTGTTTTCTTGGGACAGTCAATTTTGTTTCAGAGCTAAAGACCTCTTTAAGAACTAACTGTCAATGCAGGTCACGTCAGCCTCTCCAAAGGCCAAAAGCATCTTCATGGCCAGGACACAGCCCACTTGCAGCAGTGAGTAATGCCGGTGTGTAGCGATATGAGTTGCAAGATCTCATGGAGCTTGGCTGCAAGCATCAAGACCAAGTCCGTCATAAAGAGACCACAAAAATGCAGTGACTGCCTCACCACAGACTTTCTTTACGCCTTCACTGCTCTTCTCCACACTCATCCTGGATGCATGTCCCAGGGAGGATTTATTTCCACCTCAGGACCTATTCTTCTTTCCCCCAACCACCCATCTCTTGTTCCTGCCTCGCCTCGCCTTCATCTCAGCATCACCACTGCTGCTGATGGCCACATGGATGTCCTGTGGGAAGCCCGTGAGATGATCAAGGCTTGATCCCTTTTTTGGGTAGGGAATGCAAGCATAGCTGAGACCACACAGTTCCCAGAAGTTCTCATTGACTTTATACAATCAAGTAACTTCTGTGGGTCTTTGCAGGGGCTCAGCATCCAAGACCTTCCTTCATTTCATGTTGAGTTACAGACCAGAAGACCTACAGGGATGATGTCTCAGCAGAACATCTAAGCCTGGCCCCACCACTGGGAAAGAATCGGTTAAAAATACCAAAGTGGTTTGAATCCTTTTTCCTCTGAATGAGCCTTCGAGAGGAAAGTGCTTCTCAGCGTCCTGACATCTGAATGTGTTGTTAAGGAAGAGGTGTGTATCACATACGCAGTAATTCATTTGGGTTTGAAAGCTACAAGTAGCGTTTTGAATGACAATTTGCTCGCAGAGTCCATAAATACATGACATGATTTATCAGGCTTTGGTTAACATGGGAAACAACCCAAGAAAGGGATTTTGTAATTGCGGCTTTGCATTACGCATTTAAGATATGTTCTGTCCAATTCGTAAGCCTGAGGAAGAGGACGTGTTTGGGGAGGGGTGATCGTTCGTCCCAGCAGTGAAAAGCAAGATAACTTTTTGAGTGCAATTAGCAACTTAACTTGCTGTCTGTGGTTACTCTTATTTGATTAAGTGAGTGCAACTGCCTGGTGGAGTTCCCAGATTTTTGGGAGGAAGAGATGTTGGAGAGATGGGAGAATGGAACAGGGAAAGCGATTCATTATCTCAAGTGTGTTCAAAGCCTAAAGTAACCCAGAGAAGCCCTGTTTCACTGGATGGCACAGGAGGCCAGCAGACATACTCATGAGAAGGTGCACCTAACAGAGGATGGAAATTATCAGCTCAGCAGTGTTCAAGATGCTCCTCAGGTTTCCCTGCATAAAACTGCTTTGAAAGCAGAAAATATCCACTCAGAGGAATCAATTCATGACAAGAGTTGGTGGAAACATTTTTGCCAGGTCCCAAAACCAGGGGATATTTTCCAGTGTTGTCCATGCACCAGTTTGGACAAGCTGGAGAGACCTTCTCCCACCCAGAAGAGTGGGAGCTCATCAGGTAACTCCTACTTTTCACCATGCCCTTCAGCCTCAGTCTTTTACACCCCAGCTAAGCACTAACAGCTTGCTTGCAAAGCTACCAAAAAAAAAAAAAAGTTATAGTTTGTCCATTTAATCATCCAAAATCATGTCACTGCTTCGTGATTTTGTGCACGTGGAGCAGAATGGCTGCAAGAGGGCATAGCAAAGAGGCTCGCTTGAAGGCTCCCCTGGGTTGCTCTGTCACTGAGATGAGACACGTGGACATCCTCTGTGGTGTCTCACACAAGTGCTGTAGCTGCTGGACCTTGGCTAAGCCGAGGAAGACAACAGCTTTGCAGGGATCTCATCCAAGGTTTTTTTCTCAAGGCAGAACAAGAATATTTTCTGGAAGCATCAAAGACTTTTGCAAGGAGAAATAAAAGTTTCCAACTTGCGTTTGGTCAGAGCCAAATCTGCGTCCTCGACCAGTGGGGCTGGTGAGGGGCAAGGGTTAGGAGGGAAATGCACTCGGCTCTGGAGGAGAGCAAGCCTCAGGCAGAGAAGAAATCAAACGGATACGCACAGAAATAATAAAAAAAATCCAAAAGGAAGTTTCAGATCCCTCCTCATGACTCATGCCTGCAGCAGTATTCACCAGAAATGATTCAAAACGTCTCTCCTGGCCCGCGCTACTCTTCCCCATCTCTGGAATTCCCGTGCATCCTGCCTGATTGAGCGGCCGCGGCAGCGCCGACCCCTGGCACCCTCCTTGCTTCTGCCTCTTCTACAGCACCAACCCCTGCAAAACCAAAATAACGCAGAAAAAAACCCCTCTCTGCCAGCTCTATAAGGAGAAAAACAGGGTACCCTTGTTTTTAGTATCTATTCAGCTGCTTAAAAGAGCAGGAAATTTGGGCCATTTGCTTTAACCATTGTATCTTCTGTTATTCATCAATTTTGGAAAACAGCCTCTAAAATTGTTTCCGGCTCCCCTTTCCCATGTAAATCACTCCAAGGTTTTGTGGTTTTGTTTTTTTTTTTTTTTTAAAAAAAAAAAAAGCTAAACATTCTGTTGTTCACAGCAATATTTTTTCACTTCATTCTAATTTAGCAACTCCGTTGAGCTCTCCTTTCCCTAAAAGCCTGCAAACAGAGGAAGCAGTTCCTGCCTGCGGCTGCACGCAACCAGCAAATGCCACAGCTGAATGTTTTTTTCCTGTCCCCTTTTAATGCTCCGTCAGCTCCCTCCAGTAACGAAGGGGCATCGGTCAGTCCAAGGAATAGCCCAGGGAATAACACCCCCCCTCCCCGGAGATTTTTCCAAGTGCTGACTCTGCTTTGGACCCTTTGGAGGGCGTCTGGGTGGTAGAAAAGGCTCTTTGCAGCCAGAGAGTGATATTGCACGTTGGAAATTGCAAGGCAGGTATTGCAATGCTCGCGTTCAAGTTTGGGGAGAAAATCTGGATTTTTTTATATTTTTTTCCAAACCCAAAGAAATTCCCTAGGTTTTGGGGGGACATGTGCAAAGGCAAGTGAAATTGGGATATGACCATAACCACTCCTGACAGCGTGATATGCTCATGAGACCCTATCTCAGATGCTTGCCAAGGGGAAGAGCCAAGGTCAGTATAGACCAGGTTTAACAGAGAATCCCTTCCTATTTACACCAGGGTCCTGCCCTGCTGATCTCAGACTGGGGTCTGCTCACAGCGTGTAGATATTTCTGTAGATATTTCACTTGCCATTTCCCTTGAAGCCCCAACTTCAAAGGTCACCTGAAAATATAAAAAAATATGTTGTTGGGGTTTTTTAAGCTCCATTTAACTGCACACCTATTGAGTCCCCCCCATTTCCCTTACCCAAGGTGCAAGAAGACACCATACGCATCCATGAGGAACCTGGACTTCAAAGGTCACCTGAAAATATGAAAAAATATGTTGTTGGGTTTTTTAAGCTCCATTTAACTGCACACCTATTGAGTCCCCCCCATTTCCCTTACCCAAGGTGCAAGAAGACACCATACACATCCATGAGGAACCTGGACTTCAAAGGTCACCTGAAAATATGAAAAAATATGTTGTTGGGTTTTTTAAGCTCCATTTAACTGCACACCTATTGAGTCTCCCCCATTTCCCTTACCCAAGGTGCAAGAAGACACCGTACGCATCCATGAGGAACGTGGACCTTCTCTAACCTCTCCCAGAAGGATCCGAAGGAAGCTGGAATATCTCAGCTGAGCGCTGCCAGGCTGTGCAGAATCAGGCCAGCTGGTTTTCAGAGGGTTCACACACACACAGAGGGGGAAAAAAAAGAAGAAAGAAAGAAAAAAAAAAACCAAAAGCAAAAAGAAATATTCATGTTGCAGCTTTTGCTTCTGGAAATCCCTGGTTTGGTCCTGAGTGAGCCAGGCAAAATGGTGACCTTGGGAGTACGATGGGAATGTCATCGGAGGTAAAAGGAGCGCAGAGCAGCCCAGCTGCAGCACGGAGCAGCATGGAGAGCCAGCAGCTGATGAGCACAAAGGTCCAACCGTGCTGCAAATGCTCCGGTACGAGGGGACTGCTGTTTCCCTGCAGAAAGGTGCAGCCAAGGCTCCTGCAGGAAAACAGCTCCTCGGTGGCTGCAGGCTGCATGAAAGCAGCCCATCAAACCCAACACCCATAAGGATGGAGAAGCAGCAGGCTGACTGAATGCTTTGGGAGAGTATTCCCATTTTAAGCAGAATTTTTCAAGGTTTTGAGGAAGCTAACCCGACGCCTCGTGCTTTGAAGCAAATAGAGAAAGAAAATCCAGACGATAATTTTTTGGCCAGAAAAAGTTTCTCAGAAAAATGTCCTGGCAAAACAGCTGATTTTGGGGCCAAGTCCACTCACAGAAGCAGGTGTGTAAGTGTGTTATTAATGAATTTATATCAGAGTTGTTGCCAAAGGGAGACGATACATAGGAAAGGAAGCCGGACCTTACTCACTGTTGGGAGAGAAAGGTCAGACCCTGCAAACACATGTCCTAAGCTGGCTACTCACACAGAGCCCGGTTGTTGAAACATGGGCTGGTTGGGCACACGTTTCCTCCAGGTTTGCAAGCCTTCACCGGGCGATCACCTCTTGACGGCAGGTTACCCTTCCTTCCTTTCAGACTGAAAAATCCCCTCCTTTCTCCAAAGGGGGAGCAAGAATGGGGGGCCAGGAACAAGCAAAAATTGGGAGGAAATTGCAATGACCTTTTTTCCTTAAAAGATTTCTTTGGTTGCTATGGGGAAAATCCAAACAATACATCCAAGCCAAACCTTGGTCAACACAGAGAAATTGCGTTACGGATGTACCCTAGAAGTTATCACCATCGCATCTGATGTTCAGCAGTTTCCTAGCCACAGGATGGAGCATGACTTTGTGCTGGAAAACCCCGCTGACTACAGCAACGTTGGAATAAGGCATCGAGTACCTCCAGGGCTTGGCGTTAACGGATGGGGCCAGTCTCCAGCTGAGGATGCAGCCAGGCACGTTGCTGCAAGAGAATATTAGTGTCAGCGCATTCACCCCTGTTTGTCAATACACATTTTTTATTTGACTCCTGATTTCCCAGGAGAGCAGAGGCCGGGCTGCATACTTTGGAAAGATAAGGGCAAAAAGGAGTCCCTATAATCTCACGCTGACCTCAGCAACGGCGTCTCGCTTATACCTTCTCTTTAAAGGATATATGCATGTTGCAACTGGCCGCCTGGTCTGCCCCGTACCTCCTCCGCTCCAACTCTGTCTTAAGAGCAGGAGCAGGAGATAAGTGCTTAATGAATTAGCAGAGCACATAGTTTCCCTGCAAGAAGCATCCCTCCAGGTTCCTGCCAGATGCCGAGCCTCTCCCCCGCGCAGACCGCCCTCGGAGCCAGCCCTGAATTATCGAGGGATTTCAGAGACTTCCCACCACGGCACCAGCCCTGCAGACAAGGAACCTGCAACCTCTCCACCTCCCAAATGCAAGTGCAGCTTCTCGCCCCTGTTTGCAAGGAGAAGGGATGACGGTTCGGGGGGGAAAGCCCAGGAGACCCGCTGTCGCCCCAGACCATGCAAAAAAAAAGGGCTCCATTGAGTTTAGGGCTCTAACAAGGGGCCGGGTTCGTTAATGCTGTGAGCAGAGGAAGGCATTGGCCCGTATTTCTTAGGTCACAGCAACAGCAGAGGAAGTCTGGCAGGGCCATGATGTGGGATGGAGATTGCTCTCCAGGGTGACTCCAAAAGGCAATAAAAAAGACAATAAGGAGAAAGATAATAAAACCCTCCAGCTTTTTATTTTCTCCCCGTAATGTCAGGCTTTTCAGGAAGGCCTAATGTTTGCCTACAGATTTACTGTCCCCCAGGCGCAGGGTGCAAAGGGACAGCTGACGTTACTTGGCAGCTCCCGTGAAGGGCTGCGTAGCCGTCACCGACCCGCTCGCTGGCAGCAAGGACCAGCCAAGGCAGCTTTACCATCAAACTGATGAAAAATAGGCCACTGAATAGAAATGGGATTAGAAGTGTCCTTTCCCTGAAGAGCCCTAAGAGAGGATCAGCTTGCACAGGACCTTAAATTAGAATTATTCCTGCTGGAGGCTGCTTTTTCTCCCTACAACAAACACCAGCTTGTTCTGCTGGGCATAGGAAGGGCCCTGGATGAACAATGTCACAACCTTGGGGCATCCGTCTGGCGCATCGCCGAGCATCCTCGGGGTGATAAAAGCTGACCCTGGCTTCTCCAGGGGCCAAGAGCAGCTCCAGTTGTCCTCCTTGGCGTCAACCGCATCAAAGTCTCCAGCCCTTGATGCACACCCACCACCCAGACCCCAGCTCTGTCCCACGAGCTCACGCTGAGCACCTATGGAGGGTAAAAAGCCTAAATCCCAAGCCAGCACACAGGAGGATGGCTGATACGCCTTGCTTGATGGCCATCACTCCTTGGAGATCTTGGCTGGTCCCATGAGGATCCCATTAGTGGGAGCCAGGAAAGCAGGACCTGATTTGCAGGGCTGCTCTGCAAGCCTCACCCATGTCCCCAGCATTTTTGCATTTGCAAAGCAAACCTGCGGGTGAGGAGGGACAACAACAAATCCCTCCCAAGGAAGTATCCTTAAACACACCCTGTCACCCTGACAGCTGGCACGGAGGTGACAGCCCTGTCAAGGCACCGTGATAACAAGAACTTCAGCGGCTTCTCTGTCAGCATGTTGAATTAATACCGTTTGAACCGGCCTCAGATACCGCAACTCCTGGCAGGACCCGCGACAGTCGGTGTAATTTATTGTTTCTGTTGCATGCTCGTTTGTATTCCCGAGCAGCCTCGGGGAGTAATTTCTCAATGAGTGGACAGCTGCCGGGGGAGAGGAGCAGAGCCGGGAGCCTGAGACTGGGGAGAAGACATGGGGAAGCCTGGGCAGGACAGCTGCAGCAGGACCCACAGACACGGAGAAGCCGTGGGCAGGAGCCCCAGGAGCATCATGAGACAAGGCACTACTGAGCGGCCAAATTTTCAGTGGTGGCATCCACCCAACTGCTTGAAGCTCTGCATCTCTGCCAGGACCACCTGGCTTTTATGGGGCAGCAGGGTCCAGCAAGTAGAAACCCTCAAAAACAGGGCAGAAGCTGGACTGGATGAGACCATATAGACCAATATTGTCTCCAACAAAGCAGGGAATAGGACAATCATATGATACCTGCCCCTGATACTGCCCTAGCCTTCAACTATCTCAGCCCACTTGAGATGGTGCACTCCAGCAGTTCAGAAACCATACGGCAAAGCCATAAGTAGCTCTGCGAGCCGGCAAGCCAATGAAGCACGGCCCCCTGTGGCTTTCAGTCTCACGGCTGGCTTCTCTGGTGGCTAGCATGATCCATATTTTGGGCAAAGCCTTTTCCACACCAGGCTGTTCACACTTCTCCTTCCACTGCAGGGTCTCTGGTATCTCGCAGGGGTTGTGCTCAGCCCAGCTCCCTGTGCAGGAGATAAAGGTGATGCTCTTCTCTACCCACTCACCCACTTTCAAAAATGCACAAGAACTTCTGATCTCCAAGATCTCCATCCTTCCATTAAACCCCACTCAAACTGGGTACCAGATCTGGAAGCGGTGAGGCGGGGTGGGAGGGTTGAGTCAAGCCTGGACACCAGTGCTGCACCAGGACAAGGAATTTCTCTCATCTTCCCAAGCCCAGGCTGTCTGAACCCAGGTGCTGCACATCCCCATGGGATGCTCCTGGAGGAGAACCAAGCTTGTGGGTCCAACCCTTTGACGATGACGCTCCAAGGCCAGCAACGTGGAGGGATGGGCTGGGGTATGGGATGTGGAAAGAGGAAAAAAACATCTTCTGAGAGGAGTTTCTGAGTTTTGTTTTCACCCTGAGGCAGTCCGAACAGTTGGCACTTCACTTTCTTCTCTTTTTGCCCTTGGAACAAGAATGCCTAAATATATATGTTTGGAACCATTGGAATGTTTTGTTCCAGGGCGATTGAAATATTATGCTAATATTAGAGGTACCATGTGATTATAGAATTACATGAACATCGATATGAAATGAGGAGGCTCAAACGTGTCTCTCTCTCTCATATTCTTCTCTCGACATTTTTCAGTGAAACGAAGGCATTTCCTGCAAAGGATTCGATTGCGGCAAAACTATTTCCAATGGAAAGCGGCTCTGCCTGGCTAGCTCCAGCGACAGGGAACACGGAATTAGGTGGATAATGGCCAATATCATGACTGTTGGTGAAAACACGGCACGTGGACCGCCCAAGCTGTGCGTTACTGACTGCCCTGGAAGAAACCCCTCAAATAGCGAAAAAGCAAACACTTGTCCTCACTCAAGACAAAGAGAATAATTCCTGGGTTTATTCTCTTTTGTTGTTTTGTGGAGGGTTTTTTGTTGGTTTTTTTTTTTTTTGCTGGTGCTCTCCAATCAGTGACTAACCAGAAAGCCAAAAGCCCTCCCCACCTTCCTTGCAAAGCGTGGACACGTCAGACACCTTGACCATGTTTGCTGGACGCCTGCACCATGCCAGAAGTGGTCTCATTAACACACTCCAGAAACCCTGCCAGAAATGCTTTCTAGCACTGAATATTGGGGAATTAACAAAAGACACCCAAGAAAAAAATACAAATCCATCCCTTTTAGCTATATGGTCTCGTCCACAGTTGAAAAACACATTAATCTTGCAGAACATGGCCAGCAGACAGGAGCCAAAAGGTTGACACTGGGGTGTGGTGAAGGGGAGACATATTTACATGCTATTGCTCAGCAGGTCACAGCAACAGGATGCCGATAACATCCTGCAAACTTCCTCCCTCAACTGGCGTGGAAAAAAAAAAAAAAAAAAAAAAAACGATGGCCCCGAGGCACATAATGACCAGCCCGACCATTCACAAATTCACCTTCTGGGAACCTTGCATTTCAGAGCAGACTGGCAAGACGCGTCGCTTTTCTCTCGTTATAAAGAAGACAACTTGAAAGCAAGGCAAACAGGGCAGAGGCAGCAGCGAGCTCTGCGGCCGGCGGGACGGTGGGGTGATGGCTCAGCGAGCGCGGCGCTGGCACGGTCACTCCTTTTATTGTTCCAGATGTAGTTTAAATTGACCAGCACTAGAAGAGAGGCTTTTTAATAGCTGGGTTTACACGCTTTCCTTGTCCTCTAGACAACAGAGTTCAAAGAGGTTCAGAGCCGCGTTACGCTCCTAATGACACCGGTATAAATCCAGATGAAGTCAAAGCAACAGGCTTAGCAGCAGAGGCACTGTGGACGTCCACAAAAGGCAGGGAGAGGAGCAGATTCTCACCACCTCCTTCAAAATCCATAAGATTAATTTAATTTACACTTTGACAAGAGACGCGCAGGATTTCTGCAATGCGGTCAGGCTCAGGGTGGGGGGCGGCAAGAGGAAAATCGTTTGCTGAGAGTACCAGGAGGATTTTTTCCTCCCTTTCCAAATGGAAAGACAAAGACGACCTCAGAAAGAGAAACAAAACCTGCCTGCAAAGAAAAACGGCTGAGAATAAAAATCTAAATTTATCTTGGTTTGAGCAAAATAATTTCCTCCGACAAAGGCACTAAATTATAATCCACTCCAATCGCGACACTCGCTTGGTTTTCAAACCGAGGGAGGATGTAACAAGGATCTCCGAGAGATGCCGGGGGCATTTGCAGACCCCGGGGAAGAGGCTTTTGCCTCCAACCGTGACTCATTTCCCCCAGGGTGTGCACAGTCTGTTTCCAACCATTTCTTCTCCGTATTTAACTCTCCCCCCCGCCCCGATCCTAAGTATCAGTTACAAGAAATCTCCAGTTGCAAGAGCTCCTATTCAAATAAATTATCTGTCTTCTGGGCAGGTAGGAAAGCCAGAGCCGGGACTATAGACATTTTGGTTATGCTCCCACTAATTTTAATCATCCAGGGTTGCTCTTCACCCTTGAGCACAGCCGTGCTGAGCTGGTCTGATTACACCTATGCCACAGGCTCTGCTTTCATTTATTTGCTCTGGTGATAGCATTACCAGGGTGGGATGGGGCGGTGATGCTAAGCCGGTGGGACCACCACCACCACGTGTATCATCACATGGGGGCTGCCCCATGAGGTGAAGCCTGGGACGGAGGCAGGAGGTTCCTCCGGCCAGCCAGGACCCCGTGCACGACGCCGCGCGTGCCCGCAGCCCTTCGGCCTCGGCTCACGCATCTTCGCTGAGCCCCAGCAAACCTCCGCTCCCTAAGGCAAAATAAAAGCTCGTTTGTAAATAGGCATCCTTGGAGTCTCGTTCTCAAGCCTGGTCTGTTTTGCCACATTCTGGAGAAATGAAACATAACCACACCTCTTCGTTATACGCATAGACACGCATAATATACATGCCTATATGCGGGCATGTATATACATTTCCTTGCAATAGTAACGCTGCATTTTGGAGCAGATGCAGCATGCTGTCCCCGGCCCCCACACTTTTGGAGGGGGTCCTTACAGCACTGCAGCATCTCACAAAGCCCACTCTGTCATTTTTCCTTTCCCCTCCCCAAAACACTTCTGCGAAAGCAAGGCCTGCCCTGCAGCAAGTCTACCTTCTGCTCGGCCACTCAGAAGAAATTTTTTCTCTGTAGGAAGCGTGGCCATTTATCTTGGCAGGCTCTCCATTGTGGCCTGGCACGCAACCTCTGCAAAATGACACCCTGCTCAAGTCACCCACGCGCACAGGTAGTGGGGCCGTTTCACCTGTGGAGGGTTTCCATCTCCACCATCGCACCCGTGCCTATCGCCGCCTGGCTCCCGGATGCTTCTGGTGGAGGGGCTGCGAAAAAAATAAGCCAAGGTTTGCGAGGAGAGGGGATTTTCACCCAAATCGAGTGAGCTGAGGAAACTGGGTGGTGGTAACGCACTTTTTCTTGCCTTTGCGGCATCTTTTGTGTCCTCACACATCAGTTTTGGTGTTTAGCCAGCAGCTCAGCAACGACAACTCTGCAGTATGTAGAAGAAAATCCCCCCACCAGCACTGTCCCACATCTTCCTCCTCCCGCCCATCAGTCCTCGTTGAGACCATCTCCCCTTGAACTCATCACAGAAAATTAAGGACCAAATGAGGCCCCAGGAGTAGCAGAGCTGATGCCATCTTCTGGGGGGTCACCTGCTCACTGGGTTTCCCTTCGTTCAGCTAAAACTGGGATCACAGCATGCCCAGTAAGCGCCAACAAGCTGGGGCTGGCTCCATTTTCTGGCTGAAGCCCTGAGTGACACCGCCATTCGCCCTGTTTCATTTTCAGGTCATCGTTCCCGGAGCGAGAACAGGGACGCAGAGCCCCGGGGCAGCCAGGCTCGCTCACGCAGACCCAAGCAGGAGCCCTGGGGCGAGCACACGGGGACCAACGTGGCTTCCCAAGCCCAGCAGCTCCTTGCTGCCTTCACAAGCTCGTAGTGCAAATCCACTCAACAAGGATTTGATGCAAGTTGAATGCACAGGTAAGCGAAAGCTTTCTCCACATCTGCGCCAGGTTTTGCTGCGTTTCTGGTCGTCGGCTTGCAGCCACAGGTATTTTGGGAGGACTTTTGTTGCAGCTTCCTGCTCTTTAAGGGCCAGAGCCTCCTGGGTGCTGCAGGCAATGAGCTGGGAGCATCTAGCAGCAGGAGTGAGGAGAGTGATGGAGAGTGTTTCTTATTGTGCAAACTGGATTTAATAAAAATAAATGGCTTTGGCAGCTCAAACATTCCCCACTCGCTGCTTTAATGCCAAAGGAGGTGACATAAACAGTAATTTCATCTGCCTCCTTTCCCCCCACACACACACCTACCCAGACTAAACGCAGCCAGGGAAGAAAAAAAAAAAATCTCATCGCTGAGAAATGAGCTCAGATCAAAAAAAGCCTCTAGGTTTCCTCCTGATTTGGCCAAGAGGAAAAAATGCAGCAGAACAGAAAGGTCTCAGGGGTGGAAACTGGGATCTGTCTCCTCCAGGTTTTGAAATGGCCAAGGAAGGTCTCTGCTGAGAGGTGAGCTAATGCGTGAGTATTAGGGAGGGAGCTCGGGGAGCTCAGCCGTGCCCTCAGCACCCCGGGGAGGTGCAGGTCCTGGGGACCCTGTCCTGAAACACCCCATGGCTATAGGGGCAGAGCATTCCCAGCAACGCGTAGGGCTTACTGCAGCATCAGGAGCTCCCGACTGTGAGCTGGGTGCCTGCCTTCACACTCTCCCCTCGGAGAAGATGCTCCTGGGGTCCTCCAGCTTCGCTGCGCGCAGCTCCTGCTTTCCAGGCAGGAGCAGAGCTTGGAAATCTCTGCCGTGCTGGGAAAATAACTTCTAAGAAAGGGCTTTTTCAGATGCTCGACGGTCGTGGATCCTGCTGTTCCAATTATAAAAACAAGGCCCCTGTAGCACACCTCTCCCTCGGGCACAGTGTTTGCAAGGGCAGGGGGGAGAAGGGGAAGCTGGAGTCTTGAAGGGAGGAAGTGCCAAAGAAACCAGTCTGTGGACATGAAAATGAGAATTTAAGGAGAATAAAATAAAAGAGGAAGGTGAAATAAAAGGAGAAGGAGCTTCTTCATCACTGTCCTGTTTCTTTCCCCACCCAAGCCTGTATCCTCTTTCCCTGGATCCAAGGGGCAGAATCAGAAGATGCTCGTAAGCGCTGGTGGGGCTGACAGGAGTGGGGCAAGGGCTGAGGAGCAGACAGCCCTGGGCCAGGACGTGGGCACCCACGGGGCCCCGTGCAGCCCACGGGAAACCGTGCAGGCACTTCCAGCACTTCGAGGCAGCAAGGAAAAGTGCGGCTCTGCGCGCTGGTTTCTGCTCTGGATGAAGCAGGGTGAGAGGTTTAAAGCCCCAACAGAGAGCTGGGGGTGCATCGGGTGGGTCCTGCCCATCCAATGCACCCATCTCTGATGCCTTGCACTGAGAAAGTCCCAGGGAAGAGCCATTTCCATCCACCTCCACCTTTCCCCAGCTGGCTGGCAGCAGAGCAATGCCGCTCAGCTTGGGTGGGATTAAAACCTGGCTGATTAAAAAAAATAATAATCCCTTGCGCAGCAACGCAGTGCCCCAGCCCCTTCATGCACCGAAGGCGTTAGGTCTCTGGAGCTGAACTTCAAGCCCCAGGAATGCGATTGTCATCAAAAGGGGAAATGGCTGGGGACACTGTCCCAATTGCTATCTGGCCGCCCTAATTAACGCCTTTGAGCGGCAGCCAGCCGCTAGCTGAAAAATGAACTTTCCTCTGAACTCCATTCCTCGCGCCAGAGGGAGCTTGTCAGCCCCTGCCTCGCGTCCCCGCGCCCCTTATCTCCCCCCGGAGCTTTCCTGTTTACATTTCCCATTAGATTACTGTAATTAATGCAATAACAGCAGATAGTGTTTGGGAACGCAGCTGGCTACCACTCGGCGGAGGAGGGCTCGGTGCCGCTCGTAGGGATGAGCAGCGGCTCCTGCAACGCGGCTTTGCAGCTGCTCAGCCCCATACCTGGAGACGCTCCCTGAGCTGCACCAGTGCATCTCGGATCCCAGAAAGTTGGGGTGACACCCCCCTATAAAGCTGATCACGGATTTGGCTGAAGATTTATTTCCAGTGGGAAGAAAGCAAGCAACCCAAAATTGCAACCAAGCCCATCTCTAATGTACCCAGAGGGGTCTGGGTGTGCAGCGGGGGAACAGATGCAAAGAGCCCCTGTGCTGGGGCGGCATTTTTGGCTGCACACCCCAAAACCAGCTCCAGGGTTGAAGCTAGCCTTGGCACCCGGGGAGCACCTTGGGGCAAGGCAGTGGGCACTGTAAAGCATCGCAAACAGAGGCTCCCTGCCTCCAACCCCATTAACCCTTCTGGAGGCGCAGTTAAGATCCAGTGTAAGGAACAGCACTGCAAATGTTTGCACCGCTGCATGGCATAACGCTGCCTTTTCTCAGAAAATGGCCAATTTCTCCCTATTTATCCCCTACTCCAATTTTGCCCTGCAGACAAAAGCAGAGGCACTGGGCAAGGCTGCCGGAGTCTGTCCGGTCCGAGGGCAGGGGAGGGAGGATAGGAGGAGTCCTGTATGCTCAAATACAGCCTTCACACATTTTCTTCCACTCCTATTTCCCCAACTATCTCTAATTTTAACCAAAATGGGTCACAGGGAATCTCCGCTCTTGGTCCAGGAGTGGGTCAGGTTCAATTACCACCAGTCATTTTCTTAGAGAGAAGAAGAAGAAAAAGAAACCTGCCCCGATTTCCCTGCACCCCTCATTTCCCTCCCCCTGGGAGAAGACCCCATCACTCCGTACGGCTGCTGCGGATAACAGCTGATGCCGTTCCCTCTGATGCCGATGGGCAATCGTCCGGGGGAAACCGGAGTCATAAACCCCGTCCCTTGCCCTTAATTGAAGGCGAAGCCCTGTGGAGATCGCTATCGGAATCAAAGTCCCCCAGCTGATGTATGATCTGGGCTGTGTGTCGGGGACCCTTTGGTGGAAACAGCCCCCTTGCTGTTATATGGCACCCAGGGGAACTGTAGCTATCGGCTTTCCAGACCTCTCCAGTCCTGGGGGATTTAGGGGGGGGGCTCGGAGGGAGGCTGGGAGCTGTGGCACATCTGTGCTCCCCCTCATCGACACGGAGGTAGCAGGCTAATAGGTGCTATATAAAAGCCCAAGAGCCGGGGCGGGGGGGTGGGGGGGAGATATGTATCTTCAAGGAGGGAGGAAATTTAGCAGGAGGGCGAAGTAAAACAAGAAGAAAAAGAGGAGGGGGGGGAAAAAAAAAAAAAAAGCAGGCTTTGAAATCAAAGCCCTGGTTGATCCTGTCTCGGGGCTGGGAGGTGGCCTGGGGAGAAGATGAGCAGGGAGAGGTGGGCTGGGAGGGGAAGCCTGCCCCGGGGATGTGGATGTGGTTATTATCAATACATCTTTTTGGTGGGGCACACCCAGAAATCCATGCAGGCCGGCTCCTGTGCCCCGGCGGAGCCAGAAGTGCCTGCGCTGGTGACTTCCAAGCAGGTCTTCTCAAGGAAAATCAATTTGGCCCCGGTGCCTGTCAGCGCTTCTGCTTAACTGGTAGCCCCAAAAGCATCGATATTCAGCCTTAATCAACATAGGGCAGAAGCAAAACAGACGTAGGCCCAAATCTGCGGGGAGGGCGAGAGCATCTCATGCCTCAAAATCCAGAAAAGAACAAAGCTGCGTTCTGCTCTTGGCCCACAATATTGATTTTCTCACAAACTGGCCAAATGACACACATATACCCTGCAACATTACTGCTCGGCATGTACTTCTCTCCAGACTCCATTTTTCTAGCACATTCAGCTTACTTATTTTTTGCCTTCCGTGCAATAAATCCTGCTCATTTTCTAAGTGTGATCAAACCAGACACTGCAGTCTGCTGCCGTTCCCCAGATTTCTTGCCTGTGGGTGATCTCTCGCTCCTCTATCGCTCAGGGACCCTTTGCAGCTGCCAGCCGCTGCTACGCTCATCCCCGGCATAAACCTGCCACCTTTCACTTCAGGCACCGAAAACAACATTTCCCTTTTGAAACCCCATCAGCTGCCAAGGCAGAAGGGCTTGGAAATAACCCCTCTCGCTGCTCTTGCTTGCCGCGCTTGCCTACGTTCCCCACCTGGAAGATCTGCAGCTTGCATGGCAGCGGCACTGACCCCGCTGCAGCTCCCGACCGAGCCCCCGCCGCCACCGTGATTTGCGGCACGCTGGCTGCCCGAGGGTCGCCGGTCGCGTGGGAAGGGAATTAACCTCTTTGCAAGGATGAGCGAGGGAATTGCTGATCTTGTTTTCCCCCTTCTCCCTCCAGCTCTGCGTGCAACGCGCCTCCCTGAGAGCTCTGCAGCAGCCTTAACTC
The DNA here is from genome assembly GCF_035582795.1 of Mycteria americana. Taxonomy (NCBI): domain Eukaryota; kingdom Metazoa; phylum Chordata; class Aves; order Ciconiiformes; family Ciconiidae; genus Mycteria; species Mycteria americana. The sequence continues at coordinate 47,103,915 of NC_134372.1, forward strand.
CTCCGGCTGGAAAAAGCATGAACCATGATCCTTGCTGCTGGGGCAATAAATATTTCCCCCCCCCTCCACCCACCCGCACAGCAGGGTCAAGAGCCGGCGGGGCAGCCCAGACAAGCCGAGGGTGCTCGTAGCTGGCTGCCCTGCTTGCCTCCAGCCACGCAGCTCACGGCATTTTCCCTGCACGTCCCCCGGCGAGAGCTGCTGCCTGCTACCGATGTAGGATGGCATCCAAAGCCTTTGGAGCCGACGGCTACGGCTGCGCCGGGAGCAGAGGCTCTGCCGTAACAAGGGAGAGGGCGAGGACCAGGAGCGCGACGTGCTCGCGCGCTGCCCGTGCCCTGCCTGTCGCTGCGGGGAGATGCTCTTGCGGGGAGCAAGCACCCTTTGGTGGTGTAGCTCTGTTTCGCCTGCGCTGATTGCTAAGGGCAGCCTGGAGGAGCTAAGCTGCAGGCAAGCCCCTGAGGATGTGGTGAAATTATACAGCTCGTTTGATGAAATCATACCCTTGCCGCCAAAGGAAAAATCCAGCAGCACAACAAATCCTGCCTGGGGGCTCTAGGATTAGATTGAAAACGCAGCGGCCGCTCGGCGCTAAGCACCAAGCCAGGATAAATTCAGGCCGCTGGTTCACAGCTGCCCATTCATCTGTGTCCTTGCGGATCTTGTGCCAGATCAGGAACTGTCTGCACCACTCCGCCCTCCCGACTGGGGCACGGCCACTGCTCCCCAGGCAGCATCGTACAGCATGAAGCTGCCTCACGCTCAGCTCAGGGGCTCCGGTTAATCTAGCACCCGTGAACGCACAGCACTCAAGGCCTATGCGATATCCAAGACATGCACCTGAGACGCACGCACGGCACCCGAGATGCATGCAGCACGGCATCCGAGGCGTTCACAGCACCCAGGATACGTGCAGCACCTCTGACGCACGCAGCACAGCATCTGAGATACAGATGTACAGCACCCAAGGTGCATGCAGCACCCTCAACGCGTGCAGCACAGCACCCGAGACACGCACAGCACCCTCAACGTGTGCAACACAGAACCCAAGACACACACAGCACCCAGGATGAATGCAGCACCTTTGACACATGTAGTGCAGCACCCTCAACGCACGCAGCACAGCATCCAAGACACAGATACGCAGCACCCAAGATGCATGCAGCACCCTCGATGCTTGCAGCACCGCATCCGAGATATGCCAGCACCCTCGACGCATGCAGCACCGCATCCGAGATATGCCAGCACCCTCGACGCATGCAGCACACTCAACACGTGTAGTTCAGCACCCGTGCAGCACAACACCCGTAACGCACGCGGCACACAAGATGTATGCAGCACCCTCGATGCGTGCAGCACAGCACCCAAGACACATGCAGCACAGCACCCGAGACGCGTGCAGCACAGCACCCAAGATGCACGCAGCACAGCACCATCAATGCACGCAGCACAGCACCCGAGACGTGTGCAGCACAGCACCCTTGACGCATGCAGCACAGCACCCTCGATGCGTGCAGCACAGCACCCAAGATGCGTGCAGCACAGCACCCAAGATGCACGCAGCACAGCACCCTCGATGCGTGCAGCACAGCACCCAAGATGCGTGCAGCACAGCACCCTCGATGCATGCAGCACAGCACCCTCGATGCGTGCAGCACAGCACCCTCGATGCGTGCAGCACAGCACCCTCGATGCGTGCAGCACAGCACCCAAGATGCGTGCAGCACAGCACCCTCGATGCATGCAGCACAGCACCCTCGATGCGTGCAGCACAGCACCCAAGATGCACGCAGCACAGCACCCTCGATGCGTGCAGCACAGCACCCAAGATGCGTGCAGCACAGCACCCTCGATGCGTGCAGCACAGCACCCAAGATGCGTGCAGCACAGCACCCTCGATGCGTGCAGCACAGCACCCTCGATGCGTGCAGCACAGCACCCAAGATGCGTGCAGCACAGCACCCTCGATGCACGCAGCACAGCACCCTCGATGCACGCAGCACAGCACCCAAGATGCGTGCAGCACAGCGCCTGAGACACATGCAGCACAGCACCCGAGACACACGCAGCACAGCACCCAAGATGCGTGCAGCACAGCACCCAAGATGCACGCAGCACAGCACCCTCGATGAAGGCCAGGGCCGGCGTGTGGCTCGCGCTCGCTCTCACTAGAGGGAGGCAGTCTCCAAGAGAAGCCGGGCGAGGATCTCTCTGGGCAGCCGGAGCTTTCCAGGCCATCTGAAGAGGGGACACGAAGCACCCTTGGGAGAGTCTGTGCTGCCGTCCCTGTGCAAGGCGTTCCCCTCCGAGCTGCCTCGGACCAGCCCGCATCCGAACCTCCCCGGCGCTCACCGGCATAGAGAGAGGCTTTGGCGTGAGCCGAGTGGAGTCTAAAGGAGAGCTGGACTTAGTCCGGCACTATTTTGGGTAGTGGTGCTCAGTTGCCCTTGCCTCCCCAAACCTCCCTCGAGTCTCCCTCCCAGGTTAACCCCCCCGTCCCCAAAGGCCGGCACGTGCCGGCATTGCTCACCCAGAGACCTTCCTCCGGCCGCTGCAGACTCTCCGCCGAGAAATCTGGGTTTAGCCGAGTCCCGTCTCGGTCCAATCTCATACCGCTGTTTCCTTCCATTCCTTATTGCTCAGAGAAAAGTCCCTGGGAATCAGTCCTGCGTGAATTAAAGCAGGAATGGAAAGCGCTTTGAGATCCAGGTCACGCTAAGCATTGCTCAGATGTGGTTTATACCGGCACAGAAAACAGCGGCTCTCCTAAATTTATCACAAAGCGAAGCACCCGTTACAACCGGGCAGCAAAACTGCTCGGTTTTAATGCTAATCCCTTTGCTAATAGCAAGCCAGGGCAGGCAGGAATGGAGGAATAGCATTGATAAATGCATCTTCCCCCTGCATCAGGACTTTCTGTAGGAAAAGATAACTGTGGAGCAGCCGAGAAATGTGTAACTGGCTGCTTACAGAGGGCAGCACGGGCAGAAAAGTGGAGAATTCAGGCTTTTGCCGTCATTTCTTCTCCAAATCAATTTGATTTGGGATGGGTTTTAGCTGGGACATTAGTGTTTTAAAGGCTTCATATATTTATGAAGAGTATTATTCACACCTACTACATAGATGTGCAGATTTTATGTAGAGAGGCATGCATATACAAAATACAGCATAGTTATACCTATAAATGAAGTATCAATGCCACCATTCTTAGTAAGTTTTTTAAATTGTTCCCTTGATTTTGAAAAGACAGTATAATCTCTATATTAAGTTATTTAGAAAAATACCTGCTAGGCCGGGCAACTTGTTATAGAGTGATTTAATGATTATACGATAGACAGACCAGCCAGAGGGATAGAGTATGAAGAGTTACAGAGACCTGATCTAAAAGCCCTTTCTTAAAACATTCAGCTCTGCATCCAAATCCTGTGTTTTTCTGAAGCTTTGTAAAATAGTCTGGAATAAAACCAAATACTTTAAAAATCAATATGGGTAGATGGTTCCACTTCCTCTCTCGCCTTAGGGAAAGAAAGAGCCTAGTGAAGGAATAAGTTAAATTTTTAAGGAAGTTTGAGAAAAGGTTAGATTTTGAAACCCCGGAGTGCCTTCTTTAGGCTGATTTAGGGGAAAAAGCTGAGTTTCTGTTTTCTCGTTAGCAGCCAGAGTGACATTTTTGCTGCTCAGCTGCCAGGGCAGCGTCTCCTCCAGCTGAAATCTGTGCAAAATCCCTCCCACCGTGGCTGCCTAGTATGGGCTGCTAATTCGGGTGGCCCATTTGCGGTGCCCAGTGCCTTCAAACAGCTCCTGATGTGCTCCACGTGCTTCGGCGACTGCATTTTGCTAAAGAGCTGAGATGCTCAAATACGCCCAGCGTTCTCCCGAAAGACTTGCAGAAATCGCTGAATTAGCGCAGCCCTGAGAGAGGTCGTTAGGAGCTGACCTTATTTCGTGACAGCTATTTATCTAACGAGACAGGAGATCGCCCAAAGCTTAACTCCGGGCAAACGGCACAGCAGAGCTCCTCTCGCCTTGCTGCTCCTTCCCGCAAACTTGGTGGTTGCCAGAAACTTATCACTTGGTGCGTATTTAGCATCCTAAATATCGCGCTGCTAATCGGCAACAATAAATGGGAAAATATGATTTAATCTCGACAAGGAACTCCCATAGAAACTGTGTTTTCTGGCTCCCAAGGCATTCTAATACATTATTCACCTAAATCACCGTGTTTAAGCATCCATCTGTTACGAGCACTGCTTAGTATAAACGGCTCAGAAAATTCAAAGGGGGATTCAGATTCAAAGTCACCCAGCTGTGAAGGGATTTCTCTCTCTGAATGAAGGTCCAGTTTAATTTGGGGTCTAAAAGCAGGAGATTTGTTCCAGGAGGAACTCAAGCAGGTGACCCAAAGCAGGGCTTGCTCCATGCCTGTGTGTAGCCCCTTGCCTTCCCACCTAAAGATGGCTGGTCTCTACCCAGCTCTAGGTACAGGCCTAGAAGAGGGTTTTGGAGCAAAACTCCACAAAAGAGGAAAGCCGGCTTCTTCAGATGAAGTCTCTTGGCAGTTTAAGGCTTTTCAGTTGAATTTGGGCTGCAACAGAGCCCTTCTGCAGCACATTCCTACCCTGTGCCTGAGCTGAGCCACCCTGGGGAGCTGATCCAGCCAAAAAAAATAGTCATTGGTCTTCTTGGAAAGGTTGGTTTTGGTAGGACCAGCTCCTTGAACTGATTGGCATCCCAGCCCCTGGAGCACCAGAGACTGCAGGAGCCGTGTCCCCAGGGAGAGAGGACGGGACCGGACTCCCGATGCGAACCCGCAGCCGCGCTCACTTCCTCCCGCTGCAGCCTTCCCATGTGACCTCCGGGGTTTTCGGGAAGCTAGCTTTGGCCTCACGAAGCCATCTTCCTGCCATGGGCAGAGAGGAGCTCCCCAGCTCCAACCCTGCCCCAAACCCTCCCCTCGGAGAGCCCAGTCAGCCTTCAGGGCTCTCCCCACCTCAGCCCATGTTTCTCCACTTCTCGTATCCCAAGTCTTGCCCCATCAGGCTGAGGATGCCCATGTTGCAAGGCCGGCGCTGCATTAGCAGTGATCATGCGTGTGTCTCACCTAGCGAGCTTACGTGTAGCTGGCACTGAGCTTGCAGCTTGCCCGTAGCTCCCAGCAGAGCAGCAGGGATTGCGTCCCAGGCTCAGATGTCTCCAGAGAAAGGACCAACCACAGGGGTTGCCATCAAGCATGCACTGGTCCTAGCAGTGGACTGGGAGTGGGATGTTGTCCCTGCAAGGAGGAAAACCTAGTGATGGGGCCGGGATGCCACATCCTCACCCTCTTGCATACAATGAGCAAGGCTGCTTTCCTGCTCACGGGCATCAGAAAAGATCGTCTGAGGTGCCTGCTCCAGCCTGTTTTCAGCCAGCACCGTGCCCAAAAAGCTTTTGGCAGCCTTTTTTTGGAAGGTATGTCCCAAGATACATACCCAAGCTGAGTTTGATGCCTTCATAACCTTCTCCCTCCACTTTTCTGCCTCTTTTCACCCAGCTTTGGCCATAACTCTGTCACTCTCTGCTTTAAGCACTGCTGCGTGTTTGCTTTGGCACAGAGGTTTCATGAAGGAGCTCCTTCATAACGAACATGGGTTGCATCCTGTGGTTGGGTCCCAGGGAGTTCTAACCCTTCTCCAGATGAAGGGCTCCACCAAGGTTTATCTGCGGCTATGTGTGTGTGCACAGACCAATTTTTGCCTGCTTTGGTCCCAGTCTAGCCAGGCGCACCAGCAGACATCCATCAGCTGCTCTGAGTCTCTCTCTGCTACAACCTCACCTTCATCTCTCCAAGGAATGGACACAGCAGCTGGGATTTGTCCTACCTGCCCTGCAAGCCCATGCAAGTCACCCTGGGCTCCCTCGGGAGCCACCAAAGAGCATTCACATCCCTGGGACAACCAAGCCCACAAGAGATGCTCGTAGGAAGGTCCCTGACCCCACCAACCTCCCAGGAGAGCCCGGGGCAGATCTGCCCCGCAGTGCAGCCAGCACAGCCGAGCACCCAGGGGCTCTTACCTTCCACACCAACGCTCCGGCTTTCGGCACAGCAGTATTTATAGCAGCCCCGGGCTATTATATAACAAAAAAGGCTGATTTCACCCCCACTAAACCCAACCCGAAGGAGATGCACAGTCAGAGTTTGTCAAACCCCACAAGCTGTGTTTGTCTCCTGGCTCAGCAGCGCGTCTCGCAGAAAGAGGAAATGGTTTGGAGGCTGCTATGTAAACTAAATGCTGACATGAAGAAGCGACGGGGAAGAAGTTTTGCACCAAGAGAAAGTTTAGCAGTGGCCGAGCGGTTCCCACGAATGCTCTCCTGCAGGAGGGGATCGGCTCTGCTGCAGGGGACAGGGCTTTATGTATTAAATGCTTCTGCAGCGGTGCCTTCAGGTGCCAAAGCAGCTTCAGAGCCAGTCCGCAACTGGTGCTGGAACAACTAGCGCTGGGATTAGTCTGCAATCAGTGCTGGAACAATCAACACGACGAGGATTTTTTTCCTTGCAAAAGCACCAGATGATTCCTGCAAGCAGGCAGCTGAGGAGAGTTTTTAAGATAAACCTTGTGTCTTGGGAGCGTGATTAGGAAAATAGCTTCTTCTTAACCAGAGGTTTGCTCAGAGCCCCCCCCCCCAGAACTGGTATTGCACAGCTGACATCAGGGGTTGGTCTGGGGGCTCAGAGCAGAACTGAGTCTTCTGGCTCTGGACACCCAGTACGAACCCACACGGAACACCGGGGTCCTCCCAAATTCCCCTTAAGAAATAAATAGTCCTGTTCATTTTCCAAAGCTTGCTTTGGTAAAGCAGGAGGTCGCTGAGAAGCGGCACCTTGAGGTGGTCGCTGAGCAGCCGTCACGGGGTTGTTCTCATTACCTGCGTGATGGAGCAGGGAGGGGAGCTCATTGCAACACCCGGCTCCCCCAGCTGCCGGGACACAAACACACCGCGGCGTTATTTATCAGTGAACACAGGCAATTCTCTCCTTGTATAGCAGCCTAACGGGATTTTTTAAGCAGCAACCCCCCAAGGAAGGGAACGGAGGAAGGGAGGGGGACACTCATGCCCCCCATGATGGGGAGGAACCAGCAAGGCGAGGGGAGCAGCAGTGCTGCCTCTCCAGCTGCAAAGGCAGAGCAAGAGCAGCCGATGCCCCTCAGCAGTCGCAGCGTCCCTGCCAGCCGTTGCCTAAGCTCACCAGAAGGGTTTCTGAAGAAATAGTCATTTCCCTACAGCTTTGGGATCAGGTAATTTATGCTCACTAGCAAGCCTTAAAGAAAATCTGCTAGCAGCCATTAACTCTGATAGAGCTCTCCCCAGGCTCAGACAGCTATAGCTTAGGAACAGCCTACTCAAAGCATTTCCAAGGGATGCAGCGTACATTGAAAACCAAATTCGGGGAATATGCTAGCCTAACAGCCCTAGCAGCAGCTACGAGAAAAAAGGAACAACTAAATAGCTCAACCCTTTCACCTCCCTTCAGCAAACACGTACAACCCGAGCACGTAGGTTACGCAGCCTACAAGGTACACGACCTGCTCCAACCACTGAAGCATCAGAAAAAAAAAATACTGCAGCAAAAGCACTTCCTTTCCCCCTGCTCCCAATTAGCCTCATTAGCCATAGCAGGGTGCACCCTGCTGAACTGAAAGAGACTGTGGTCAAATAAGCATGTTGGGGAGGTGTCTATATAAAGGTGAGGCTTGCTTGTGATATAAGTAATGGAAATAAGGGTAAGGAGGCGTGCTTTGGGGTATAGCTAGTGCTGCTGTAGGCAATAGGAGTAATTCTCTTTATCGACTATGTCTTCTGTAGCTAGTGTTAATGCGAAAACATGAAATATAGCTGGAAAAGATCACTAGGAGAGTTTAAGCAGAGGAATGTGATTGCTGTGGAGGTTTTGCTGTCTACACTCTAGGCAGAAAGCTAGTGAGAGCAGAAAATGAGTCCCAGCCTGGGAGGGATTAGCTGGAAAGCCGCCGAAGCCCAGGTCCCTGCAGGACCCTGATGGCTGGGGTGCCTCTGACCGTGTTCTCTGTGGTGGAAACTTGCAGCAGCCACAGATTTAGAAATTGCCTACAGACTTACTGTTTGCCATGACCTGAGCTGAGGAACAAGCTCAGGAGAAAAAAAAAAAAAGGCCGTGGGGATGTGAGCGTGTTTCTCCCAGGTGCCTGCTGTGCTGATGGTGAGGGGTTTGAGGATGGGGTCTGCTAGCCTGGGGTCCTGCCTTGGTCAGGATACGGACCAAGGTGTATCAGAAAAGTTTTCTCAGCTCTGGCAGAGCTGCAGGGTTTGCTTGAGCGCCGAGTTTGGCTAACCCAGCTGCTCAGCGGCAGCAGTGACTTGCACTAAAACAAAAAAAAAAAAGCTGTTTTGTATTTCCTATACACCGTCTAACCACCCTGGCTGTGAAAGAGGAGCGCTCCGAGCACGGAAGGACTGTGCCACAGGCTTCGCCATCGCTAATGAGGAGAAAAGCAACAGCTTCAGCTGCCAAAAGATCTGCGCTTGCAGGAGCGATGCTTTATTTTTAGGGATTTTGCAAGGCAGAAAGGCAGCGCGGCACGCACAGCCACTGGGTGGCAATCGCCATCCGGCTGCGGCACCGAGCCAGCACCCCTGGGACCCGCTGAGCATCCCTTCCCTTCACCCCACATGCAAATGCAGGAACATCTGGTAGCAAGGACTTATAAAGATAGCCCTCAGCTAAGCAAATACAGGAACAGTGTCTCAACCAAGCTGTCATGTAGTTAAAGGTTGTTGCTGTTGGTTTTTTGGGTTTTTTTAATTATTGTTTTTTTCAATGCTCATTTGCCTGTTGTAGTTCACCCTGCTGCATCTTGCTCGGCTTTATCGCCTGTCCGCAGGTGCTGTGCAGCGTGTGGCAGTGTCCCCACCCTGCTGGGAAAAAGCGGCCCTTTGATAAGGGATAACGTCCTTTGAATGGTCTGAATTATCCTTAAAAGCTTCTGTTTTACTCTCCCTGGCTGCTTTGAGCAGGGCCGGGTGTCCCTCGCACAGGATCCGGGCTGTGCCTGGGGCTCGGGCTTGCCAGCATCCCGGGGCCACCCAGGCAATACTCGGGGGGTTTCTCTGAAATGCAGCCAAAGCGTTTGTGCAATTCCCTCTTGCTCTCTGCAGGCTGGTTTGGGGTTAGGACCGAAGGGCTGGAGAGGAAACCTGCGGTCTGGGAGACTAGAGCCCGCTTAGGGTGGGAGCTGGAGGCAGATTCAATGTGCTTCTGCTGCAGGCTTCCTTTGCAGCCTTGGGTAAATCCCTTTGTGTCCCCTGTCCTCCGTCCGCTGTCTGTGCAATGGGGACATCAGCACGATTCTGCCCTGGGGAGGTATTATGAGGACAAGTGTATATCCGAAATACCCAGCGTGCTTAAGCTGTACTTCCAGCAAGTTTTTTCACGTATACTGCAGAACACCATAGTTTAGACTCAAAGACCTGATGATTCAAGTCTACATACTAAAATACTGCAAGCAGCAAAGCACCGCACAGAGCTTTGGTTGGGTTGGCTCTACCCAGGTTCCCACTGCAGTTTTCAGAGCCGCTTTACCGCCAGCGTTACCCTGAACCACACTGATAACAAACCTTCAAACGCCACCTTCATCCCTGCCTCGCAAAAGATGCTTTACCCAGACCTTGGCTCTCGCAGCCCAGGCTGGTTTTGGAGAGCCCCAAGATGTTGGGTTGATGGTCATGGAGGAGACCAACCCCCCGGAGGAGGCACCCTGCCCCGAAACGAGCACAGTCACCTCTTCTCCCTCTCCCCAAACCACTGCCCACCAGCAAGGAGGCGATGGGGTAGCATCACTCCAGTGCCAATGAGTAAGACGCTGTGGTTCCCCTCTGGTTTTGTGGGGCCAGGCACCATGGCTTGCAATGCTGCGATAGGTCCCGGGGCTCACCGCTGCGGTCGCCGCTGAAGAAATAGCTGCAGTGGTAACGGGGAGAGGAATTGTAGCGGGCTGTGGAGCGAGGAGAACCAGGGCACTGCTACCACGGGAGAGCAAAAGGTACTCGGGACCGGGGCAAAAGCAGAGGAAGGGGCCTGAGGGAGAGGTTGGGTGATGGTGCAGGACCGTCTCCAACATCGCCAGTGCTTATCCGAAATGAGTTGCCCGGGGGAAAGGGGGGAGACTGAGAGGGAAGGGTGGATGCAAGGAGGAATGGGGAGGAAAGCTGAAGAAAGGGATGAGCAGAGCGGGCTGCAGCATCTGCGCAGCCACCTGCAAGGCACATCTCCCCTGGACTCGGACGGACTCGCCAAAGGAGCAGATGATCAACCTGATGCTGCCAGGAGCGGCCAATGAGGGGGGGACCAACACCCCTTTTCAGTTTAAGGAAGGAACCAAAGTCTGCCAGAGCCACTTCTTCTGGGAGGTGATTAATACAAACATCCTCCAGCATGGTGGCCAGGCTGCCGTCTCATTCTGCAGGCAGTTGGGTTCACCCTCCAGCAGAGACGCTCCCTGTTGCAGGTGGCCCGGCTGCCACCCTGAGCACACAAGGCAGGGCAGAAGATTGCCATTGGCTCGGTGACGAGAGTGCGTTTCCAACTCCAAGAACAGCATTAACCGTAAAACCATCTTGTTCTTATTGGGTGAAGGCAATGAGTGAAGAATTTACATGGGCGCGGCCTTCCCAGAAGGGGTGAAGCCGATACCTCAGCTCTCCATGCCTCTGAGCACAAACATCCTAATTCAGCCGTCAGATTTCTCAGGCTAATCATTAAACAGGAAAATGCCTTTACAGCTTACAAGAACTTTGCTTGCCACCAACATCTGCTCCCAATGCAAGGCTGCCAAAGTTTCCAGGAAATCCTCTCAGCTTTTTTTATCATATTTATTAAATGTTATAACTCAGTGCTGGTGGCACATTTTAGGCAAGTGTCTCAGGAGATTAAAGTCCTGGTTTTAACCATGCAAATGGTCTAATGTCAGTTGGGTGGAAGAGATGTTCAGGCACGAAGGGACCTTGTTCTGCTGGTTTTCAGACACGGGTACACAGAGACTCAACCACAAGAAGCTGGTGCTTGGGCTCTCCCAACTCAAAAGGCCACCAGGTTGACAAGGAGGCGGTTGCAGTTCTGGTTCCTGGCCAACCTGGCCACCAGATCCTTCCAGTTCACCGCCAGGAGACATTACCCTAGGTGGCATCAGCTGGTTGTGGCTGCAGAGATGTTTTATGGATTGACAGGAGGTGGTTGCAGTTCTGGTTCTTGGCCAACCTGGCCACCAGATCCTTCCAGTTCACCTCCAGGAGACGTTACCCTAGGTGGCATCAGCTGGTTGTGGCTGCAGAGATGTTTTATGGGAACCAGGAGCTCTGTGCGGCTGAGACGCTGTGCCCACGCGGAAGTGAGGGCCCTGCTGCAGTTTCACGCAGGTGGAACCAAGAACAACAGGAGGCACCGACACCGAAAGTCCTGTCTTGGTTTCAATGGTGAACCACATGGTTTTGTTGCATTGGTTTTATTCTCGGCCCAAAAATTACTCCAACCTGGTTATTTCCCCCGAAACCATTGCAAATCAGTGCTCAGCCAATCGGGGCAGGGCTCCTCGCCCAATATTCCGTTATTCCCTTTTATGGTCATAATCTGGCCTCTCCGAGGAAAAAAAAAAAAAGGTGAGAATGGACCGCACCAAGATGTGGTTGGTTGGTTCCACGTGGCAGGTTGTCCCATGACCTGCTCCCATCAACACACCGCAGGGCCAGAAAAGGGGAAAGAACTCATCAGGCAGAAGGCGATGATGCTTGTGGGCTCAAAAAAATGGAGTCCCAGCAGACATCTGAGACAATGAGACATGGAGAGCATTGGCGGATGTGCTGTCAGACACCCTGACCGCCTGTGCTTAATGATAACTAACTAATTGGAGCTCAGGAAAACAGTATTGGGCACCATGAATGGTACTGGTTGTGGTTCTGGGAAGACTTCAAGGCTTGGCATTGAGTTGGACCCACGTTGCTCTTGTTGTTCAACTAACATGGGAGAAAAATGCTAACAGAGAGACTCAGGCCAACTGAGGAAAGGTCTTCCTCAACCCGCCCATAATCATGGGAGCAGATAGACACTGATTTCTGGTTGTGGGTCACAGATGACATTTACAGACCTCAGCCTCAAAGCCCTTGGGACTGCAACACCTCAAGCTCACATTGAGCTCCTCCACGGACCCTTAAAATCCAAGTCCCTGATAGACCAGCTTGATGGTTTCCACCACTTGCAAACGTGATCAAACCCTGATCTGAAGGACAGGGTTCATCTGCAAATTCACACTTCAGGTCCTGGCTGCGTACAACAGAGGTCAAACCCCAGCACCAGGTGCCAACCCAAACCTTTCCAGAATTGGAGATATTTGGATCTTCAGATGTTTTTTTCCGAGCCCCTCCTGGTTCCCAACCAAGTAATCACACATTAGTCTTTGCTCATCTTATCCTGCACTCAAGAGGAGGCAGAGGAGGCAGATAACTAACAAGCCATAAAGGAAACCACTTTCCCACTCTGACCTTGAGCATCCTTCCTGGGGGACCTTTAGGGAGCACTAGCTTTTGTTCTCACCAGCTACAGGATTTGCAATTATCAGGTCTTTCCAAGCAGATGAACTAGCAGAAGTGGTCGTGAAGAATCAGGGACCCTAACCCTGATCTCTGATCAGTACAACTCCACCACAGCCCCGACCCACGCCCCGATCCTGACATGGTTGTGTACATATCAGTCCACCCACCAGTAGTAACTGTGCAGCTGCGTGCTCTTGCTCTTCAAAAAATGCGGAATATTTCACAAGCGGATTCTCTCATTGTAATTTGTGAGCCTTTTAATTCCACTCTCAGAAAGAGAAACAAATTACTGGAAGAGGAAAAAAAAGGTTGCTTGAAGCAACCTTAGGGCAACGTTTGGCTCCCATCTCACCTGATCCTTAGTCTGGAGCAGCCCCGTAAGATAAATAAGCTCCCAGAGGACATGTTTATTCCCAGCACCCCAATGCACTTCCTCATACTGATCATATTTAAGACTCCTCTCCTGACATGAGTGCATTCAAGTTAGAAGGCAGATTCCTCTGCCAAGCGAGAAAAAAAGAGGTGGTGTCTCTTAAAGAGGATTTAACGAGTGTCATGTTGGGCCCAGGTTGAGTTTTTGTCACGTAAAACCCCTGGAGCCGAGGTAGGAAATTTGGTAGTCATGAGCAGGGGAACAGCCTCTGAGTTTCATCGCCCCTTCTAAGGCAGCACAGTCACCCCAAAGCTGCGGAGGAGAGCTCGTTTCTCTCGCGCGCTGCTTCTGACAGCCCCGTCATGTAAAATTAGAACATGGGAAGTTTCAGGAACAAATTCTCAAATGTGCTTCAGTTGCAAGAAGAAGAAGAAATTAGTACCATGGGGAAAATTTCCTCCCAGGCTGAAACTCTTGTCTTGACAAATGAAGAGAGAAATGCCCTGCCGAGTCAGAGGTGTAGAGAGTGGGGAAGGATGGAGGAGACCAAGCATTTAGTCTCCAAAAACCTTGACCCAGACTTTCATGCCTCTTTACACCAAGAGTCCAGAGCGAACCACTTGTGCAATTTCTACCTTCTCATTTCTGCGTATCAGCTTATTAAAGGGATGCAGCGAAAAGAGAGGTAGCAACAGAAGGAGCATTTCTGGGCATCCGAATCAGCCCTGAGACTTATCTGAAAAGCCTGCGTAATGTCGCTGTATAAATTCATGAGCCTCTTCCTCTGGGGAGCCGTGCTTTAGTGCCAAAAGATATTGCAGAATTACAGCAATCAGAAAACAATAAAGAGCTTGGGAAAACGCTGATGAGAGAGACTGGAAAAATTAGGGTAGTTAGAAAGACAAATGAGAAGGAATAAAATACAGGTATTAAATAATTGGTGGGAGGCAGGAGGTAGATTAAGAGCTGTTTTCATGGTTTGTACTCCAAGCCCAAGGAGCCACTAGATGAAAGGAATAGATGGGAAATTAAACCCCCCTCCAAAGGGCAGTGCCTTCGCTCGGCAGAGGTAATAAGACGGGGGAGCCCACTCGCACATGCCCCTTCAGCTGAAGCCACCATCTGAAGAGGTTCACGTGAATGACAAGAACACCATGTGCGATCCCATTAACAGTCATAAAAGCAGCGCTGAAAGGGCTTTCAGAAACTGAGCCTTCCCCCCGCCTCTCTTGGCTTTTTTCCTTTAAACATCTGGAGGGAAGCAGCCGCTGGACCACAAGACCGAAGCAAGAAGTCTGATGAAGTCTTGACGTTAGCCGAGAAAGACCTCAACCATGCTAGGGACTGCTGACGCTCACGCGAGTCTTCCCTCCGAGCCTCGACCCACCCTATCCCGGGGATATTTAAAATAAACCTCATCATTCAACCCGAAGGATGACCTTAGCTCAACAGCTTTCTGGTAATCCGGCGTCGTGACAGCTCGTTAATGTTTAACTCCAGACCGGGGTTCGCTGCTATCAGCGCGCAGGGGAGGCGATGTTCCCCCTGAGCCCTGATAAGAGACGCTACATCCTACTCTAGGGGTTAAATAACAGTGACACACTATAGCTGATGGAGGTTTATGGCCTGGCTTGCACGCTCCTTGCCCCGGATGGATATAATCGTATAAAACAAACCATATCCAAGAAGCAAAGCGACGGTACCTTATTGCAGAGGTGCTTTAACAAGACCAAAGGGAAGCGCAGATGGTTTTTCACCACTTTATGATGAGTTGTACAACACTTGTTATTTTTTTCCCCCATAAATCTCCAGCTCCCGGAGTCCTGTCGTTACATCAGAATCGTTCTTCCTTTTTTTGAAAAACAAGAACTGCAAAGACTCTCCGAATGGAGAGACAAAGACGCAAAAGGGTATTTTTACAAAGATTGTGCTTTTTAACACAAGTTTCCTGGGTTCTCTGGCATCTAACCTGTGGCGTTTTGGTACATTTTGATTTTTTGCAAAGGGACTGACCCTGGCAAAAGCAAGATGACGTGGTAGCCAGAAAGATAAAAATAACTGGGAAGATTAATCCTGCCTCTTTAATTCTGCCAAGCTTTTTAAGCTGCTTGACCTCTGCAAGGCAAGAGCTTGAAAGTGAAAATAAAAGACAGGACAAAGGTCACTTATTTGATGCTGGGGGTGGGGGCAGAATGTGCTTCGCTTTCACAAATACTCTCCCAGAAGTTTTATGAATGGCTTGTCAGACTTCTTGGCAACTCCTACATCCCCAAAAGGCCTCCAGCAGCTGGGACCGGTCCAGATCCAGCGCACGGGGATCCCAAACTGGAAAGGCCAGCTCGACGGTGCCCCCGTCCCTGCACCGCAGGTTGAAAATGAAATTTCCTTTCCATTTCACTGCAACCCCTCCAGGTGAACAAGTATTTCTAAAGGAAGAAGGGGATGGCTGCAATCTTTCACTTTCCTTTCCAGCCTTTGTACCTCTCCCAGTGTCAGGAGGTGACATTTGAAGAACAGCCCAAACACTGAGGACCTTCACTCTCAAAGCTGCACTGCAGATGTCCTTCTCTAAACAGTATTTTTAGTTCAGAAGCAGCGTCTCCGTCTGTTTCTTCCTCCTTTCCTACAAGTTAAAAAAAAAATAAAAAATTCCTGGAATCTCAGCTCCTGGTTCATTTAAGTGACTCACTAGAAAAAGTCTTGAAACACGTAAGCCACAGCTGCCTTGCAAGTGGCCATGGGCTACAGTTTTAAATCTCATCACGTTTTGAGTTTTCCTCCTCGCTAGTCTCATCAGTTTGCCTTAATAATAAAGATCCATTTTCTAGCAGCAAGAAGTACCTGGAATTTAAGATCAAATTTTCCCCTGTTAGTCCCCTTTCTCCAATCAGCAAAACATTTGCCCCCAGGCTAGGAGAAAATGTCACACCGCTGCATGGTTTCTATCACAGCCTTGCAGGCGTGGTGGCCGAAGGATACGATTGAAGCAAGGTTTTCTACATGGGATGATATTTTTTCTTAGCTCATAAGCCATGAAAAAAACCAGAAGCATCTTTAGATGTGCCCGATAGTCACAGCAGCTGCCCCATCTCCTGGAGGGTGCCACCAGGTCTGGCTTGGAGATAGGCTTGCGTGCAAGATGGGTCTTTCTATCGGCTGGTCCGGAGCGGGGCCACCTGACAAGCTTTGCCTTCATTTTCAGTGGGCCTTTTTCTGCCATTTGGAAGGTTTCAGACAGAGCTAGTGTTTCCTCAAGCCAAAAATAGGCTTTAGAATGTCCTTGTCTAAATGCCTTACCTCAGGGCGCATGCAGAGAGCTGCTGCAAAAGCTGTGGTGCACCAGGGACACGTCCTCCCCCCCGGCTGGCTTGGGTCAGCAAGTGGAAACACCAATAAATCCAGGGAAAAAGAAGAAATTGATGGAAACAGAGCCCCGAAAACTGACACGCACCTTGGCGTAGCTGTGCTTAGTGAGCGACTATCCGGCAAGATGCTGAAAATCTGTCTGACTTTGAATTAATTGACCTGTTTTGAGCTGCATGAGCATCCTTTGCTAGGAAGTCGAGATACTCCTTACAATTCCCTTCCCTGATGCTCTTTAACGGGATTCAGGGTGGGTTTTTGCAGGCTTGCTCACTCCGTCTGTGGGAGCATCACCTGGGTGAAGCCCCCGAGGAGGACAGAGGCTGAGCGGAGCCGTTTGCTCTCTTGCGAAGGACCTTCACGCATCGGTGGGGTTGCGTTTCCTTTTCTGGGAGGGCGGGCGAGCGGCGGGGTGAGCCGATGCCAAGTGCACAGAAACGGTATTGCACAACGCCGGGACAACGCCGGCTTCCAACCGTCAGGGCTGCGAAGCGGCAGCAGCGGCGGGAGGAGAGGACGTGCAAGTTGATGCCTTTTGCGGCCCCCGGGGTCTTTTTATACTTTTAGAGAAGTTGGGCTCATCCTAAGTTCCTCTCCCACAGATTGTTCCTGTTGTTGTTGCTGCTCCGACCCCACAGATCATGTGGCTCGATGTGACCTGGACGCAGCAAAGCCGGGCGCCGGGAGCTCCGGGTCCCCCCCCCAATGCTGGGGGACGGCGGGGGCAGTGGGGACAAAGGTCCCGCTGGCTCCAGCAGCTGGGTGCTTTTGCCTGTTTGCCATCCTTCTCACTCTCGGTCCATCCCTTTAGGGAACTCGGTCCCCCTTTGACTTCCTAAATATGAAGCGCTCTCTGTTCCTCTACCAGCTACCTTGGCAGCTGTGCCAGGGAGCGACTCCGGCTCCAGGACCCCAAAAAATTGTGCACAGGCAGAGAAATGGGTTCTCCTTTCTAGGGGGCATCCCTTGAACACACTTGGCTTGAAGGGCAGGGTCATGTATAAAGGTGAAGGTTTCCCACCCAGCTGCTGGGTCTCCTTTCGCTTTTATCTGCTGCATCATGGCCTGCATCCAAACCCTCTGTCACTTGGATGCAATAAACCATCATTTATACGTGGCACCGGCTTTGCTCAAGGGCTTGGCCAGGAAAGCGAGCTGTAGCCCTGCTTTAGCGCATGCCTGGACCTGGGCACGGTCGCCTGGGCAAAGTTGTCCGCTCTTGGCCCCAGGGATTGCAGGTCGGCCACGTAGCTGCTGCAGGGGACACCAAGTTGGGGGCAAAAGGGACAGCACCCACGTCCCCTCCTCCTTGCTCCCAGGAACATACCCAGAGCCAGGCTAGCGGAGAGAGCTTTAAAACCCAGTGCCCGGACAGTTAGAGGCATCGCTGTAAAACAGGTCATTAAACAGTCAATTAGGCAGCTCATTGGGAAGGGTCCGTGGCAGCAATTGCCCACGGTGCTCCGTTCGGAGCTGCTGAGCTCGGCTGCGCGCTCAGACGCTTTCTCCAAGGCTGCCGGTGCCGGTGGGCAGCGATGGGTCCCGTTCCCCTCACCTCTCCTGCCAGCTCCCAGCAGCAAGGGGCGCATTTTTGTTCTGCTGTTTTTCTAAGGCAAAAATCCCCAAGTGGGAAGCATCCCCTTGGCAGTGCAATGAAAGCCCTCCGCAGAGAACGCACCCGAGTCTGCGCCCTACGGGCATAGCTGCAAACCAGCCCACTCCAGAGAATATTCTAAATTATTCATGCCGGTGACTAGTTTCTGAATTAACTGTATTGATTCACAACGCTGTTCCTGCTGCAAACCCTCCATGGAGGGAGCAGCCGGTGAGTCAAAAGAGCAAACAGTTTGCTTGGTTATATAAGAAACAGGATGGTGAATAATAGCGAGACTCTGACCGTGCCATTACATTTCTGGCTGCAGCACGTGGAGAAGGGGATCGAGGTGTGCGGCAAGGAGGGAAAGAGCGGGGACAGAGCCAAACCCGCCCCAAAACCATGCAAAAAGACCTGCAACGAGAGGTGCTGGGGGTTTGTTTTCTCCATCTCCCAGCCCCACATTGAGCCATAGGAGCCGGTGACGGAGATGCTCTCGCACGGCGCGTGCTCCGGCTCTGTTTCTGTTGCTGCAAAAGGCAGCAGACGCCGCAAGACCCAGCCGGGATCACGCACTCAGCTTACTAGCAACGTTATCAAGGCCGTACGAATTTATGACAGCAAAAAAAAACCCCCACGGAGAAGTCACGAAATCATAAGTTTCAGGGTTTGGGTGAAGGGGCAGGGGGGACCGGCCGCTCCTTGCAGAGCAGGGGTTGCACTGAGCCCTCGAGGCTCTCCATCCTCTGAGCATGCAAAAAGCGCGTTCCGAAAGCCAAGCGAGCGGCATCCCAGGCTGGAGAGAGCCCTCCTTCACCAGGCTTCGGCTCCGCTTTCTCCGCGTTCCCCCCAGTAACACACGGTGAGCCTATTTTTTGCAGGGCCTTCAGCCCTTCCAATGGTGAAAGAGCAGCAACGATTTTGGGGAAGTGGTTTTTCATGGCCCTAAAACTTTCTCTGGAGAGCGGAGCACCCCGAGGCAGGGCTCTTGGCCGTCGTGGGTGCACTGCCGGTGAGGCTGGATCCGGCCGTGGGAGCTCTGCCCCCAGAGGATGAGGAGGAGGGCTTCCATCTTCCCCGTTTGCCACCTTTGGAGGACACGGGCTCCAGAGGGAGTGCAGCTTCTCCATCCACGTTCCTGGCTTCACATTTCCCGGGATGCACGTCCCTGGCAGGGACGCGAGGTCTCACTCGCTCCCACCCCGGAGAGCATCCACCATCGCTCTCCCAGGCTGCAAAACGGGGCTGGTGCGGGGGAGCCGGCGGCACCGGCCCCGTTAATTGTGGCTGGTGCCCGATGCCAGCTCCTCCATCACTCAGGGCCATGGAAAATCCCACCTGCTCATATATATATATATATTTTTTTTTTTTCCTCTAACAACTTAGCATGTGGTTTTCACAGTGACTCAGTACGGGCTCTGAGCAGCCCTGTGAGCACAGCCGAGCTCACGTCGGACTCTGTTTTTAGTCAATCAGCCCTAATTAACATTGACTGTAATGGTTTTCAATGGCTGTGGATTCTTCCTGTTCGTATGTAAGAATATTTCCTCTGTTCACTTTCCAGGCTGCGGTTGTTATTTCTAGCAAGATATTTTCCCCCATGATCCTCATACACATTTTCCAGACGGATTTGAAACTTCTAATTTCAGGGATTGCCTTTGCTTGCTTAAAAGTCGTCTTTTCTTTTTTGCGAGCCGTGCTGTTATATTTATTACAAACAGAAAAGCATGTTTTTCAATGGCAACTACTAAGAATACGCGGCTAAAAAGAAATCCTTACGCTGAACAAGCCACTCTTATCTTAGCTCTGTATTTTAGTAACATTGGGATTAGGATATTTGAATTTTGGTAAGACATGAGAAAAGTTCATAGCAGTAAAATAACTCCCAGGCTCCCTATAGGATCCTCGATACAAACATTCATACTTTAAATGAACCAGAGGGTTGTTTTGGGGGTGGAATTTAAAATAATCCACAAAAAGAAATGTTTTCAGCCCCTTGAAGGGCAGAGGAAATATTGAATATAAGCAGAGGGAGCGGTTTGGCTCAGTAAGTGCACAGCACCGGGGAATATGCGATTCATGGCAGACGTAAAGAAATGCGCGGTGGATTGTCCGTATGCCTTAATGGTTCGTATAAATAGATGAAACGCCGCCGGATTTTTTATTGGTGAGCTTAATCTTGTCTCAAGGAGCGTTTGGTGTCTACGGAAGGTTTATGTATATTGCCTATTAGAGCACAGATGATTTAACAAGCTTATCATAGCCTGGAGGGGGGTTTATTATACCATTGATACTGTGCTATTGCTGGATATATGACCCCGCTGCGCAGCAGCCCAGGTCCTACGGCAAGACCAACAGACAGACCAACAGACAGACCAACAGACAGACCGCAATGGTGCAAAAACGACTGTCGCTGAGCGAGCAGCGCAATGTTCCATCTCCGATCTGTACGGGTCTGCCGGAGCCGCGGGCAGAGGGGACATCACAGCGTCCAGCTTTGGCTCCGGGCTGGCTCTGCTAGGACCAGCATCAGGATGCAGCATCAGGGAGCTGCTCCGGACAGACAGATGGACACCCTGGCAAGGACCCCACATCATCCATGGGATTTGCACCCCGCCACAGCAGCACAGCTCCCGGTGCCCCTTCACCGTGCTCTCACGCCGCCCTCCTGCCACGGGCGAGGCGAAAAGACCCTGCAAAGCCAACCCAAATCGCAGCTCAGCGGCACTCGGCGCCGAATAACCCCACGCCCTCGCCACCGCCTGCCCCCTGAACCAGCCCTTGCCTGTGTCCCGGCCGGGAAACCGGTCGGAAAATGAAAATTAAGTTGCCCTAACCAGCAAAAATACTGCAGCGAGGCTGATTATTTTAGGTGATAGCTCCAGCCAAGCAGAACCAGGACTGGGCTGTCCCCCGCCTTCAAGCAGCACCCGCTGTTCTCTCACCTCTCGCTAGCGTGTTTCCTGCCGTCACCTGGCCCCGGCGATTTCTGGGATGGTTTTTGCAATTAATCCCCAGCTGGGTGGAATGAGAAAGGGGCCAATATCGTGCCCAAACGGCCCCACCAGAACCCAACGTCGTGCCCCAACTCCCCATCAGCACGCAGCAGGAAGGATAGGGGGTGATCGGTACAAGGCGCTGCATGCAAGCGTAGCTAGAAAAGGGCTTTATTTTCTTACAGGCTCCGTTATTTCAGTGTAAAGCTTTTTTTTCCCCCCACTGTGGCTTCTTGCATGCAAGAAGCCGTAGGGAAGCCCTTCCTTGGGAAAGCCACTGCTTTCGGGGGGATTTTGCAGGGTGGCCGGCCAGCACAGAGCTCTGCCTGTGGCGGGGGGGAATGGGGAAACGCTCCCGAGATGTGCACTGGAAAGTGGAGCTATTTTTTAATTTTTTACTTTTCGGTTTTGCACTACCTTAGGGCTTTACGGGAACTCGAGGGAGTCTTTCAGCGTGGAGCGTTTTCATTAAGGAACAAGAATCCTGTTTTCTTACAGATCTTCCTCATCACCAAAACCCAAAGGGAAGAAAGAAAATTATTACCCAGGAGACGGTGAAAACAGGTCTTCCTAAATATGTGTTTCTCAGCTTGCTGCTCCTTGCAAAGGCTGCAAACAGCAGGGACGAGCCCCTGGGTCCTTTGCAGAAAAGATGGGGTGAAGGCTGTGGTGCCTGGCCAGGGTCTGCTGCCCAGAGCAGCATCTTTGGCTCTTTCTGAGCCAGAAAATGAGATTTTGTATATGGGAAAAGGCCCACAATCTCTATAAGCCATCCCTGCAACACACGTCTTCACATTTCCTAATTGCCTTTTTGCAGAGGTTATTATTGAGTAATGCCTATTTTGTTGAAAAATTGCACCATAAACAGCCAACGGGGAAGGAAATAAATAATTGCTAATAAATGTCAAAGTAGATTAGCAAACCAGAAAGGCCAAGAAAGAACAGCTTTTTTTTTTTTTTTTTTTTGGCTTGGAAAATAACTGCGGGGTTCTTGCAAAGATTGTATTTAATGAAAACTATTCCAGTACCTTGCAGGGGAGTTAATGCTTTGTCATTTCCTCAGACTGGGTTAAAATGCTGTCTGACTCCTCCACA
The DNA here is from genome assembly GCF_035582795.1 of Mycteria americana. Lineage (NCBI taxonomy): Eukaryota > Metazoa > Chordata > Aves > Ciconiiformes > Ciconiidae > Mycteria > Mycteria americana. The sequence continues at coordinate 47,125,939 of NC_134372.1, forward strand.
GTCTGTAGCAAGCCTGGAAAATAGCCTTTTCTTCTGTAAGACAAGGAAAAGAAGTAAAAAACTGATGGATTTCTTCTGAGCACACTGGGAGCTCAGAGTACTGGATGCAAAGGGCTCTACCAGGCTCCAGCGCTGGGAAATTTGGGAAAATTTGGGGGGTTTATTAGATCTCCAGAGTCTGAAATTACATAAAATAATCTGCATCTCACTGACGTTTAGCAAAAAATATGCCTCCGGGTCCCATCAAAGCAAAGCAAAGCTGGGGAAAATAGAATTTAAAGCCTTAAATAAACTGTAGAATCATATATAAATAAAGATCAAAATAAGAAAAAATCAAGTAATAAAGATGAAAATGCTGTTACTTCGCAGTGTTTGGGAGTTTTCTGCATCTCTGACACCCCGGGCTGTGCATCCCCTTTCTGGAAGGAGATGCAACGTTTGATTTGGCCAACACAACCCTTCAGCTGCCCCTTTGATTTAAAGACTCATTAACATCGGCGCAAAGCTGTGCTTTCCAGAACGGCTGCTGAGAGCCATAAAAGTGACTTATGGAGCAGCGGAAAGGGGGAAAGAGAGGAGAAACCCCACTCAATTCTGCTCGTGGACCTGCCAGCACAACCCCGCTCTCCTTCCCAGGGTGTTGCCCTTCCTGAGAAAGGGCTGGTGCCTCCGATTTCTGCAATGACCTCGGCTTTCAAAGTTCAGAAAGTTGCTTTTTTTTTTGACAGTACACAAAGAAATGGCTCAACATGAGCTACTTCAGCACAAATCCCGGGCAATTTTTTTTTTTCCTTTTCATTTTCTCCTCTTTACTCAGCAGAAACCCATATTTCCTTGCTCTTGTATTGAAGAAATAAAAACCTCAAGAGCATAGAGGATGCAGAAATTAATAGCTAACCCTTCTCTTATTCCTCGTAGCTCCCCTAACTACTGCCAGCTCAACTTGTGGTTGAGATTACAGTGATAAATCACAAGCTGCTCTTTGAAATAACAGCTCTGATTTCACCCAGCGCAAAGAAGGAGAAGGACCGGCGGGTTGTGCAAGGTGGGGGGGACGGGGCCGCGATGGGCTCGGTGGCAGGACGGGGGGACCCGGACAGGACCACACACCTTCAGGCATGGCACTAGCTCGTGGTTCACGTCTAGAAACATCAGAAAGAGTTTTCCCCCTGCCCCAGCTGCCGTCCTTATAAAAGGCTGGAGGGCGTGAGCGTTGTCTCAGGGCAGGATGGGGCTCAGCCGATTTGTACGGATGCAATCAGGCGTGCGTGGAATTACAGGGGAATGCTGGGCTGGATGCAAGCCCGGACCTGCTACGTGAATCGAGGGGGACGAACCCCCAGGTTTTCATCCCCAAGAGGAGATTTGTGGGTAGAGCATGGGTTGAGCACCTCTGGTCCCCAAGAAGGCGGCCCCTTGCCAGGGTGGTGACCCCAAAGAGCAAACACAGGCGATGCACAGAGGTGATGGTGATGCCTCACTACGTCCACACACAAGAGCTACCAGGCTCCCACATTTCTCCTGCTGAGCCTCCTCGAGGCAAAAATAAGCCCTTCAAGACGCTCAGCTCTTCCGTTACCCCAGACCGAGTTTCACCTTATGCTTCGGGATCTTCTGAAACTCACACCGCACCCCTATTTTTAGCCTGTCCTCTCGGTCCCAGCTGCTCTGGCTGTGAGACCCTCGCAGGACGCCTGCGGCCAGGCAGTATTTTTAGGTATTTTTAGCCGTGTCCATCTGCGATGGGCTGGGTGAAGGCGCGTGTGGTTTGAGCATCTGCGAGCGAGACCGGCCGGGCAGGAGGAGGAGAAACGGCTCCAGGGCTTTTTGGCCGTGGCCGGGGGGGAAATGTGGAAGTGGCTCCTCGATCCTGGGGTCGGGGAGGGTTAAATAAAGAAAAGAGCCGCTATGGCCGGTGTGTCTTTTTGGGTGCAGCTGAGACCGAGCTCTCCAGTGGGATGTGGCTACGTAGGAGGGGGAGCGACGGAGCAGCCCTGTGCCCAAACCCATCCGTGCAAAGCCCTAACGGGGCAGAGAGTGAGGATAAGGGGAGGCTTCTCCTCTTCGGTATCACCCGCGTGTCTCATCCTGCACCTCCCGGCTCTGCCACAGAAACCTCAGCATCGCTGTTGCATTGCCCAAGCCCTGATGCAACCCGGGGTGCTGGGGCTCACCCCCCCATCTTTGCTCTCCCAGGAGGCACCCATGGGAGATGCACAACCCTGCAGAGCCGATGGCCCCAACGCTTCCCCTTTCTCGGAATACAGCATGATGTTTCTCCAAAAACAACAGCAACAACAACAACAACAAAAAAAAAAACCAACCCCAAAAAAGAAATGATGGAACTTTTACTTTTTTTGTGCCTTTTTAGGTGAGTTTTGCTACTTTTCGGGTGGGATTTGGGAAGTTGCCACAGGTTTGGTAGCTTTCGACTTCGTGTTTTCACTTTTTAAAGTCTGCTGCGGTGACTAATATCTGCCTGCCCGTATCACATTACCTTGCCCTGGAAATACCCACCAGTACACGGAAAATTAAAAAAAACCATCTCCAAAGGAGTCTCTCATTTCCCTGAAGGTCTCACCAGAGTCCCCAGGGGCCACTGGGGGCCAGGAGCCCACGGGGTGGGTGAGAGGCAGCCCTTGCCCTGCCTCTGGCGTTGGCGGGGACCTGAGCGGCTTCTCCAGAGGTGGTGGCCAAGGCCAGGGGTGACGCCTCCAGGCATGGACCTAAGCTTTGGCCACCTAACTTCGCCGATGCTTCTTTCCCATCACCCAAACCTCCATAGGGACGTGGAGCTGCCCGGGACTTCAGCCCTCGCCGGGCGATGTGGGTTGCAGCCCGGTATCACCTTCTCCGACATGAACACAGGGGATGCCCATGAGGTCTTTGGTGGAGTCTCCACTCCCAGACTGGTCACCCAGAGCTGCCCAGGCTGAGCCCTGGCATTTGCACCGTCTCTGCTGGCCATTACCCCATGGACATCACCCCATGCCATATCACGCGGCGTCTGAGCCTGCCGTGACCCCAGGCTTTCATACCGCTCCGTGCCGCGACGGCTGCTCTTCCCCTTGCCCTCTCCTGCACACTTCCTAGCCCAACAAGAGCGTGTGCTTGTCTTCAAAGCTCAAGGCTCAGGATTTATAAATAAAAGAAATAAATAAGGTCTTTTTCTGTTCAAAATTAGCCCCTGGCAGACAATATGTACGCGCAGTGAGAGACTCGGTTTCCTGTCTGTTTGTCGAGGCTCCTAACAAGCTTCCTCTGTATAACAAACCCGGCCGGAGGGCGGAAAGGGTAAGGACCGAACTGAAACGTGTACAGTGGGATTGCACAACATCCCTGGCCACCGGCAGTCTCTGGGGTTCGTAATCCGGGAGATCTGGGAGGCTGGGGGTGCAATGTCCCTTCTGCACCCACCTACCCAGGGTACTTTACGATCCCCAGCAAGCCATTGCCTGCAAGCACCGGCATGGGACTGCGCCGGGGAGGCGCACACTCTGTCCCGAAATAGGTCTTCGGATCCACAAATGAGTCATTTGATTTCTTGACCAAAAATATCTTCCTTCTTGACACACGGGTCTTAATAGGAAGAGCCGGACGCCGTCTGCGCTGGGCGTCGTTCAGCGACGCTGCCTCGGGAGCTGCAGGCAGCGCCGGCGGATCCGTAGCCTGGAGGATGTTTGGGAGGATAATCCCTGCCGGGAGTGTGGGAAGAGCAAAGCCAGCGCCGAGAATGATGACGCAGCGTTGTTCTTGCGGTATTTCTGGCCCAGCCAGAAGTGGGAAGTATCAGAAATCTCATGAGACACAGCCTGGCCTTGTGAGATTTCCAGCTATTTTGCAAACACACACACACACACACACATACCCCCCGGGGCCTGGATTTGTCTCTGACCTGGTTTTCTCCCTCTTTTTATTGCTCACCCCTGTCAAACTCCTCCTTTCGCCCTAAGGAGATGCCCGCCTGGACGCCCGGCTCTGACTCACCACCCTGGTGCAGGTACAAGGACGGGGCAGGAGCAAAAGAGTTAATGCGCCATCCCACCCTGTAACCTCCTGCACCAAAAAACGGTGGGAAAAAAAAAAAAGGACCAGGAGTCCAACAGCATTAATAACAGCAGCAAAAAGGAAATAGATCTCTCATTCACTGGCATACTCAATATGGCAGGAAAAACCCTCCTCCCCGACCCTGCAGCCTGTCTGGCGCAGTATTTATTTAATAAGCAAAGTGCGGGATGCAAGGGAAGCTCCTTCGTTAACTGCTAACTCTATTAAGCACATAGATGGGTGCTGCTCTCCCCAAACTCATCTCCCGTACCCGTGCCCGGCAAGTGGGAGCTGCAGGAACGTGGGACGCAGCCACCCGCAGCATCCCAGGGTCAGGCCAAGGGAATCCACGCTCCCAGCAAGCAGCGTCGCAGCTGCAATACTGGCTCCCCTCTATCAGAGCGTTGTTATTTCCTTCGGGCCCAAAGATCGACATTTCGGCGAACTGCCTTTTTGAGTTTTGTTAGGGATGGGTAGAGTTCGAAAATTGCAGAATTAAGAGAAATCAGAGAAGAAAAGTTCGCTTTTCATTCTGGATTCCAAACGGGCAAAGATACACGAACCCTTTGATCGCTCTTAGCGTGCATCCAACAGGAGGGCGCGTGCTGGAGGCGATACCCGGGTTCCCTTTTTAATATCTCCTTCGCCGCCCATCTCACCCGTGCAAACAGGGGTGCTATGCACGCAGACGGACGGATGAGGCTGCAAACACTTGGTTTCCTCCCCAGCTACATTTTTGCCACTTCTTCTGAGCAATCCAGCCCTCAACGGGGGAGAGACGATGACAAAAAAGCAGCCCTAATCCCAGCAGCATTAAGCAACCAGCCTGCTTGGGGTGCGAGGCAATTATTTTGCTAGCGTTCCCGCTGCGTGCGATGGCATGGAGCGAGCTGCAGCGTTCCCTCGAAACTGGGGACCTACGGAGCCACTCGCTACGGAGTTTCGCAGCAAGCCAGCGCATGGCACCCCGATGCCCAGGCTATCCTTCGCTGATCTCTCTTCTCACAGCTTCTCTAACTCCCCTGGGAGGAGAGGGACCCGCAGCCGGGCACCGCAACGGGTGCAGCTTGGCACGGCCCGTGCGTTGCACCAACGCAACCGAGCGGGGACAACTTATCCAGCCAGTCCTGGAGAGGTCCCCAGAGCCCCTGGGGGTCCCTGGGTTGCCCTTATCACTTGGCAATGGCCGTCGGACACTTAATCGCTGTGAAATTCTTTGGAGGTTACCACCGGGGAGAGGGTGAGCTGCTGCCGGCAGTGCCCCAAAACCAGGCAGCTTCTCAGGAGGAGGGAGATCTCCGGGCTGCACGCAGGGCTGAGCAAGCGAGGTGGGGGTCCCTTTGGTGTCCCACGCACGGAGCCCCAGGAGGGGGACAGCACGTGCGGGAGCCCAGCGCACGCCGGGGCCGCGGGCCGCTGCCGGCTTCCTGAGCAGAGGGCTCGCAGGTGCTTCCTCGCCGTCACGCTGCCCGCGACGCTGGGAGCCCCTCGAAGCCCGCAGCGACTCAGCAGCCAGAAATAACAGCGGGACAGGTACGAGCCGCGAGCAGGAGCGTCGGGCTGGGCGACAGCCTGGGGAAAGCAGGAGGAGCGGTCTCTTTGCACGGCGAGCCCTGGGCGTTTGCAGCTCTGTTTGCTAAGGCAGGGGACGCATGCGATGGCATCTGTGCATCTGCCTCCACGCCTCAGCTCTACCTGATTTCAGCAGCCTCAGAAATGCTCGATTCCTGCAAACCCCCTGGAAATAGCAAATATAGCAGCGGAGGTGATGAAGAGGAGGCCGAAGCACGTGCTCAACCCCCCATTACTAGACACCAGAGAATCCACCCACGAGGAAAAGAGGCTTGACAGCTCGCAGGGCTTTTTGCCCTCTGAGGTCTCACTGCCAGCCCTGAGAAAGACAAAGCGAACGGTGAGGGGGGGGTTTGGGTCGAGCCAGGCGCTGAGCGGAAAGCGGCTCACGCCCGACTTCTCGCTCGATGAGATGTAAATGAGCCCCAAGGCTGCCAGCCTGGGACCAGCCCCGTCACCGTCAGTCACCAGGTCTCATCGCGTCACTTTTTCTGCCAGAATTTTCAGGAGGAAATTCTGATTTTTAAAGCAGGGGCATTTCCAGGCTCAGCATCACACAGAAGGAAACCAAAGAGCTGAAATCTCGATAAGAGCAGCGTGATGCAGATTATTTAATTCCTGGCAGAGGCCAAAGTCCAAATTCGGACCCAAGGCTCTGTTTGTCATCAGAGGGAATGGATCTCATCCAAGGGATGCGGCTTACTCCAGCAGGAAAAGTCCTCCCTGCCTCTTTAGGGAGCTTCACTTGAGCAAAATAAATATTTATTTGGTGAATTTTGCTTTTCTGTGCACATGGTTTTTGTGCACCGGAGCTCGTTTGCTTAATTTTTACCTATTTGCTTTTCAAAATTTGGTCTTAAGCCAGCATCCCTCTTTAAGTCAAGGTACAGGAGGAGGCTGTAACGAAAGCACACAATAAATAGCTGCAAAAAGGGCAGGGGATGGCGAGGCATTTTCGCAGCTCGTTTCAGTGAAACTCAAGGTTTTGCCAGCGTATAAAACTGAGAGCAGCTCTCGGTATCAGGGGGAAGGGGCTGGGGATTTTTTTTTTTTTGCAGCTTTGTGGATTTTCAAAGCCGAAGCACTCATCTTTCATAGGCAACAGGGCTGTTTCAGAGCCAGCTGAAATAGCTGCACCTGCAGCCTCAGAAGCTGAACCAGGCTCCCCTGCATGTGATGGAAAGATGCTGGTTTTGGGGACAATTGGGTCTGTCCCAAATCCACCCCGAGAAAAGCTGGTTGAACATACAGGGCAGCGGGTCTGGCCGAAAGCGGCTCTGACCCCACCAGCCTCCTCTTCTGGCCAAAAAAATAATAAAATGGCTAAAATTGCTGAAAAGTAAGGAATAGGAGAGATATGATCGACTCACAAATATTTCTCGGCTCAAGAAAAAACAGAGGTGTGCTAAAGCCAGCTCAGACTGGGGTCACAGGTAGAGCAACGGGTCCACGGGCCACCATGGGCACGATTCCGGGAAAGGCAGGATTATCACGTTGTGCCCAGCTGATGGCTCAGGCTGGCTGTGAACATTTACAGCATGCCAATAAAAGAGAAAACAAACGTTACGACTCATTCCCCTCCTCCTATTTTCAGATCTGGCCCTGCCCTGAACATCAGATCACCTCTCTGGCAAGATCTCAGCATCTATCGGTGATGGCCACGCAAATCGAGAGTGAATTATTACATTCACCAGGCTCATTTCCAGCCTTACCTCCGCCGATCGTCCTCCGCGGATGATAAGGCATGTGATATCTCGAGGATCGGGTCGTGATGCATCGACTTGTGCTGAATGACTCCTGGTTGTTTGGAGATGAATGAAATCATGGTGGTTCAAAGCAATAAGCAGCACGAACGGCCCCGGATGATTCAGCCTTCGGCAAATAAACCTTCACACACAGGCAAAGCTTTTGTCGGTCCTGCACTTGAGGTTGATGCTGCTGTGCAAAAATGCTCCCTAGGCTGCAGTCACCGGTTCTAGCATTTCTATCATTTCTCACTTTAGAAAAAGGCTGCTATAAACTATATCAGTCTCATAAAAATTAGGGTGAAATCCTCCGTTTTCCACTATCGTGCTTAAGTGTTTCAACTACTCGAGAGTCAAAGTCAGGAGGGAGGACCAGAAAAGACTCCGCAGCTCATGCAGCGACGAATACAGCAACCTCCTTTCCTCCAGCAGCTCTAACGTGCTGTCACTTTACTACAAATATGAAATAATTTTGGAACGAGGCAAAACCAGGGCAAGGTTTTGCTTTCACACTCCTGCTTTCACGCCAAGGGCTGCAAACCTGCAGCGTTAGACCCCTACATTGAAATACAGTTTCAGACTCACGGCAAAAAGAGCTCCAGGCTAGGATGGGCACTAGCAAACCAGCCCAGACAGAGACCTGCCTGCCTGCTACTCAAAACCCTCCTGTAATGACATCTCTTGGCTTTGTGGCTCATCCTCGGGGTGAGAAGAAGCTTCACCCAGAAAGGCTGAAAGGGGGAAAATAGAGAAGATGGGCTCCTCCATTCACAACCACCCTGGAGCACGTCTTCCAGTGCTTTTTCTAAACATCCCAAACCGTCGTCCTCCTTGAAAACCACTTTCCCCTGAGCCATCGCTACTATATATTTCATCAGAGGACAGACCCCTCAGGCAGAAAGGCTGCACAGCCAGAGAAAGGGGTTTCCAGGGGGTGGCCGATAGCTGTCCCGGAAGGCTTGCACCGATCCTGCCCTGCTCCACGCCACGGCTCAGCTGGGGCTCGATGTTTCTCCTGGGGGAGTTGCATACCGTGACTTTGACTGCCCGGCACGGCAACCTGTAAAGCCCCTTGGTTTCTCACAACCCACGGCGAGGCTATAATTATACCAGAATTTCCAGTCTCTTGTAAAGATCGAGAGTTTCCCACATCCACCCCAAGGGCAGAGCCATACAGGCTGGGCACAACAGGTTCATTTTCCCCCCCGTGCTTAGCCTGACGCTGGCCTCCTGCCTCGTCTCAGCCCCATGAAAGGAGACCCAGCCGTGGCCAGGAAAGAGGAACCGAGGCAGTGCCGTGCACCAGAGATGCTCTCGGGCTCATCAGGAGGAACCCAGGAGATTCCCCTTTTTCCAGGAGCGACCAGCACCATATCCTGCCCGATGGGGATAATTCCCTCTCTCCTCTCCCCTCTTCTCTCCGTATAGTCCACCTCTTGGCCATCACTTTGTAGGGACTGGCCACCACAGCCATGAGCCGGTTAAGGGCATTAAAGACATCCATGGAGAAGAGCTGTGCTGGGGGCTGGGACCCACCACGTTGCAGGCACAACCTGTGGTCCAGGCTGTCCCTCAGCCACTGGTTTTTGGGTTCAGCACAGCAAGATTCATCTGCCAGGTTTGCTCCTTCATCTCCCAGAGATCAGTTGACTGATGTTGGGTGTAAGACCTGGACGGGGTGGATGTTTGGTGGGCCTTGGTATGGCAGGTGTTCACCCTTCTCTGTTGACTTCCTTCCACCAGCTCCTCCTTCGCTGCATCAGTAATGAATCTTTCCCTCCATCCACCCTCATCCCTCACTTTCCCCCACCTTTTCGATCTCCTGCTTGGTGGTGAACACCACAGCCCACCTTCCCCAGCTTCCCAACCATGAGACTCCTTCTTCCAGGCTCTCCTTGCCCTTGCTGGTGACACCATGAGGAAACATTTTCCATTGCCTTTTTCTTCCTTGCATGAAGTGCAATCAAGTCATCCCGTCCCTTCTCCACCTGAAAACTCACTGCCCCAGAGACAGAGCTGCAAGGCTTTGCCCATCTCTTTGGGGAGCGGGTCTCCTCCAGAGCTCAGTGGCACCCGGGGGAAGGACGGGAGGTCGCAGTGGTGGTGAGCATTTAGGAGCAAACAGAGAAAACCCCAGAGCAGGAACTTGGGTAGAAGCAGCAAAGCAAACCGGCAAATTCTAAACATCCAGGATTTTTACAAAAGAGCTGTCCAGACCCTCCTCCAAAATAAAAACAGGCTATTTTTTCTGGGCCAGAGGTGTAGAAACATTCCCTAGACTGATCCCTCTCTCTATTTTCTAGCCGCGCTCGCTGGGAAGACCAACCTGCAGACACGCTGCCTTTTGCGCCCTGCGGCTGTGTCCATGAGCCAGATTTATCTCAGGGAGAAGTGGTTACTTCTCAAGAGAAATACAGAACAGAAAGATCCAGGCGAGGGAATCACTTGTTTTGAACAAACGTGCTGCTTCCACATACCTCAGTCCCCCCACCCCACGCCTCCCCCGGGGGCTGCAGCGCCCGGCTGATGGGGACCTGCTCTGCCATTGCTGTGCAAAAAATGGGGAAACGCTGATTTTGGTAGGAACGTCACCGGGAGCCTCAAGAAGTTTCGGGTCCCGGGGTGGATTTGCATGGCGTTGTCCTAAGGTGCAAGGTCAGGCCGGGGAATGGGGCTGTTTGGTGTGGGAGGAGACCAGGGTTGAACGAGGAGAAGGGCATCCTTGGATTAACCAGTGGAGGTGACCTTGCTGGCATGGAGAGACCAAGGTGATGTTTGGTGGCCTCTAGACACGGCCGCTGCAGCATGGCATGGATGGAGAGCTGGCTCTGGTGCACCGAGGCTTCTGATGTCAAGGAAATGTGTGTTTGTTTTATGGCCTCGGTGAGCAAAGAGGTTAGTACTGAGTTACAACTCCAGTTTCTGAGCTGGAGCTCAGCACCAAGCTAAGAGGTAGACGCAACCCCCGACCACAGCCAGATCCAAGCGCCAGGTTCAGATCAGCTGGAGGCTGCCCGGTGACTGCTTAAGGGACATCACTGACCTCACCCTCCAGCTGGGTGAGAGAAATTGCTCCACACACCTCTCCCTGGCCAAACACAACAGCCCTGCAAGCATCTGCACGGCACAGCTGCCTCTCACGGCACTTGCCTTGTGGGCGAGGGCAAACAGGAGAAGTCCTGTCCACACGCTTTGCTCTCCAGTGCAATGGAGACTGTCACTGCCATCTGCTCTCCCTCAGCCTTGAGTTACAAGATACAGGCTACGGGTTTTTTTTCTTAAGGCAGCTGAGCTCACAGTTTGGCTCAGCAACACTCAGTCTTGCGGTAGAAAAGAGCAGATAAGTGAAAGCAGCGCAGGATTCGTGGCAGCAGCTCCCACGCCCGTGCACCGCCCTCCAGCACCTCTTCTTGGCTCATTGCAGTGGAGATGCAGGAGATGAATTGGGGCAAAACTCCCTTTGAAGCCCATCAGAAGAAGAACCCGGAACCGTAGCATGCTGGTGATCGCTGTTATTGAAATCCACAGCCTACTTGCTCCACAGTTCAAAATCACGTTATCATTTGCGGTTCCCTGTCAAACATCCAGCACAAGTACGGAAGCTTTACAAAAGCCGTGTAAATGATACTCTTAGAGAGAACTGGAGCCACGAACACCCAGCTACTCTCACACGTTGGGGGGAAAAAGGAAAGAAAAGGAATGTTTCTCCAACTGGGAGCATTTTTTTAATCGCTACATTACATTGCACATTTGTGCAACAGCCTGAAATACCCTTTTGCTTCTTCCCATTTTCATGAGCATTTTAGGGCTGAGTTGACATTCTTCCATGTTACTCTTCCGAAGAGCAACAGACGCCCAGGTTACCTGGTATCCGAGCGACTTGTGCCTCACACAAAAAGCTATGTGACTGTATTTTATGGTTCCAGCCACTTCGATGCATCAGGGTGTCTGCGTTATTGCAAGCAAATCGCATTATTGCAAGCAAATCGCATGCACCAAAAATAGGCTGAGAGCAGGACACAACATCTAGGTGCATGCAAACTCAGGGGGAAGGGAGGGGATTTCAGCCTGGACCTTGGTTTCACAGACTTGGTCTCACAATAAACCCAAAGGTCTGACAAAACAAAACAAGTGTTGCCGTATTTCTTCTCGTCTCTGTGTATTTTTGCAGCTGTGGCTTGGGTGGAGCCTGTTTTCATGACCTTGTATCTGGTGTTACGACAAAGGCTTACAGGAGGAAGAGGTAATCTGTCAAAAATGGATTCGGAAAAATAAGTGGCTGTCATGCTTGCTGGGGTTTGGGATCTCCTTTCCTCTGCGTGAGACCTTTCTGCAGCCAAGCCTAGCTTGAGGAAATTGGCAGGCTGGCTGCCTCTCCAGGCTCAGATCCTGCAACTTCAGCCTCCTCGCCCTCGGCTCTTCCCACTGCCTCCTCTCCCTTCTTCTCAGACAGCCCTGACAGAGCTGAGATGCCCAGAGCTAATGAGATGCCTTCAGATCATCCCTTCCCTCCCATTCCCTGCACAGGTCTGAGTTTATGAGAAGTGTGGTCTGATGCACGACCCAAGTCCCACCAGCCACGTAGGGTGACCATCCAACGCAAGCGTGAGTTGGACATCCCACGTAACACCAGTTTGAGCACTGAGCAGTCACACCTCAAACAAGGGTGTAAGTCCTTCGAGCTCCACCAAAGACAACTCTAGGTGGGTTGTTCTGCCAGGGTTCCTTCACAAGGCATCACTGAGGTGTCCTTGGTGTTGAGCCCAACCAAGGGGGTACAAACCCCTTGGAGAGGGAGATACAAGCCCCCATGCAGATCTCCTGCCTTCCTGAGAGCAGGGAGGAGATGTCCTGCCGCTGGTGACCGTGCGAAGGAGGGTGCTTCCCATATTACAACACGCTCACAGGAAGAGCCCAGAGATGCTCGTCGTGGACAGGCTGCTGTGCTGAAACGAGGCATTGAGCAATCAAACCAGTTGGAAACCCTAGTGTCTAGAAATAAAAAGTGACTGTTTGTTTTCTAACGCCTATAGGGGCCGGTGGGGGCCCACGGCAAGCAGCAGCAGGTTGGAGGAAGCAGCTGTAGCTGGTTTATGTCGTATTCCTGAGCAGTTCAACTGTGAGCTGGGACCTGCGATTGAATTGTGGTCGTCTCTCTCCACAGAGCACTTGGCCTCCAGAGCTGGATGGAGATGGCTGCAGAGCTTTTCCTGCTTCTCCAGATTGAGATGGGCTATATCTCAGGAGCTTTAGCTGGACTGGAGCTCTGGATCCAAACCTCACCTTCCTTCTCCCCAGTCCAGCAAGCCTGTTCTCCATGCAGGTTTGTCACCAAGTATCTCCTCACACTGTATTTCAAGCGTGTAGGAGGGATGGGTAGAACCTGGTTGTCCTCACAGACACTCAATTCTGCTCCTGAAGCCACATGCAGTGGTCCTTTTTGCATTTGTTGAAGGGCACGTCATGGGAAACTACTGAAGCACGTTAAGGAACAAGACTGATAACGCTGCAGGATATAACCAGGCTCATTTTCTCCCAAGGAAAATGCTTCCCAGTGGCACAACTGCCTTCCAGCCATGACAAATCTCAGAGGTATGGTTGGCTTTGAACCCAAATAACACCCCAAGTCAATGAGTAAAACATCAGGTGGGGGCTGCAGTGTTTATCAAGTCCCTTGCAGCACCCAGAAATCAAAGTGCTCTAGTGTACACCATGGAGTAGATGTCTTTATGTTGGAAGACCTTAGAGAAGGCGTCAATAGAAAATTCCCCCACGTTGTCTGCCCTGGCCGATATGAGGATTGGGTAAGCACACTGCTGCTGCCCAAACACACTTGAGGAGAACCATCTATCTCCTGCAAGGAAAGGTCAGTCTTACTCCATGGAAACCAAGCTACTCTCTCCTTCTCATGTGAAATTTTCACCCTGCCCTTCTGCTCCCGAAGGCAGGAGTTTAGCATGGGCATCTCCCAGAAAGTTCCTTCCCATGTCCGCAGGGATTGCAGGCTTCTCTGGAGGAGCAGCAGGACCCGGTACCTGGGCTGGCCTTCCCGGGAAGCAAGGAAATATTTCCACATCAGGTGGGAGTTTGATGGCATCACTGCTCCAACTCAAACATACGCTCAAGGTGTAGGAAACCACATTTGGACAAGCAGCAAGCATTTTGTGGAGGACAGCCTTTGAGCTTCTCATTCATGCTACCCACAGTCCTACTACACCAGTGAGGATCATTCATTGGAGTGGATGTAGCCTGTGCCATGGATGTTATATGTCCCTAATCCATCCCCCAGGATCTGGGGACGGGACCCTCAGCTGAAGACATGGACCACTGTTGGGACTTGCCAACAGATGAGCCATTGACGAAGAAGAGCCGACACCAGGCGCTGAGGTTTCACTTCAGTGAGGACATAGAGAAGAACCCAAGTGAACAGAAACCAATGAAAGTATTTGAGTCCCCAGTCACCCAAAACCGCTAAGATTTGGCGCAGCTGCACCAAGCAGCTCACTGGAGCTGCCGGGGGCCAGGCGAGGTGCAGGAGCTGCCTCCGGACACCACCAGCGCCCGCTCCCCAGCCAGGGCGGTGGGGATGGCAGTGCCCTGCCAGCCTGGCCAAGAGGTTTGCAGGAAAAGTATGAGATGTGCAGAAATTCCTCCTGGCTTTTACAAAGGCCACCGTGAGTCTGGGCCAGAGCATCCCTTAGTGCAACCTGGCACGGTTACCTCGAAACCTGCTCCCGTCTGCTGGAGCATCTTTGGAGGCCTCTCTCGTGTTGGATTTTGGCGGTATGACAGAGCTGGGGAAGTCCAGCTTGGGCCAGGCATTAGGCACAAACCCAACTGTGAGCCCTACCTGAGCCCTGAGCCAAAAGGGGACCCCTGCCCACAGTCACACACCCCACCGCATTATCCTTCTTGCATCCCACCTCTGCCATAAGACCCTGTCCCACAGTTTCCTTCCCAGTCCCTCCACGCCCACCAGTTGTCCCCTCTTGGACATGACTTGGAAGCCGTTCAGGTCAGGAGCCGTGCTGCTGGTTTTATGGAGCGAGGCGGAGCACAGTCCCAAACCAAGCTCTGGGCTCTGAGGCACGATGGCAACACTAAAAATAAACAGTGCAGCCGGGTCCAACAAAAGGTGCCTCTGCTCCCCACCGCTCTTCTGCGGTCTTGGGGTGGAAATTGAAAGAGCCCTGAATACGTAGCAGGTGGCTCCAGGCGAGCACAAGATGGTGGTTTCTGAGGAAGGACTTGCACCAGGACATCTGGGGAAACCGCAAGTGGTGTTTATGGCATCCCAGCCTGCAGCCCATCATGTGTTTCACAAGTGGGCACGTGTTGTTCCAGCACAGACCGCAGCGGGTGCCTTGCTCCCACCTCTCCGCCACCAGCTCCCCCCGCCAGGCACCTCACCCATGGGGAGATGAGTCTTCCTCACGCTCTGAGGGAGCACAAAGGACAGGGTTAAACCTCATGGGGAACACCACAATGGCCCTCAGGAGGAGCAGGGAAAGGCTGGAGATGAATCCTGACGGTACACCTACAAGGTGCAACCTCCACGTCTGTGACCAAGCATCCTGTAAGAGCTTACAGGAGTTGGGGACTTTATTGCGCTTAGGATCCTGGTGCATCCTCAAAAACCTTGGTCTGCAGGCCATCTCTGCTCACCAGCACCAAAGCCACATGCTGTAATGCCTGCAAGGGATGTGCACAAGGGTGCAAGCAGGACTACGAGCATCCCACCAACACGGTTGGGGCATGGAGAACAACTTAGCCACAGAATAGGGTGCTCATAGCATAAATCGCTTGGGATGCAGGGCCTCCCTTAATCCTAATGTATAAACACAAAGTTTCAGCTTGGGTTTCCCATCTCAGAGCACTTTTTGGGTGCTCCAAGTTGCGTGTTGTCTGCTGTGCACCCACAGCTCTTTGGGACAGAGGCTGTAATTGCTTACCCTGGAGGGATGCAGGGGAGCCAGCTTCAAGTCCCACGAGAGCTGAAAGCTTAATTATTTTAGGGAGGTTTCATTGGGAAGGCTGAGTTGCTCACCCCAAAATAGCTAGCAGACAGAACGCTCTCCTGGCAGAGGTGAGCTGTGGTCAACTCACCCCAGGTCAGGGTCCTTACATCTTAACTGTGCCTTGACCACCCACTCATGCTTGGGAAGGTCCCTATCATTAACAAAGGTAGAGCAGCAAAAAAGGGCCGATCTGCTTTGATATGCAAGCAGGGAGGACAGCTTTGCATCCATCTCCTCAGCATCTCCTAAGGAGACTCAGCCTCCAACTGCCTGGATCTCCAAGCATCCCCTCCACAAGGTCCTACATCCCCGGTACCTGGGGTACCAGAGTCACCCCGTGAAGGCAGGTGCTTCCCTGCCTGCACCCCTTGGCAGGGCTGACCCAGAGCACATGGCAGGGCATGCTATGGGGAAGGAGCTGGTGGTGTTTGTCCTTCACAGGGGGCAAGGTGACAGATCAAACACAGTCTTCACACCCTTCCAGAACCTCTTGAGGTGCTGCCCCAGACACAGGCTTAAAGTGAAGGCAGGCAAGGGTGCAGATGCTCAGCTTCCCCTTGCTGCAGCATTGACTTCATTTGACCGAGGCAGATACTCCCTTTTTCCCCGTGGTTCTCCCCAAACACCACCCACCACCTTCACTAGACCAGGCCCCATGAGAAAGGTGGATGGAGAAGACAAGTGGGGAAAGGCTCCACCAGGCAGTGAGGGGGGAAGGACAAGAGTATGCCTTTGAGCAGGACCATAAATAACTGCTCCACATCCCATGACCTTGGAGCATCCCAGCCCAGGTCAGAGAGCGAAGGACACCCAGGTCAGTGCAGTGGCAGAGGGGCAGGGACCTATCTTCACGCTCCCTGGAACAAAGGCCCTACAAATGGGGCCCTTTTCCTCCCTCCATTGCATTACAGCATTTTGGCTCATTCCTCTCCTGCCCCCGAGATGAAACCAGGTCGTTCCAGAGCAGGAGGGAGGCAACAGCAGAGGCTTAACACGTGCCCCACCACAGGGAAGACCAGGGCAGGAGCAAGACAGAGATACCACGTTCTCCCCCCCAGAGATATGACACCCCGCTCATGGCAAACAAAAACCACATTGCAAGAGAAATACAAAATATAGCACTTTAATTGCAGGAAGATAAAAAAAACCACATTACAAAAAAATTTAATAAACCTCAGGCATAAAATAAATAGGCAGCTTAGTAGCACGCACACATGTGCAGTCCTAGTTTGTCAGCTGCAAGGCACAAGCCCCGTGCCCAAGCAGCTCCCCGGTGCTGGGTGCACGCACAAAGCATGTTAATGAGGATTTACACATGGATGCTGCTGCCTGGTCACGCTTGGGAGAGACCGACACATGCGCTGGGGAGGGTGAAGCCAACCTATTCACACTACGCTGCAATCTTTAAAATTAAAGATATTATATATTTATATAAACTCTGTCTCTAGTTAGGAAAAATTAAGATTCCTAAATTCTTATATTCAACATTTACATATATAACCTCTGCATTGGTTTCCAAGTTTCAAAATACTTTGGTAGATAGCCATATAAACCTTATAGCAAAAATAAAGAGGAATTTGAGAAGCTTCTCCTTGGAAGGCATACCCTATCCTCCATCAGCAGGACTCTTTGGGGAAAAAAAAAAACTGATTTCTGGAAAGAATTTCCTACATTTGAGCATTTTAAGGCTTCTCCAAGAGTCACCTCCTACCAAATGGCTCTCAGCAAGGTCCCAGTTGCAGCCTGCTGGGGCAGGTCGTTATAGCTATTGATTTTCAGTTCTGCTTACTGGCCATGAACAAAGGCAACACAAAGCACTCCCAGCCCTCACCTTCCTGCACAGCTCAGACACTCCCTCCGCCCCCTGCCATCAGCTATAGACAACGGTACCAGGACCACCCTGCTTGGTACAAAAGGCATTTTTAATCACTAAAGTGTCTGCAGGACAGACACTGAGCATCTGACCTGCTTTCTCATGGCAATTTTGACTGCTGTATTTATACAGACTCTGGACTGGAAACAGCAAAGAACAAAAACCAACTTTCCAAAATGGGAATTTAAGCGCTAATGGGACCAAACTGGGTCTAGATCAACCCAAACCGCCATGCTACGTCTGCAGAGAAGGAGGCTCAGACAGCAATCTGTTGGTTTTCTCTGAAGAGTGGCCGCTGGTGCGTTGCACAGATGTCCTGGAAGATCCTGTATACCTGGTCATGCTGTGTCTCATCAGCTATGGGCAGCATGGGGCCGCTGCTGCAGGTCTTCCCAGCCTCCTCCACCACCTGCCTGACACACAGCTGCTCCACCTACGCAAAAAGAAAAGTCATGAAGACACTGAATGAAGAGGAGCCTCTTCGGGCATCTCCTACTGCTGCCATCCACCCCCACCAGCCCAGGCAGCAGGGTATGGGGTGGCAGAGACACAGAAGAGCAGTTGTGCCCAACAGATCCAGGTGGCCAGGTCCAGCTGGGCCAACAGGTCCAACTCCACAAGCCACGTTGGCAAAGCACCTCTAGGAAAAGAGGAGCAGTTGGCAAAGCACCTCTAGGAAAAGAGGAGCAGTCAGAAGAGCTCCTCTCCCAGCAGAGCTACAGGGAGATGAGGACAGCCTGGGAGATGTCCCAGCACATGCAAAGTGATCCTCTGGTCCAGACGCCCAAGGCAAGAAGAGGTGACCAGGTCAGAAAGTTGTGCAGACTCTGAACTTGTAAAATCCCCTCCAGGACCTCACAGACTTGGTGGGTCTCTGCTTGCTCAAGGGAGGATGCAACACCCTCCCTGTACCCTCCAAGCCATGTCCCTGCTGCTGCAGCCTTCTTGGCCGGAGGGGGTCCCACACGGGGTGCAGGCTCCAGAAACACAGTCTGCATTGCCCCAAGGCCTCCAGATCCCAGAATTGCTTCAGCTTCTCCAGGGAGAAGTTTCTGGCCAGAGCCATGGGGACTGCCCCTCTTATCCCATCACCTCCTTCACCCTCCCAAGAGTTTCCCAGCCCCACTGCTGTCCACCACAGTTGTTCACCGCATCTGTTGGCTGCTCAGCTTAAGGGTGTCCCTTAACTCAACCATTCCAGGGATTTACTTCCTCATTTCCCACAGGGGAGGGCAGAGGTTCCAGTGCCAAGAGGCAGGAACAGAAAGAAGAGAACAGATTTCCTAGCGGTTTAGAACAGCTTTTGCCATTTGGAAGCTTTGTTTGCAAACACGATCTACCCAGCTCTAACAAGCAACAGCCCAAGCACCTCTCAGGAGGCTATGGTTAAGCCAATACTCATGCCATGCCTGCCACCTGACCAATTCAGGCACCCCAATGGTCTGTGGCTCCAAGGGTTGAAGCTAGAGCCCTGCTTGTGGAGGAAAAAGGGCAATATGGTCCAGACAAGGGGCGAAATTCAGAGCTCCAAGGGGCAGCCCTCCGTACCTGGACAAGGATGAGTTTACACCGCAGGGGCACGGCATCCGGGAACTCCTCTCCGAAGCACAGCATGATTCTGCTGTCCGGGAAGCGGCCCTGGTTATTGTAAAACTGCTGCAGCTCTGCAAGGAGAGGGGAACAGTTGGAAGCTGCCTGCCGCAAGCTGCTAGCCTTTGCTACACAGCTTCAGGACCAAGCACTCTGCCATGGAAGAAAGCTGTGGGCTCAAAAGAAGCCAAGTTTGCTGTGCAAAGCCTCCAACCAGGAGGAGTTTGCTAGCGACACAAAACACCAGGTTATTTCTTCCTAGAGCTGGTAGCATCAGCTACTCATCCAGAGCACTTAGGTAACCCATCAGTGATGGGCAGCGATTACTCCAAAGTGCTCCTAGGCCAAGGGCTCCACCCTTTCAACCCCACCAAGTGGATGAAGAGAGGGAAATGCTCCTACAAACCTCTGAAGAATAAGTTGGTGTCAAATATCTTCACCACCTCATCCCGGTCCAGTTTGTTGGGCCTGTCCTTGTAGACCATGGTGTTCCCGCTCCAGAAGACCCTGCCCTGGCACAGCCTCTTGATGAAGATGCCCTGCTTGTTGCTGTGCAGCAGGACACCCCTCTCCAGGTGCCCAAAGAGCTTCCTGGTGATCTGCTTCTGGCGGTCATTCTGGATGGCATCAGCTGAGGGGAACTGCACGTGCTCCAGGGCATCTGGGGCATACAGCTTCTCGCCGTGGCTGGAGGGCTGGCTGAGCGAGATCCGGCAGCCCTCGGTGCACGAGGTGGTGATGTGGCCCACCAGCCTCCCACCGTAGTAGAAGCTGATCACCATCTGGGAGTAACCTGGGAGGGGATGGACACATATACCACCCATCAGGTGAAGACAAGCCCTGCCTGCTCATCACTGCAGTGCCCAAACTCTGCGAGAGCAGCAAAATTTCCTGGGAGCAAGTCTCATTTGATGGAGATGACCTCCTACTTGCTAGAGGACATCTCCTCCAGCACTCAGCCTGGTAGCAGCGCTGATCAGCAAGCGAGAGCTCCCAATACTGAACCCCTTCCTCCTGCCTTTGCTCCACGCCTCCCTCGCTGCAGGCAGATCTCCCCGTGCTAAAGGCACGGCTGATGCCAGCATCCCGGGGCAGCCCCCCACGCCAGAGCCACGGCCACAGGACAACAGGCAGGATACATCCCTGCTCAGCATGCAAACCCTGTGGACACTCAGGAGGGCACGGGACCTCCCAAAGCCAGAGCAAAGCCCTCCCCAAGGCAGGGAGGGGAGTCAGAGCCGCCTTCTGCCACCGCACACACGAGGCCAAGCCCCAGAGAGGCTTTTGATGGCCACAGTCCACAACCAAGCAAGGGAGCTGCCTTACCCGAATGATGCTGCTCGTAGCCCGAGTATCCGTTCATCAGGGGCAACGCTGCGGGCAGAGAAAGCAGAATTGTGCCTGCGTGCCCAGCTCCCAAACCCCAATCCCCCCCTCTCCCCTCCCAGGCACATCAGGCTTCCCAGCTCCCACACAGGAGATGCCAGCCAATACTCCCAGGTGGATTTATTCTTGGGCAATGCACACTCTTGAGTGCCTGCTACCAACCACAGTGTTCATAATTAGTACTTTAAACATTCTTAATAAGGAAAATACAACTGTTGTCCATTACCCATTGCTGTACAGTAAGTTTTTTCTGCCCCAGATAAAAAGCTCAGTCCTGTTAAACACTGC
Source organism: Mycteria americana (assembly GCF_035582795.1). Taxonomy (NCBI): domain Eukaryota; kingdom Metazoa; phylum Chordata; class Aves; order Ciconiiformes; family Ciconiidae; genus Mycteria; species Mycteria americana. Next base: position 47,146,458 of record NC_134372.1, read on the forward strand.
ACACGCCGTCAGCTACTTACCAGGGCTGGGTTGCTGCACCCACCAGTCAGGTATCAGAGGGTTTCTGCAGGTCTCCTGGGGTGGTGAGGGGCTTCTCTTGATGATCCCCAGGTATTCATCTACACTGGGGGGCTGTGCGAGACCAGACAGCAAGATCAGAGGGGGTTTGATGCCTTGGGCAGCCACTGCCCTGCCCAGAGGTACCGGCAGTGCTCAGAGAAGGTCCAAATGGCAATGCCAACAGGACGCCAATGAACTTTTTTGGTTAGAAAGAGCAAGTTTGGCATTCCCCAGGCTGTACGCTCAAATAACACCCTCAAGAGTTACTGAGCAGAAGCAGCCCAAGGTGATGCAGCCAAGAAGGGGAACAGAGCTGTGAAACAGTCTCCATGCCCTAGCAAAGGTCTCACCCACTCGGATGAAAATCAAAAGCGCGAACCATTCATCAGCAACCGTGTCCCAGTGCTGGCTCACATCAATGAGCTGCGAAACCCAGCATCACTCGCCAGGCCCATTCCCAAAGCTTTGCAGACTGAATTTTAGGAAGGCAACGCTTTATTGGGCAACTACCCGCCATCCGTCCACCTCCAGCCAAGGCAACCTGCAGCCACGGTGAGGGCTTACCTCTTTAATGAGGTCATCGATCGCAGAGGAACTGCAGTCCATCTCTGTGGCATCAGTCAGGCTGCTCCCGTTGGCAATGCCCGCTTTGCCTGGAAGGAGGGGCCAGGATGCAGTGAGTACACCCACCCCCCTGCCACGGCTCATCTCGCCGCTGGGTTTTAGAAACCCTTCACCCTGTGAAAGTTATGAAACCGAGAACCACAGCACAGCAGAGCCACGTAACAGCACCTCAGGGAGGCTCACAGCCCCCTCCAGCTCCACCCAGAGCTGCTTTTGGGGACCGAAAAACCAGTTTGCAACCCATTGCCCCAGTGCACAGTGACCAGCAACAAGGCAAATCAAAAAATCCGGCCGGTAGTTGAGACAGAGCTAGAGCAGAGGGTTGGTTTTTTTTTTCTGAGCACCCCAGAGACTGGGGCTGCTGCTGCTGCTTCTCCTTTTTCCGCCAGCCGCCCCGAGCGCAGTCACGCTGCCGGTGGGAACCTGCAATGCCATTTGCATAGCAGCAGCATGCCCCCCGTGTGAACGCGGCTAGGGGAGACCGAGATGCTAAAGGCAGATTTCCTGACAACGAGATATTTTTTCCGCAAATTTTTTACTTTTTAAAAGAAAAAAGGAAAAAAGCACGCACACACCTAACCACAAATAGAGATATACTTAGCATGACCTGCACCACACCAGACATCGCAGCAGCAACTGCTCTCTGCGAAATTACTGCTATTCTAATCACTGCTGGCAAGAGAGAAGGGATTTATTGCAGCTCCCTGCCATCCACCCACGGCAGGCGCTGGGAGGACAATGGGTTGGGACTCAAGTACCCCCCCCCCAAACAGGGAAGGATTTTGGATTGCCCCCTACGACATCCTTATGGGATGGAAGGCCATGCAACGCTGCAGTTATCCCCCATTTCCTAAGCAGCTATTTAGGGAGGTAGAAAAAAAAAAAGCAGCCTGTCCTTCCTCCTCCCCGCCACCGCAGTGACACAGGGGACATCTTCTGCAAAGCAGGACAAGCAAAGCACCACAGCACAAGAGCAGTGTCTGGCCAGGAAGCTCTGCTCAGATGTAGGTCAGCAGCACAAGCCGGTGGTTACTCGCAGGACCGACCCACACCTGGGGGTCAGTCCCTTATCAAGGCACTCACATTTCTGTTCCTCCTCCGGCACGATCCTGTAGACCTTGTAGGGCTCAGAGATGTCCAGCTGGGACCTGTCTGTCACCTCCTCAAAGTCAGGGCTCTTGTTCAAGGCACAGCGCAGTCGTGTCTTCCACGTGGCCGGCTCTGCTTTGTCACCTTCTTTGAACTTGCCTTTGAAAACAGCCCAGGCCTAAAACAAAGCAACAACAAAAAAAAAATCCTCCATGTGAGCTCTGCAAGTCTCCTCAACCCCCAGGGCAAAGGAGCTGGGGCTGCAGAGAGTATTTTGCTCTCCCCACCCCTCTGCCCCTTGCACCCTCTCAACCATCCCACGCGTATTCGCCGTTTCGCTCCTAGACTGCGGACACGTGCACAGCCACCGCACGTGGGGACGGGCATCTGCGTGCAGAGCAGCACCACCTGCCCCAGGAAGGGCTGCGGCACCCAGGTTTTAAACAGCAGAGGTCAAAATCATAATATGTGGCTTCATCTCTGCACCGACAGGTCAGGAGCTGCTGGGGATGGGAGGAATCACTGCTGAAGCAGTGGTGTTCCTAATGACCTGGTAACACCTCAAAAAAAAAAAAAAAAATCAAAGTAAGCCTCATTTTCCAGCTCCTGACTAATAAGTGAAAACTACTTTTTTTAAGATCAGAATATCATTTATGCTTTTGGTGGGAGACTACATTTTTACCACTGAAGGGAGATTGCAAAATATGTATAATGGAGGTTGCAAAATATGTATTATTTTTTACATATACATATTTACTTAATAGATTTTTATATATTTTCAGATGGCCGAATTCAATGCCATCCTCATAACCCAGCGCTCCCAAACCAGCCACCAACCAGCTGTCACTGCCCTGAAAGTGAACTCACTCACCGGTACAGATATTTGGAATTGGGGACAGAGGGAAGGGAATTCCTGGGGAAGAGCCTGACCTTTTTGGCTCGGGATGGAATTTTCCAGTTTTTCCCCAAAACTGGAAATCCCCCATTCAGTGAAATTCAAAACTTCCTTCCCTTCTGCAAAGTCTTTTCCTTTGTAAATCCAGCTTTTATCAAGAATAGCCTGATAAGTTTAGAGCAGGTCAAAAGGAACACGTCAAGCTCCTTCTCATGTCAGACCAGGATTCAAACATGCTGAAAATAAACCTAAACCTGGCAGCAGCATTTGGCAAAGGGGAACAAATACCCCCCAAAAGAGCCTGGGAGACCAATCGCGGGGTGAAGCATCTCCTGCAGGGGTTAGAGATGCAAAACCCACAGGCAGCATGCACATCTCCCACCAGTGGGACTGTCAGCCAGGAAAAAACCAGCATCACTGAGCTCAGGAACCGTGGAAAAAAGGCATTAACCATCTGTCCCTACCTTGAAAATAGAGGCATCCACCTCCTGGTTGTAGTCCTGCTTCCCGGCGTGTTTCCACGGGATGCGAAACATGGTTTTCTCCTCATTCTCCCAGATGAGCCCAGGGTACAGCTCGCTGTCGATCTGCTCGATAAGCCATTGCCGGAGCCGCCGCCCACCGTTGCGGTCACACATCCTGGATGGAGCGAGAGGTCCAAGCCCCGTTAGCTCCCCCAGCACAGGCCCACCATAATTGGGTGTACGAGGGATTGTGCCGTGCTCTGGTTTGCCACTTGCACAGCTGGTAGCGGCACTGCCTGCAGGGACAAGCAGCTTTCGGTGGCTCTGCAAGTCCCACGTGCCAACATCCGTACATTAGCATGCCCCCCTGCTTCTTTTACAACGAAAAAAAATCAAGGCCATTTCCTCTGAATTGCTACAAATTCCTCCTCCAGCTCTATCAATCAAAGCTCTGCTCACAGAAACAGGCTGACTTGGTGCCCCGTTTACTCCTTTTTTTGCTGCGGGATAAGTCACATAGGAAGCAGACAGACAGGGATTAAAGCATCCAGTCGTGCTGTCACCTGAGCAAGTGACACTGGGACAGGCCATCCTGGGGCAGACAACCTTCAGTGTCTGCGGGAGAAAGGAGCCGAGCGCTGTCCCCAGGTGGTCTCGGCACAAGGGTCTGCCCCGGAGGAGACAGCAGCCCCTCTTGCTGGGCACTGCCTATTTGGGGAACAGGCACTGGTTCCAGGAAGCACCCAGAGTCACCGCAGCGATGGGGCCACACAACTAATCCTCTCAAACAGAGGACCCGACGTGTGGAAGGAGCAGGGTGAAGTCAAGCCACCCTTGCTGGGGACCTCAGGTCATTTTTAACCAAAACCGCTATGCGACTTCATGGAGGACCCAGGAGAAAGCTTCTCCCACCCAGCTGGAAGCAAAGTACCAGGCTGAACCCTCCCGGCATCCCCTGTCACCCCCATGGCAAGACCTGCAGGGACTTCAGGAGTTGGTGGCCTGGCAGAAGTGACCAGCAGGTCCAGGATCAGCCCTCCAGACCTTTTGGGTTCACAGCTCTCCTCCAAATCTTACAGGACTGCCTCTCCCTCATTCTTTTTTTATTTACTGCCCCAGGGGAAGGTTTTGGGGAGAAGACGAGGATGCTCCCAGCACAGCCCGAGACCTGGCGGTCCCTGCTTTGCCACTCACACCAGCTCAGTGCCACCAACTTCTGTCCCTTCTCCATTGCCCTACTGCTGCACAGTAGGACACGCAGACCTCCCTGGCCATCTGCAGCACAGCCTCTGTTTTTAGGGGTGGCAACAGCTAACACCACCAGCCAAAACAACACCAAGGGCACAGCTCTACATCCCAGCTGCCCCTCCAGAGCTGGACACCCCAAAGCACGTGCCACAGCTCATCCCCGGAGGGACGCGGGGACACACAGCCTCTCCGCAGGCTCCCGCGCCAAACACCTTGCGCCTGAGCTACGCCAAGATGAAGAGCTTCAGAAATGCTTTTGCAATGGGACTCTCTACATCAGCCTGTTTTCTAGAAAGCTCGTTCCCTTCACTGGCAGAGGCCAGAGCTCCGTTTCCCCTCCACAAAAGGCTGAGCAATCCCTTCAGGCTGCCACTAGCGACAAGAGCCAGCAGATACAGGACAAGGAGCCCCTTCCCTTGCAGCGAGCTGTGCCCCGGCCCGCGCCAGGAGGGACAAGCAGCCCGAGAACTCGGCTGGCAGAGGCAGCACTGCACCATCACCCCGCAGTCCCTCACCCTCCCCACCCCAGCTCCAAGCCACCACCAAGCTCTCCCCACCCCATGCACCCCGGGCGCTGCCGCGAAGCAAGGCGGGCAGCACCTCCCACCACCCCAGCGGCGCTCAGCATCAACCGGGCTCAGCCCTTACGCCCCCGCACGCACGGGGCCGTGGGTACCGGCCTGGGTTCAGCCCGTGCCCCCAAGACCCCACAAGCCCCGTCCCCGCAGGCAGCGCGGGGGCCGGGACCACCGCCGGTACCGGTACCTGCCCCGCGCTCCGCTCCGCGCCGCTGCCCGCACCGCCCACCGCGCCCGCCTTTTATAGAGGCACGGGAGGGCGGGCCCGCCAACGCCCACGGCCCCGCGCCTCCCCACCAATAGCCGGCCGCCCCCCGTGCCCGCTCCGCCCAATGGGGGAGCAGTCTCTGTCTCCCGCCGCCCAATGGGGAGCCGCCCAGTGGGGCGCGCGCGGCCGGCGGTGCTTTCTCTGAAGCGCGCACGCCTTTCCGAGAAATCAGCCGGCGGGGGCGGGGCCCGGGGGCGGGGGCGGGGGAAGGGGCGGGGCCGGGGGCGGGGCCGGGAGGGAACCGCCCAGGAGGGTCCCTGCCGGGCCGGGGCATCCGGGGCGCTGCCCCGTGTGCGATCGTCTGCGGCGCCGGCCGGGCCGTCCCGGGCTGAGCTCCGCCTCCCAAGATCGGTTCCCCGCCCAGTCCCAGACCAGTCTCCCCAGTCCCAGACTGGGTCCATCACCAGTCCCTGACCAGTCTCCCCAGTCCCAGATCGGTCCATCCTGAGACCCAGGCCAGTCTCCCCAGTCCCAGATCAGTGTCCCCAGTCCCAGATTGGTCCATCTCCAGTCCCTGACCAGTCTCCCCCCAGTCCCAGACTGGGTCCATCACCAGTCCCTGACCAGTCTCCCCAGTCCCAGATCGGTCCATCCTGAGACCCAGACCAGTCTCCCCAGTCCCAGATCAGTGTCCCCAGTCCCACATTGGTCCATCTCCAGTCCCTGACCAGTCTCCCCAGTCCCAGATCGGTCCATCCTGAGACCCAGACCAGTCTCCCCAGTCCCAGATCAGTGTCCCCAGTCCCACATTGGTCCATCTCCAGTCCCTGACCAGTCTCCCCAGTCCCAGATCGGTCCATCCCCAGTCCCAGACCAGTCTCCCCAGTCCCAGATCAGTGTCCCCAGTCCCACATTGGTCCATCTCCAGTCCCTGACCAGTGTCCCCAGTCCCAGATCAGTCCATCCCCAGTCCCCAACCAGTCTCCCTGGTCCCAGATCAGTCCACCCTCAATCCCAGACCAGTCTTCCCAATCCTAGACCAGTCTTCCCAGTCCCAGATTGGTCTACCCTCAATCCCAGACCAGTGTCCCCAGTCCCAGATCGGTCCAGCCCCAGACCACTCCATCCCTGGGCAGTTTCCAGTTCCCTCCCAGATCAACACCTGGTGCCGGATCAGTCCCTCCCTTGCCCGGTGCCCCGGCAGTGCCCAGCAATCCCAGTCCAGCCCAGATGTACCCAGGCAGGGCCGCTGGCCGTAGCAGAGTGTAAAGGACCATCTGCAGCCTGACTTCAGAGGGGCTTTTGGGGATTACCAGATTACATACACATTTCTTGGAAGAAAACCATAATTACTCCCGTGTGGGTAGTACAGAGAAATGGGAAATGTATGGAGCTGCACAGATGGTATAATAAAAATAATGATCTAAGGTACACAACCTTTACTGTCATTTATAATAAATAATGGCTGTAATAGCCCTTGTTTTTAAACACCCGACTGATCCCAATCAGATCCCCCCTTGAGATTTGGGGAGAGGCAAAAACATATTTTGCAATCAAATATCTTTAGGAGGGTTATTTCTCTTTTTTTTACCAAGAAATAAGTTAAGCTTTGCAGGGGGGGTTTGCATCGCCGATCCCCAAGGCACCCGTCCTGCCTCCCCGTGCCAGCCGGAGACCCCCCCCCGGTAAAAAATTGTTTCTTTTGTAAAAGTTCTGGGAAATTCAGGATATTTTAAAGGGGTTTCGTATAATCAAGCCCCTCGTCCCCTCTGGAGCCCAAGGAGCTGGAGACCAATTGCGACCCTGCTGCCAGCGGGGTGATTCCAACACCTCTGGCTTCGTTTTGGCTCCACAACTTCATGGGCAGCCTGGCAAGGCAAAATCTCAATTCCCTGGGGTGAGGGGGATCCCAACAGGAGGAGAATAAAATAAAAAACCCCTTAAAATGGGTTTTTCACCCGCTCACGGTGCTGGCAGCAGCGGGCTGGAAGGGAGCGAGATGCCCCGCAGCCGGGCCAGCAGCTGGCAAGGGAAAATGCAAAACACACCCTGGGGCAGGCAGCACAGCCGGGAATTTCTTGCAAACTATTTCCCTGCATGCGAGCAACATCCTGGGAAGCTCATTCGCACTTCAGCAGAGCGATTTGCCCCGCGCCAGAGGCACCGGGCTTTCGGGAGGGCTGATGTAGTGCAGGAGAGCTGAGCAGCAAAGCGTGCAGAGCTCTTAGCAATGTAGAAAGAAGTGGAAATCAGCCCAGTTTTACCCGCTTCAGGGCTTGCCTTCCAGTGCCCAGAAGACCTAAAGCCACCACAGGTCCCACTGATGTAGGTCGGAGTGGAAAAATATATATATTCGCCTGGGACAGCCCTCAAATTTGGGGGAAATTGGGCTTAGGAGATGCTATTTGGGCAGCGGTTGTTCTGTGATGCCAGGCATGGGTGATGCTGCAGCTTACGAGGAGCATCCCCAAAATCAGGGGGATTTTTCCAGGGGTGACAGCCGCTTTGGTGCCACGGTTCCTTGGGGAACGTTTGAGTCCCGGGATGCCCGGTCGTGGGACAGGAAGGGCTGGCGCAGGTGACAGGACGGTAGCACTCCACGGAGGTTATCACACCTACTGCAAATCTAATCTCTGCTTATCACATACCTCCAATGACTTCCTATTAACACCAGAAACCAACTTTCTTCTCTTTTTTTCCTGTGCACAAGTTCCATTTTTCTGCTTCCTAAAACGATAACGGAGGTATTAAATACAATATCAACCTGGTTTGCTCAACTTCCCTTCAGGCCACTCCATCAACAGCATTTATGGTCCTTGATCTCATTAATTGCTCGGGGCTCTTTCCCACACAGTGTGCGTTGCAGGTACAAAGCGTGGTGTACCTCCGTGTAGAATAACAGACAGCAGAGTCCCTTTTTTCAACGTAAAAAGACAGGGAAAAGCCCCCATAATTTTTCTCCCAGAATCCTATACGTTATGGCCAAACATTGAGTCTTTAAAACTTTTAATTTTGCTGGTGGTTCTCATCATGAAAATAGGAAACAGGGCACAGCGACGGAGCGGTCGTGTCGGTCCATCCCTCCGTTCCCACCAGGAACACCGCAAATCAAGACCAGCCATCCTCATGGTTTTAATGACTCTCCTCTTTATTAGGAGTTGAGTGAGTCACCCCCAGCGCAGTCACACTCAGAGTACCCAGAAATTTTCATTAAGGGAATTCCTAGAAATATTTTAAGGGCCTTTTCTTTTTCTCAGAATGGGTTGCAGAACAGATATTTTTGAGAAGCCAGGCAAGGTATTTGTAGTAAAAGGCCAAGCTGGCGTGGAAGATTTGAAGGTTTAAATGTAGAAGGACTGTGTCGATGGGATGGGACCCACCTTGTAGGATGGACGAGGGGAGTCCTGGCAAAGGAAGCCCATGCTTTGGAAACACACCGTACGAGTTGGGGATGAAAAAAGGGACAAAATCACGGTCCTTCAATATTAAAAAGGCTGTTGGAGAGGGACAGCATTAAATTGGTCTGCGGGTCGACTGAGTCCAATCAAGCAATTGGCTTCTTTTGCAACCAGGGACATTCTGATCGGGCAGCAGGGGAAACCCAAAACCGCTCCGGCTCCAGGGATGGAGGCGGTGGGGACAAGCAGCCTCCGGCACCACTGGATTTTCCCCCTCCCTGGAGGGGTGGGTTAAGAAAAATGCCAGAGAGACATCTGCTAAGACCAGGCTGGACCAGGAAAGTCCAAGCACGGCAAGGGGCATCTGCAGCCCCGGGAGCAGCTCAGCCTCCAGCCGCTCTCCCCATCCCACGGGGTCACAGCCGGGCTCGGCAGCACGCCCACGCCCCAGGACCCATCCCTCCCTCCTCGGGGCAGCCTCGCAGCCTGCACCGGCCCCCAGCTTCACTGCAAAGCAGAAGACAAAGTGGCCTCTCCCCACCTCATCCTGCTCTGGCTTTCCGAGGTCTGCGTTGGCATCGCCGTGCCCTGCCGGAGGGACCGCAGGGTACCGCGCTGCTGGAGAGAGGGACGGGGCTTGCTGCTGCTACGGGTGATGGAAAAGCGGCTGCGACCCACTGGGGAATGGGGGAACGGGACAGAGCAAGACGCTGTCACCAATTAACTGGCTTGCCCAGAGGTATACACGGAGCCGGCAGCCAAGGGGACTGTCTGCGAGTCCTGACCCCCCACCCCCCCAACCCTCACCCCCACAGCCGAGGCCAGCACTGGCTGCTTGCTGCCCTAGACCTGAACCCCCCCCGCAGGCATTTGGCAAAGGGAATACGGAGTTTACCAAGCCCCAAGGCCAATGTCTGCCTTCGAGCAGCCGGCTGCTTATCTGTTCATCCATCTGCTTCTGCCGGTGCCACCTGCGTGGCAGGGGAGCGGGTAGGTGGGAGCTGGAGAGCGGAGCCAGGAGCTCTCCCTGCTCCCCAGCTGCTGCTCCTTCTGCCTCTGCTCCTGCTGGGCCAGCAAGCACTGCAGCTCCTCCTGGTCCTCGAACGGGTTCCTGCCATAGTCGCGGCGGATCCAGGCGCGATACTGCCAGGACAAAGCCAAAAGAGGTTGTCGGGGTCGCTGGGGGCTGAGACACCCCCAGCTCGAGAGCTGGGGCTCGCAACAGCCCCGGTGGAAAGCGGCAAGCCGAGCGGGGCCAACACCCGCTGCATCCCAGCCACAGCCTCAGACGAGGCCGGGGGATCCCCAGCCACAGCCAGCAAGCAGAAAGGTCCCAGTTTCGCAGGAGCTCGCACGCCACGCGACGTGACCGCGTCGTACGAGAGGTGCAACGTTTCTCCCCGATCGAGAGCGCTCCCCGCATCCCCGGCCTGGCACAGATGGACCCGGAGAGCTGGCAGCGTCCTCAGCTTCTCACGCGGGCTGCAGCCGGGACAGCAGCTTTGTTTACTTTTCATTGCCAAAAAGCTGCTGCTGCTCCTTGTGTGCCCGAATTCCTGTAAGAAAAGCTTCCCCACGCTTTTCTCCCCGCCGTGGCAGCGCGGGGACGAGCTGCACTCGCTGCCGCGAGCTGCACGGCCAAGTCGGCTCTTGCATGCTGAGGCAGGGTTGTTTGCAGAGCGTCTCGCTCGCCGCCGGGCTGTTGGGGGGTGCCCCTCATCCCCCCCATCGCTGCAGCCAGTTGCGACGGCTGCTCCGGCGGCAGGAGCGTGCCGGTGGCCGGGGGCCAGCTGGCAGCGGGCTGAGGTCTGGAGGTGGCTGGGAAGCGAGAGACGGTCCGTAGAAATGCTTCCCGCTACTGCTGGGATGAGAAACGGCCAGGCAGGCCCAGACTGCGGCTCCTGAGAGCGTGGGCAGGAACGGGCAGCTCTGCCAGGACCCGCCGTGGCAGCTCCCGGTGCTCGTGGGGAGCAGGCAGGGCTCGGCCATCTTCCTAATAGCTGGGAACCAGCTGCTCCAGCAAGCAGGACTTACTGGGACGGGTGGTAAGAGCACGCCCAGCAACACCAAACACCTTACGAAAAGGATGGAGGGCACGGAGTGGGGAATGCGAAGGCTGCAGGTGCAAAGGGTCCTGCAGGGATGCAGGACAGCGGGACAGGCAGCTCAGCCCTGTCCTGCCAGGGCTGCCGCAGGCACGGGGACCACAAACCACAAGAGGATCAAGTCTGAGACTGACCCTGGGGGCATCCCCCGCTCCTGCAGCCAGGGAAAGTCAGCTCGGGCAGAGGGGATTTCCACCGGGAATGTCTGGATTTCCCAAATCAACTCCCTTGACAGCGGACTCACCACGGCTGCTGTGCGCTTGCAGTCTGCAAGCAACAAGACCTCTTGTTCAGGGTGGACCCCGAGAACCGAGCCTCATTTACTTGCTAGAAAACAACCTCTGGGAAGTGAGTCCCAAAGGATTTGGGACAGGATTTGGGGCAACCATCCATGCCAGCTGCTGATGGGGGGGAACATCCCTCCCATGCAAGAGGGATCCCTTCCAGAGGGATGAAGCTACGTGGGGAGACCAGCCTGGGCACCGAGGCTCGGCACCCACCGAGGCTCGGCACCCACCGCCCAGCCTCAGAGCTGGCTCCCACCACCCAGCGAAGGAGGGAAGGAGCCAGTGGGAGGCCAGGGGAAGCACCCTGCTGCTGCTGCCAGGCGTTTCCCTTTAAAGCTAGAGCAAGAAGTGGTTACAGCCTGTTTCCTCCAGTGCTGACCACTAACCCACTGCCCTCCTCCTCTCTCCTGGGGCCAGGAGCACCCATCCCATCTGGGACAGCACTTGGGGGGGGGGAAAGGCAGCCTGGCCACGGTGTGCCAGCACCACGGGGAGACCTTGGGGCAGGGGGGGATGGGTCCATCACCCAAACGCCCATCTGTGCCCTCTCTCACATCCATGTTGTCTTCTCTGTGCTCGCTTACTTCCTTTTCTAACCTTACCCGTCATCCTGCTGCTGCTCTTGGTCCCTTCCTTCCTTCTTTATCCATCTAGCCCCCATAAGCACCATTTGCCAGCTCGAAACCACAGCTGCACGCTCAAGGCGTGGTTCCTGCGGCGAGGGGCCGGCTGGGCAGTCCCAGAGAGCATCTTCCCCATTTCCACCTCCTGGGATCCCATCTGAGGTCCCTGCTCCGGATGGAGGAAACCGAGGCACAGAGGGATGCTCACCCACAGCCCTAGGGAGGAGGTCCGCAGGAGATCCCCAGAAGGACTGACCTGTTCCTCGCAGGTTTTAACCAACAAGAAACGAGGCTTTTCCTCCTGAGCAGCCTGCCCAGAACCTTATCCACGTCTGCTCCCAAGCACTGGATTTCCAAATTGCTGCCTGCCGGGATGACAGCTGGGCTAAGTGGGGAAATTTAACCTCTTTTCTACCCTCAGCAAAAGCTGAAGCTCAGGTCATGATACCCTTGCTCCTGCATCCTACCTACACAGACGGAAAACCACCCCAAAGCCACAAACGGGAACAAGGTGTGACATCCCGCAGCCAAGGTAAGCAAGCCACCCGCTGCTTGCCATGAAGCAAGGCACAGGACCCACGCGGCATTGGGTCCCACGGGCTCCTGGCCACGCAGGTGAATGCCTACGGTGCCCACCGCCCCACGAGACACCCAGCCATCCGCCTCGGCTAACCTGCCCGCAAGTCCCTTCCTCTTGCAAAGGCGGAGGGCGCAGGGGTGAGCTCGGAGCAGGGCATCGCTGGTCAGGTTGGAGCAGCCATTCTGGCTCTTCCCCCTCTTCAAATGCAGCTGCGGGTGAGTAATGCCAGACCTCTCCCGCTCCAGGACCCAGCCTTTGCCCCCGGGGCCGTGCTAGCAGCAGTCCGCCCATGCGGGCCATCTGCAGGTTCCCTCCCCGATGCTGCGATCGTGGGGAACACAGGGCGTTCCAAGTTAAAGGCGGCTCTTGCTAAACCCTGCGGCTCAGAAAAGCACGTCCAAGTGCCTCTGCCCTTGGCTCTGCCTTTGCTATTTTCAGGGAAATGCTTGCAAAGCCTCCGGCAAAACTTCGAGGTGATGAAAAAGCAGCATCTAAGGGAAAGGGAAGAAAGTCCAGCGTCTGCTGAGCCCAGCCTGGATTTTGGGGAGCAGGAGGAATAGGTCGGATGGAGCGGGGGGCACAGCAAGCCCCACATCACTGTCTGTGCTGGGACGTGGCCAGAGCATGGGAAGGGTTAGGGAGAGCTGGCCCGGCCGGGGGAAGCCCTGCAGGGAATCTCCAGCACCGCGGGTGTTTTGTAACCCCTTGGACCATTTTCTGCCCTCCTCCGCGGATGTTTTTTGCGAGCCAGCGGTAACAGGGCAGGACTGCGTCCCTCATGTGACAGCGGCTGCCCACTCCCTCCAGCACTCAGGGAAAGGAACTTGGTGGCGGGGAAGGGGCTAACATTTGGGCCAATGTCACATGCTGTCCCTGCCTCTCTCCTGGGAGGACAGAAATCCCCTTGAACCAGTTGGTGTGGCCGGAGGGACCGCCGGGTCTGCACCGCCGTTTGCCGCGGGGCCGTTGCACGATGCCCGTGGCTACAGCGGATGCGGGGGGGTTTTGCCTCCAGGGATGGGACCGAGTTTAGGGGTGACATGGGCTGCAAGATGCCCGGTACATGTCAAGTTATGGGTTGCTCTTTCCTTGCAGAGATCCAGCTATGGCCCGTGTGCTCTCCCGGGGCAGGTTTGGACCCCGGTCCTTCTCCGCAGAGCCCGGTGCTGGGCAGAGGAGCAGGGTCCAGCGTGGGATGCTGGAGGACAGCCAGCGAGCCGGGCGGGAGCTGTGCTTTTAAAGGCCTTTCCCTTTCCTTTTGAAGGCTTTCCGGGTCAAAAGTGCAGCTCTGATCTCTGCAACTAGTGCTCTCCCGAGTAAACGTGCCGCTGTCGCTCCCAGCTGCCAGCATCCAGCTCGGCTCAACTACAACAACATCCCTCCCTTGCACGGGACAGGAACGACCCATCCAGGGCTTCTGCCCTCCTAAAACCTGCTGCTCCACGTTATCTGGGGAGAATTTCTCCATCAACACTTGCCTCTATCGCCTGCCTCTAAAAGCAGAGGACTCGCTGTCAGAGGAAGCCCTGCCAGATCCAAGCACGCCCAGACATCCCGACGCTGCTCGCAAGAGCCTTCCTCCCTCTCCTCTCCCCCTTTCCGCCTCCGGCTGCGCTGCATTCCCAGGAACCGGCCCCGTGCCCTTTCCAGGGCTCCTGGGGGACTTGATGCTCGCCCATCCCTCCCACTGTGTCCTAGCTGAACTCTCAAGAAAAGCACTGGGGTTTTAAAGAGCTTTTTTAAGTGCCCTCACATAATGTCTAGGCACTTCTTTTTTTTTTTTCTTTTCTTTTTTTTTTTTTTTTCTTTTTTGCATGCAAAACCCAAAATCCCCAGGTAATAAATAGCATGCACGAAAGCCAGCTCAGGCAAAACAGCCGGCTCCTGCAGTGAGCTGCATGCAAAAGAGCCGTGCCTGCTTGCAAACGCCACGGACACATATATAAGGGGATGTCGGCGCGGGACGTACCTCCTGTAGCAAAGTCGCCTCGTACTCCTGCAGCTGCTGCTGGAAGCCAAAGTTGGGGCTGACGTAGGACCGCACGGCCTTGGTGGCGGCCAGGCAGCCCTCCCAGCCGAGCTCGGTCACCGTCATGAGGTAAGCCACCAGGATGGTGGTGCTGCGGGAGACCCCAGCCAGGCTGGCACGGCACAAGGGAGCAGCGTCAGGGAGAGATATTCCCGCTATGGAGGCTGGTGCGGCCCCGCAGCAAGGGACGCCCATGGGATGCATCTTCCCATGGGCACCCCCTCTCGCTGGGGTGCTAGCGGGTTCCCCGGCCGTGGGTTGGGTGGGGGTAAGGAGCCGCATGGGCAGGGAGCCACTGCCGGTGGCCCCGGGCAGGTGGCTTCCCCCTGTCCCCTCCTCTAGCTTGTCCCACCTCTTTGGATGCTCAGGTTTTCAGCGCATGGACCACCCATCCCCACGGGCCTCAGCAGTGGAGACCTTCCCCTGTCACCCTCCTGCTGTTCCTTGTCTTCTCCTCTTCTTCCTCCCCACCGCAAGTGACGTTCGACGTTGAGGACACTTCTTGGGAGCCCATCCCCACCTCCCACAGGACTGATGCGAACCGAGGACGCGAGGCGGTGACAGCAGCTCTCACCAATGGATGAGGCAGCCTCCCCCACTGAGCCGGCACTCGTGGATGAACTTGATGCACTCCTTAAAATGCTGCAGCCTGCAAGGAGAGAGGCAGGGAAGTGAGGATGGGAGGGCTGCCCACCCCTGCAAGGCACCCGGCCACACCAGCAGCAGCAGCTATATGTCCCCTGCCAGGACTTCCCACCACCCTGGGCCACCGGCGTGTGGAGGGAGCAGAGATCCTTCCTCTGCCAGGCAAAGGCAGAGGGGCTGATCTTCATCTGCCAGGAAGGAAATGACCTAAGAGACTTTCCGGGGTATTTCCTTCTTCCCAAGGCATCGGGATGGGAGCAAGAGATGCCATCAGCCAAACCAGCTCAGGGAGGACCCCAGGGAGACGGCCTCCAGGGCAAGGTGTCATCTTGTGCCCAAGGGACACGCGCATCTCCACGTCAGAGGTTGTCCTGAGCCATCGGCTCGCCCCTAATTCCCAAACGATGCCAAAAACACACGGTTCCCCCCAAGGGAAAGATGCCGGTGGGGAAGAAGGCAGGGAGAAGGTGGCTCCCAAGGCGTTTTGCCTGCAGGTCCCAAAATGGTGCAACTCCCTTCCCCTCCTCACCCCAAGCAGCCTCTCCGGCCCCTTCCCACCCAAGGGAGGGCACAGAGAGGTGCCCGTGCCAGGGAGGTAGGGCTGCCAGCAACAACGCAGGCTTGTCCCTGGATAGCTGCCTGCATTCCTGAGAGCATAACCGGTAACTGCCGGCAAGGCAGAGGGAGCACGTTAACCCTAACCAGCGAGTTTCGCAGCAAAACGGGGCAGGTCGGGCAGCCAGGACTTTCTGGCACCTCGGCTGCAATGTGCTATGGCGCTTCTCTCCTTCTGAGCTGGACGCTCAGCAATATGAGCAGCACCCGTCTTTCTGAAGGCATGGAGACCTAGAAAACAGGATAAATAACTCCATGTGTGCTGATGAGATAGAGGTGGGTGTTCGTGGGAGGGTTACACAGGCTCCGGTGAGATGCATCCCTCCTGCTCATCACCGCACGGGATGCTGGAAGCCACTGCCGATCCCTCTCAAAGACAGCAGGCACCTCGCAGAGCCCACGCCGAGCCAGGTATTCAGCTCCTCAGCACGTGTTTGCTGCCCATCCCTGCTCACCCTCACGGTCCCACCAATCCCCGGGGGAGTTTTAAGGCAGAAAACCTGGTTCTGGGTAACTTGAGCTGCTGGCGGACTCCCTGACCATACAGCCCCGGCTTTTTCGGGAGGAGGAGGAGGAGAAGAGGGTCCCCTTGGTGCGGCCGAGCCAGAGCCGCCCAGCAGCGAGTGCGGGAGCCAGCAGTGCCCCTGCCCCGGCGCCGGACTTCCTCTGCCTCCGCGTGATGGGGTGGGCGTGCGCCTGCACAGCCTTCCTGATTTCTCAGAAGCCAAGGCGCAAGCTACTGCGGACTTATTCCCCCCATGCCCCTCGCTCCCAGCGCATCCTCCCCCGAGACCCCTCCAGGGCTCAGAGCTGGCTTCCCTGCGGGGGCAAGGCAGAACCCTCCAAAATCTCCCCCATCCCTGCTAGCCCGTGGGAGGGGATGCTCTTCACCCCACCCTGGAAGGGGGATCGAAGGGGATGCTGCTCTTCACCCTTCCCTGGGAGGACAGGGCTCTGGTGCCTTCTAAGAAACCAGCCGAGGGCGTATTCAAAAATAGCAGGGGGTTCTGCTGCCCAAGAAGAGGAGGAGAGATGGGGGAGTCTCTGAAGATGTGGTCATACTAAAAATATTGAGCCTCTCAGCCCTGAAAGGGAATGTAAGTCCATTGCTCCTCGTGGGCTGCAGATGTGCCTCCTCCTCGACCACTGTAGCAAACAGAGCATCGCCCTTTGGGGGGCCTTTCCCTGCCTAAAGCTTATCCCGGGGGATTTCTCCTCCTCCGACTTATCTTCGCAGAGCAGACAGCATCCCCAGGGCCTGCACGTGTTGCCTACACAGGTCCAAGCTCTCCAGACCCCAGTCCTCCACTGCAGCCCCTCGGCTGGGACCAGCAGGGACGCACCTCGCTCGCAAGGACGTGATGCTTTTTCCTCCAGCTCCCTTGGCACGCTTGCCGCTAGCCTCCAGCCCGCTCCACGCACACAGCATCGCTCTCCCAACCCATCCCGGAGGGAGGCAGGTGAGGGCTTCAGCCACCCCATCCATCCTCACCCAGTCCCCGGGGTTTTTTTTCCCCACGTGGGCAGGCAGAGGAAAGCTCTCCCCGTGCTTTTCCAGCCTTGAAGCATGGGATCGGGGCATGCAGCCTGGTAATGTTGAGAGCCACTGAGGTCCTGAGTCACAAGCATCTCCTCTGCAGGACACGAAGTTCACCAGGATTGTGAAATCCGAGGCATAAAATGACAAGCAGAAAATAGTTCCTTGAATAAGTCTTCCTTCCGGCAGCCAGTCTTATCTCCCCCCCCCCCCCCCCTTTTTTTTTCCCTTTTGGTAGACATGCCACAAATGCAAAGAAATGAGAGAAGAGAAAAAATAACAACCAAAAAACCCTGGTCTTGCTGAGGCAGGGCTTTCTTGTAAAGCTTCTCTTTCCGCTCAGCGGGAGCATGAGCAAGCAGAATCACACCCCCGGGCACGGCTGCTCCCAAGGGTGCTGGAAAACCAACACCTCCACAAACGGGCTTCTGTGCAAAGTGACTCCGGTCACTGTGCATAAAGTTTCGATCCTTTTTAGGCTTTGGTCGGTGAGAAAAATCCCTCGGAGTTACCCGTTTTCTGGTTGCACAGGTGGTTTATGGATGCCCGTCGCCCAAAGCAGCAGCGGGGTGCTGCGACCGCCCCGGTGCCAGCAGCGCCTGCGCCCACCGCCCCCCAGCACCGCATCCCACGAAAGCCTGGGCCTTCCGTGCAGCACCTCTCGCCAACCTCATCTCGAGAACATCACTAAAGGACTTATGAGTATCTATGCTTTGTGGGGAAAAAATATTAATTTTAATACATATTTTATTTCTCTTTCCAAGGAGAATGTCTGGAAGACTGACACAAACAATTCTCTTTCTAAACCCATAAAAAATGCTCCCGTTTTCAACCCTGCCCAGTAGAATAATTCTGAAATTTGATGGAAAATTAAATTTACTGACTGCAAACACGCACAGAAACAGACTTTAAGCCCTACAAATGCTATTTACCGCCTGAGAATGAACCGCAGCTTTTGCCAAGCTCAGCAATGATGCCGAGTTTTTGCAGCACGAATGAACTGAACGTTCATTCTGCAGAATCTGAACTTTTATTGACCGACAACGACCAACACGCGATGCTGGGAGGCAAAAGGATGGCAAACGACTTACAGGTTTTGACTGGATGAATCCGAGGCTGAGATACAGAGATAGGTCATGTCCTGCAATACAAAGATGGTTGCAATAATGAGATACCTCCGAGAAACACCAAATCTTTTCTCTTTTTCATTTCTCTCTTTTCCCTCTCCCCAGCTGACCCTTAGGTGAGGGGAAAGGCACAGCCTGCTTTCGGGTACCATTGCTCCGCTCCCCGTGGGTAGGGAGAAGCAACGAAGGGTCGCATCCATCCCACCCCGGGGTATTTCCCCCCCATTTCAGCCCAGAGGAGAGCCCAGGCTGTGGGGAACCGCTACGATGCTCAGGAGCCCCCCAAAACTGAGCCACCCCTTCACCGGGGCCCCGACCGGCGAGCCCCGTCAGGAAGACGTGTGCGAACACGCACTGATGAAGTCAGTCTCATCAATGAGTTATTTCCTCCCGGTCCTTTTAATACACAACAAATCATCCTGCCGCATGTTGGCGTAGGTCAGATTACTTTCTTTAAAACATCGCTTCCTCGAACCTCCCTGTTCTGCGCTAAAATTAGATCCTTTTCATCTGAGGTTTTGGTTGTGTTGGTTTTTTTTTTTTTTTCCCTCCCTTTTTTCTTCTTAGTGAAATGGGTGGAAATCCTGCCAGCCAGAGCTGAAACGGCCGAACACCAGGGATTGCCCCATCTCCATCGGCTCCCTGTGGCATCGCTGCCGAAAGGGCTCCCCTGGGCTGATGCAGCCCAAACCCATGGGCCACCCTCGCTTCTCTCCACTGCAGAGCAAACCAGGAGGCTGGAAAAAACCGATCATTTAAGGAGGGAAGGGGCAGAGCGGGTCAGGCACGGGGATCTTTCTGTGCTGGAAAGACCCACGTTGCAAGGATGAGCGCGGGCGGGCTTTCCCGTGCATCTCCTCTCCATCCCATCCGTCCTCCCCAGCCCCGTCCCGTGCTCGCCCCTGCCATCCCACAGCCTCTCGCAGGATGGGGACGAGGTGCCGCAGCAACGTGCCACTTGCCGGCTCCCCATGGCGTGCCAGCTGGCTGCTCTCCACCCGGGGAGAAGCTGCCGGAGAGGCCGGGGCCGGGAGAAAACCAGAGCCAGCGGGTTCCTCATCCACGCCCCTGGCCAAACCACGGCTCCCCGGCATGCAGGGGATGGTGGCTGCAGGCAGGAGCTCGGCGGGTGGAAGGGGACCATGCGTCAGGCAGGGGCACGGGGACCAGCAAGCAAACGCCAACAGGTTTGGCGAGATGAGCCACGATGGGCTGCGGCATCCCAAAACCTGGCTGTGCCCTGCCATGCCTGGCACCAGCACGACCTCCCCGCAGCGAGGAGAGCCACCGTGCCATCAAAGCCACCGTGCCAACCAGCGGAGCAGCCGAAGCGACCCCGCTCCTCCCCAAACCCCGACCCGCACCCCGATCCTGGATTAACTGCTGGGCTCGCGGTGGCTTCCCCTTCCCCGCAGGGCTGGGTGCCCCCATCCCGCCTCGGAGAGCTGGGCCACGCATGGGAACGGTGCTGGGGTTTGCGGTTCCCAACCCAGGGCCGTGATTGACACATTGCTCAACCCACCATGCCTTCCCGGTTCCCCTTTCCACCAGCCCGGCGGCTTGCTCCGTGTTGTAAGCTCGCCGTGCGGTTTGCTACCCGTCTGGCCGTGCTCCGAGCCCCACCAGCTGCCCCTTCTCCAGCCACGAGCCGTTTCTTTGCACCGATTTTATGCGGCCTCCTTCCTTCTCTCTCTCCCCGCTCCACGTTACTCAACGCTGTAGCGGGGGAAAAGGCTCGAGCTGGTGTTTTGCTGGGACTCCCAGCCATCGCGGCCCCAAAGGACGAGGGGTTCTGGCAGTCCCCTTCACCTTCCGCAGCATCCCGGGATTTGGGAGCCGGCAGCGGGTCCGACACCGGGACGAAGTCGCGTGTGGCCGTCCGCCGCGACGTGGGCAGCGTGGCCGGAGTAATCCCCACGCACGGGGCTGCTCCTCCTCCTCCTGCTGCAGGCTCCAGCCGGCCCACGGCTCCGTGCGGGCAGGATTTGTGCACCGGCACCTCTGGCATCAACCCACCGGGCACCTCCCTCCTGCCTCAGTTTCCCCCCCCCACAGCCCGAGGGGTCCCGTGGCGCTCCGGGGGCCGCGGGTGGGGGATGGCGGGGGCAGGGGGGGGGCAGGCAGAGCCAGGGCGGCCCGGGACCCCCTGTCCTGGGGGTCGTTGGGGTGTCCGGGTCCCGCTGCGGCCCCGCTCCCGCTCGGGGCGGGACGCGGCCCCGGCGCCGCCATCCGCGGGGATCCGCCGCCCTCTCGCGGTTCTCCCCGCGGCAGCACCGGGCACCCCGCCGGGTCCCGGCCCCGCCAGCGCTAGGCTTTTCACCCTAAAAACCATCGAGGGGGTGGCCGTGCCCCCCAAAATACCCCTTTCCCCCTACCCCCCTCCGAAAGCCAGCGCTGAGCCTCTTTGGGGGCAATTCGGCGTCGCACGGTGCAAATTGGTGCAAATCCGGCATTGCTGCTCCCCTCTCTGCCCCACGCCGGGAGAAGAGCGTGTGTCCCCTCTGCACCCTCCCAGCCCCTGCTCCCCCGGGATGGTCCCCCAGGTCCCCCACCCGGGCACCCACCTCCAGCACCGGCTCGGCCCTGCTGTGGACGGAGAGGATGTGCGTCACCCCGTTCCTCAGCAGGTTTTCCCGGTCCTCAGAGTCTGGAAGCAGGAGCGGTACGTGAGTCGCCTGCCCTCCTGGGAGATCTGCTGGATCCAGCACCCACCAGCAACCCTTATCCATCACCCCCGGCCCCTCGACCCCCGTGCCAGCCCCTGCCCGCTGCCTCTCACCCCGCACGATGCAGGGAAGGAGACCAGGCATCGCCATGCGCTTCCTTCAAAGCAAAATCCCCCTCGGATGCACTGGGTATTCAAGCAGGCTCCTAAAACCACTCCCAGAATCAGAAATTATACTGCTAATTTGGAAAAGGCGGTTGTGTCTTTGCTGTTGGGTGAAAGCCAAGCTTCGCCCTACTCCTCACGGGGCCAGAGGCCCCAGCGAGAAAGCCAGGCGTTGGCCCTCTGTAAATATTGTCTCAGCAAACATGGGGAGGTTTCCAGCCATACCAGGGGCTCCCCGGTGCTCCGGCATGGCTGGTGACCGCCACACCCCACAGATGTCCCTTTCCCGGGCTAGAGGTGCACGGGGCCGCTTGCGATTGGGATGGGGCTTTTGGGGGGCTTTGGATCTCTGGAAGATGCTGAGGTCCCCAGTCGGGAGCAGGCACAGGGAATCCCCGAGGAGAGGGGCTCCTCCAGCCCTGCCAGCTGGGCAGGGATCCCACAGCAAGACCCGCGGAGGTGGAGCAGGGAAAGGCACTCACCGCGGATGTTCCCGAGGTAGAGGCCTTTGACAACCTGGGAGGTGACAAAAAGGAGAGAGATTTCAGATGGCGCCGGGCACAACGTGCATCCGACGTGGCGGGAGCGACAAGCGGCGTGCCTGGTACCAGCAGGGCCAGGGCATCTGGCAGCAAACTCCCGAGGCAACGATAAAGCAAGCACCTAATCAGCGAATCATCTTCATTAACGAACGTCAGAGGCTGAGCCCACTCAAACCACCAGCCCAAACCCCTGCAGGAGCGCAGAGCTCAGGAAAACTCAGCACATAAATGGAGGGGGCTTGCATTTGGTCCTATTGCTATGGGAAAGGCAGTGCTGGGGGCTGGATTCCCCAGACAGCTCGGCCCACTCCAGCCTCCTCCTTCAAGGTGGGGCTCCAGCAGGGACCCCCCATCGCCCTGGCTCCCGGAGGCAGGCCAGCTTGCTGAGGCTAAGTTTATTTTGCTATTCTACAGCAACCACCTCTTGCAAATAGTTTCAAAGGTTGCCTCTGCCAGCCAGGGATAGACGGGCAAAGGCATAGGCTATTTATAATACTTTTTCTGGCCAGGATGTTGCAGTAAGTGCCGTCAAGTATGCAAATTTGGTCTCCAACTCACTGCTGCAGGGTTATGAAGGAGAAAAAGGGGCAGCTCAGGGTATTTACAGAGTGTAAGAGCCTGCCAGAGCAGTTTCCAGGAGCACCAAAAGGAAGAGCTGGTTCCCAAATGGACTCTTTTGCACCCATCTGGCAGAAGACAGCTGGTTTGAGATGCTGTAGGAAGGGTTTTCAACAGCTCTGGGTCACATCCAGCTCATTCAGCTGAACCCCAGCCCGCTTCTGGGGTGCAAACACCTAGATTCAGCAAACGTCTGCCTTCAGCACAGCAAAGCTGCTACCACTAGAAGGAGGACGCCGAGCCCCGCATCTTATCAAGTCAAAGCCGGATCCTGCAAGACAAATGTGTCTGCACCAACCCAGCCCCTGGCAAAGGCAGCCCGGGCTCCCCAAGAGGGTTTGGTGGCACCAGGGAGGCTGTAAAAGCCACTTTGCCAGGTCAGGCTGCAGCTGCAGGGGGTGAAACCCTCGTATTAAATCACACCAGAGCTGTGCAAAGAGAGTTTGCCCTGGTCTGGTCTCTCCGTTGTTGTCCCAGAGTCTAATTTTAAACTGGATAACACACATACCAAGCGGTTATTTAAGGATACAAACAGAAATCAATCCCCTCTGCCAGCCCCGGAGTTCAGCTGAGCAACGAGCAGCAGTAAAACCCCACTTCCCCCTTCGCAGCTCATGGCTGCCAGGCACAGATACGTCCCGGGGGTGGCAAGGGGAGGAAATTTCCCCGCAGGGACCTGAGGATTTTAATGCCATGGCCTCACCGCCCAAGGGACGAGCATCTAAAGCCAGCTGTTACTTTTCTAACACCCACAGACACTTAGCTGATCACCTCGGATATAAACCCAGGGATCACCGTTTGCTTTCTTAATTCCCCTTCTCAACTGCGTGAAGTTTCGAAGGGGAATGAGAAAAGGAAGATGCAAACGGTTGTATTTAGGGCATCATGGGGGTCTGGGAACAAGCATCCCCCTGGGCTGCAGGAGAAAGGTCCTGCCCAAGGAGGACGTGCTGGCCCCCCAGTACCACTGGCCCCCCAGTACCTTGCTCATTCCACTCCCCATGGTTTTTCTCTCCCCAGAGTCAGGCTTCCGGTAGCTTCTTGTTCTCCAAGGCTATCTGCAAATAAGCACCCAAAAATCCCAGATGGAGAGATCTGCCCCCCTCCAAAAGCGCATCCCGCTGCCGCGAGCAGGAGGAAGGGGAACACGCGTCAGGAGGGGAGCGTGCAGACCCCCAGCAAATTCAGCTCGCTTACCGGCGGCAGGCTGCTCCGGCAGGTGAAGCGGACGGAGGAGAGTGGCTGGTGCCAGGCAGGGGAGGATGAAATAAGGATCCGGGGCCATGGCGAGGCTCAGGTTTCTCTCCCGGGCTCCCTGGGGCTTTCGCAGCCTTTTGGGGAGGGTGAAGAGGAGGACGCTTGGGAGGAACGACTCCCTCGTCCCGGCGATGCTCACCGGGGTTCATTCTGGGATGCTACGGGCTGGCACGAGCCCTGCACTCAGCAGGATTTCTCTCCCAGTCATGTTAATTCCTCCCAGTCACGGGAACGAGAGCGGAATTCAGAATAAGGCACTTACCTCGAAAAACAGAGCATGGCACGAGCGATGTGCAGCTAATGGAGCGTTGAGGATAAGCCCATCTCCCCCTCCCTCCAGCAAGGGAGATAAGAGGAGCTGTAAAGCAGCGCTGCAATTCCAGCACATGCTCCAAAACATCAATTTTCAAAGCAGATGGACCTAGCAGCTCACCGGCCCCCTCCCAGATCAGCGCCATCAGCCTGCCAGAGGCACGAGCTATACGAAGAGCAGAGAAAAGCCAACCGCGAGCGTAGCGAAAACCCCGCAGCCATCGCCAGTCTGCGATTCTGTCATCCTTGTAACATCCTTTTCGGCACCCCGGAGACAAACATTTCGCCTAAGGGATCTTTCAGATGCAGGAAGGCGAGCTCATCGCTTAACTCCCACCAAATCGTCTCGCCTTAAAAACCTTCCCCAAATTCCTCTGGCTGGACGGGAAAGGCTGGCCAGCCCCAGCGCACCGGGCCATCACCAGTGGCTGAGACTCCCCAAGCTTTCCGCCACGGCTGCTAAATACCGACATGGATTGAAACCCGTGACAGTCCTGCAATCAGGAAAAGAGCAAACCAAAGTTGAAACTTGTTTTAGTAGTTTTTGTCTTCGGAGGGGTGTTTTTAAACCGAAGGCAGAAGTTTGCCTGCAGAAAGCCCGGGGGACGCACCAGGAGATAGCTGCAGGGAGAAATTCAGCAGCTACAAGCAGAGCAAAGCCAAGGCGCCAGCTTTCTTAGCTCAGGCCCCGAAAACGTTAAGCCGTGAGCCAGAACTTGTTCAGCCCGCTGCATTTAATAAAAGCTCCAAGATGCTCCCACTACAGGCAGCATTTCTTCCCCTCCTGCAGCTGCAGCGATCCCCTCTGAACAGTCACCTCACGCAAGAGGCAAGGCACGAAACACACTTTGGGGTTTCATCTAAGCCTACTCTTGGCTGAACTAGATCTACTAATTGTCCCTCTTCCTCGCTCGAGTCTGCACGGGATACTGGAGCGAGGTCTGCAGCCTGCCCGTGCTGTTGAGAACACGTTCCCTTCACAAGGAGGACGGACAGACGGAGCAGCGTCGATCCCCGTCACACAACCCACGCAGTTTGCCTCGCGCCGCTGCCTTTTGGAGCGCCGACGTGCTATTTTTGGAGTGGTTATGGGCCGCCGAGCCTCCGCAAGAGCTGGGATCTGCTTACCTTACATGTAGCTCCGACCTCTGCACAGCGGGACTGCTGGCTGTGCCCCAGAAACGTTCCCTTGAACCGATTAACGCTGTCGATACGCCACCCATGACAAGACTATCTGGGAAAGCTTTGCCCCTCAACCTGCGCTGCAGATTACCATCACAACAAAACACATCTGAGGACCAATAAAAGGAAACTTTCAAGTTAACCAGACATTTATTAGCATCTATGTAGGTGGAGAGGTTGTTCCAGTACATAAGCAACGAGGTCACACACAGGTGATGGAATCATTTCATATTTCAAGCAGAGCAGGGTTCCACTGAGTTGCTTTATTTCTTCCATTCGTTCTTCTCAAAATCCCACTGGGAAGAGATGCCCTCCACGGGATTAACCCGCATGTCCAACATTCTCTTCGTCTGCATCGACAGCCACTCGTCGGAGAAGGTGTGCGGAATAGGGCCGTACACTGCAATTCAACAGCAGGCGGAATTACATGGCGATACAAAATCGGCAAGTCGGGAACCGAAGGTACAAGTTTCACAACGAAAAGCTTCTCCCCCTCCCCGAAGCCATCAGTGCCGATCACATGCACGCCATCGTCTGTTCAAACCTACGCCCCCTACATCCGATTTCTGAAGCATTCAGCTCAGACCAGATTCCCGCATTGATTCTCTGGCCGTTTCGTTCATCTGCACCAAGACAACAGCCTTCTCCTGCTTCCACCGCGAGTAGCTGAAGCCTCAAGGTGGAGAGCAGCTCATTTAACTGCGTGCTCTGCCTCACGGCAGCTGGAGGGCTCCCTCGAGGTAAGATCGTCAGCTGGGAAGGAAGCCAAACATGGCAGAAACCCAAATGTTTCCTACCAAGGCGGCAATAAGCTTTTGCGACAGCGGATTTCACAGGGAGGGGAAGCTCTGGGATCATTAGTGTATCACAGCCCTTTCCCCTCCCTTTCCTCTCCTCCCACCAAAGCTCTCTCCACCACCTTCACCTTTCTACAAGTCGGCTTCCTGAATATTTAGGCCACGTACCCGCTGATCTCCACAAAGTTACAACTCCAGAATTGAGTTTTCAGAGACTAACAACCAGCAACTGCCCGGAGGTCACGGGAACAGCCGTTCGATACGCCATTCTGACCCCCCGGAGCAGTTTACAGAGAATTCTCTGATTTCCCACCAGGTATCAATTGATCTTGCTCTTCGTTTAAGAGTTAACGCTGTATGGCATTTACTTACTATAATGTTTCTGCCAAATGAGGATGAGACCAGTGACACCAAGAAAGAACAGTACTCCACCGAGGATGGTCTTCCATTCGTTTGTTCCTCTGTTCATTTCTGCGTAGCTCTCGTTAAATTTGATACGATACACTGGGGGGAAAAAAAAAAAGTTAAAAGCATCAAATCATTTCTTTTACTTTTCCTGCGACTTGCAGGCAACACGCCGCTCTCCAGAGAGAGGTGACCCAAAGCCTAAAGCTGACCGAAAGGGAAAGGACGTTAAAAATGCTGCTGAATTAGCTGGCCTCTCCCATGCCAAGACCAAGGCACTTGTGCCAAAGTAAATGAGTGGTGTTTCACCATCCCCGCGCGTGTTTCACCCCCCAGCAGGTCAGTGTTAAGTCTCCATTTTATAGATTACTATAAATTTGTGCAAAAGTTGCATTATAGGCCTGACACAGAAGGAGAAATCGCCTTCCTTCCCTCCAATTTACCATAAATTTGTGCAAAAGTTGTGTTATAGGCCTGACACAGAAGGAGAAATCGCCTTCCTTCCCTCCAATTTACCATAAATTTGTGCAAAAGTTGTGTTATAGGCCTGACACAGAAGGAGAAATCGCCTTCCTTCCCTCCAATTCCCAGCACGGTTATTGACCATAGAGCTTCCTAGCACAAATAACATCAACAGGAACGCTTGTATCGCAAAAGGCTTCTCTCAGCTTTGCCACTAAGGCCCACAAGATTTTGAAGTTCCAACCAGAGTGCTTATGAATATTTGAGCAGTTCCCAAAGGAGTTTTAAAGCTTCTCGCTGTGACACGGGTGGACACAGCACCGTTCGCAGATCAGGTTCTCAATTTGCGTACCATGGCGTCAGTTAGAAAAGATGATGCGGTTTTATTTGCAAGTCGAAACACCTGCTCGGCACTTTAATTAGCTGAAATTTGGTCATGCTGAGGTCATTAACATTCAAACACACAGGGTTCATTTTACTCAGCTGGACTAACAATTGCATATTGTTATAATGAAGAGATTTTTTTCTGGCTTGTTGATGGCAGATGGGAATCAAGAAACAAATATAATTACTATTTGTTTTCTGGAAGAGGAAGAAATTGCTGAACTTGGCCTCAGGTACCTAACAGACACCAGGGCAGGTGCTTCTAACTTTTTGAAACAGCACCAAGGATCCCAGGAACACAAACGGCTGATCTCCACTTGCGTACACACAAGGAGCTCCGTCGTAATTAACAAAGCTCCTTCAGGGCTCACAGCTCTGCCGGCAGAGCTCTGCTGGCAGAGCTGTTAGAAAGAGCAGGGTTTAACAGCTGCCTCAACAGTCTTTCTAGTAAAAGTTGTCAATAACGAACGTGCAACAGATCAGACCGCACCATATCTAGCTGTAGGGTTAACTTAAAGCCCCCGCTACCTACGTTCAACTTTCTCGTCAACAGACAGAGCGGTCCAAGACGCCTTTTCCTTCTCTTTCAGCGCCTTCTGCTGAGCAGAGAGATCCCTTACAAAGGCCACTTCAGGCAGGGGAACGTCACGACGGTCGACATAGGCTGGGAGGCTGAAATCCTCTGCTTTGACAACACCAGCTGCACGTGGGAACAGAAGAGACACCCGTTCAAGCTTCCGACTCCTGCGCAAACATCTCTTACGGGTTACAATACAAAAAAACCAACAGCTCAGTCAAAAAGGCGATGACAGTTAAGGAATCCTGGGGGGAAAGAGACTTCCAGATGAAGCATTCATCAGGGAGGAAGAGGGAGAAGAGAGAGTGCTTAAAGTGGGTGCTATTTTAAGACCGTAAGAATAAAGCAGAAGGGGGATCTACATAAAAGGTAATATCCAAAATTACTTTATTAATGTCCCAGCCACCTCTTGTTTCCAGCTGTCACACTGATCGCCTCCCCTACCAAATACCTAGAAGCCCTCTACGCTTTTTCCATCCCAGTTTCTGCCTGGCCCTGGGCTCCCGCCGCCTCCCCAGCGGCGGTCAGCCCTGCCCGCACCTCCGCAATGCCGTCTGCTGGCACAGGCTGCCCAGACAGCTCTCCTGCCAGCAGGCAAGGCACCAGCCTCGCAACCCCCCCTCTATCCCAATTCTTCCCTCACCCAAACCAACAGCTTTTTGTGTTCTTCCTCTTAAGCGCTTGTTTTATCGTCCTTACTAAATAACCAAAGCAGTCGCCACCTACCATGTCCGTGCGCTCTCAGGCAGATGGAGGTGGAAATGGCTCTCTTCCCAATGAGGCTGAATGCCCGTGAAGCCAACATCCTGTTGGGACAACACAACAGCGTCAAGCGAAGCCATCGAACATACAAAGGTGAAATAACACCATCTTCTATTTGTCTACAAAAAAAGAAAAGCCAGCCTAGAGGTTTCCTGCCCCTTCTCTGAAGGGCAGCACATCGCTGCCGAACCGCTCCGGGCTTTTCAGGGATATTCCCTGCTAGAGCTACGCGGATGAGTCTTCCTCTGCCGCTTTTTCCCCACAGCCTCCTGTATTGGAACTCCAACACATTCCCTTGTTCAAGTCGGCCTGGGATGCTTTCACGCAGTAACAAATCGTTACTGGGCGCAAGCCAGGAGCTCCAGGCGAGCCGAGTCTAGACACATCTCACATCCACCGAAGAAAAGCTCCAGCAGCGAACAACACCGGCACGTCCGAGGGAAGGGCAGGCACCCAGCTAACGGTTTCTCCCACAGAGCCGTGTGCCCGCGCAAGGGCTCGCCGGCAGCGGCGCGTCTGCTCCAGAACACGGGTTTCTCACAGGCCCCTGATCTCAGCTAAAAACCCTGGCCTCAGCTAAAGACCCCACGACCCCCCCGCGAGGGGAGCGCGGAGCCCGCGGCCCACGCCTGACCTCGGCGTGGAGCTCAGGGCGCAGAGCGGCGCCCCCCCCCACTGTGTCACCCACGGCGGTGACGCCTCACACCCGCCCGGCGTGGCGTGACACCGGCGATATGACGCCGCACCGACACGGAGCAGCGCCAAGACCCCTCACAAGGGGAGGGCGAGGCCGCAGCGCTCCCCCCCTCCAACCCGGGCTGCCCCGGCCGCCCGCCGCTCCCCGGGACGGGTGGGTGTGGCGGGGAAGGGCCCGCCCTGCCAGCGGCGGAGCGTGGGCGGCCCCGGTACCCCCCTCCCGGCCCCCGCTGCCCGCCGCGGCCCGACGACCTGGCGACCGTCCTCTACGCCGGGCTGCGACCGGAAGGAGCCGCCGAGCGGAAGCGCGGTGCACGCTGGGACACGGGGGCGAGCGAGAAGCCGCAAAGGAGCGGCCCCTGCCCGCGGGGCTGACGGGATGCGGGCGGACCGTCTCCTCGCTTTTTACGACAGCGCCGGCGGCGCTCGGCGGCGTTTGGCGACACTTGGCGGCGGGCGGCCTGAGGGGAGGCGGCGGGGCCGGGGCCGGGAGCGGGGCCGGTGCGGGGCGGCGGCGGCCGCGGGGCTGTCTGCCGTGGCAGGATGAAGCTGACCACGCAAGCCTACTGCAAGATGGTGCTGCACGGCGCCAAGTACCCGCACTGCGCCGTGAACGGGTTGCTGGTGGCCGAGCGGCCGTCGGGGGCCCCGCGCCGCGATCAGGCCGGGCCCCCCTCGCTCTTCGTCGACTGCATCCCGCTCTTCCACGGCACCCTGGCCCTGGCGCCTATGCTGGAGGTGGCCCTCACCCTGGTAAGGGCCTAGGCCTGGGAGCGAGGGGCTGGCGTGCGGGGCGGGGTGGTGGTCCCCGTGTCCTGGCTGAGCGCGGGGGGTGCGGCCGGGGCGAGGAAGGGCTGGCGCCCAGGGGACGTGGGGCGCTGGGGTCATTGCAACGGGTAGCTCTGCCAGCCCTGCGCTAGCGGCAGCCAAATCCGTGGGGTGAGCGGAGTGTTTCTAGAGTGGAGAACCCCCCGAGGCCCATCCGCCGTACAGCTTTCTGCTGGTGAAGCAGAAGGAAACTACAGAGCCTCGTAGTTTTGTCCAATTACTTTTTCAGTGCAGAGAAACTGCTATTTATATTGCTGTCATTATCCCCAAATAACTCCCAGAGGGAATGTCCTTATTCTCCAGCAGAAAGAGCTTTTCCCAGTTTACCTTTAAGGCACTTCAAAGCAGCGTCAGCTAATTAGTAAAGGACATGCTTGTCTCCAAGTGAGAGCGTATAGATGCGTATAAGTATTTATTTCTTAAGTTATTTCGGTGTACTTTCCCCATTTATGGAAGCCATTAGCCTAAATAGGAAAAAAAAATGAAGTCTCTTCATACCGCAGGTCTGGCTTGGGTTTGAAATCTCACTTGGTGTATTGCAAGCTCGCTGTTGGTTAGTTAACCGTGGGATAGCCGGGGGCAGCCAAGCGCTCCCCGTTACGATATCCCGTATCTCGCCCGCCGCCGTGGAAGAGCAGTAAGTCATTGTGGGATAATCTGTTTTCCCCTCTCTCGTCACATAGGCAGGATGAGAACGGTGTCGGGACCGTAGGGCCGGCGCTTTCCAGTCTCAACCCCCTGGTCATGAAAACTGGGAGCCATCCTGCATTGGGCCATGGCTCCCGTCTGCCTGGTATTTGGGGAGAGTCCCTCTGTCAAAACCAGAAGACGGAGGGAGCGAAACATGGTTGGATTTTATAGCAGCAGGGAGTCAGGGTGGGCTGGTGCAAATCTGAAGGCAAAGAAGTGCTTTGGCACCTTCACGGTAGACATAGCCGTAGTGCCTAGTGAAGTATAGAATAACACGTATAATATATTTAAAATATACGTAGGGTTTGTCCTCAAATCAGGACGAGATGTCTTTCTACAGGGTCGGTGGCAGTGAATTTTCGTGAACTTTAGGCCTTCGGTGCAGTTTTCTGGTGTAGATCTTGCTACAGGATCAGATTATTAGGAAATAAATCCTGTTTCTTGCAACATCTGAAATATCTTGCCACGTCTACAGTAAGCAAATCATTATGGAACCAAAGAAATGGCACCGTCTTACATATTTGCTCTTGGGTTTTGGTACAAAAAGTTAAAGATCAGAAACCCCTGGCATTTCCCACGTTACTTAGGACTTGCTAAGACATATTGTGGTTTGCAGTCACATTTGATGACTCCTGTGACACTTGGCAGCTTTAAAACACAGCGTTTGACAAGAGCCTGAGGCCTTTTGCTCTCATTTTTTTTGTTTGAACAAAGGCGAAGGTGTCAATAAATACTGGCACAGCAGCTATGAAAATTGGATTTTATTGTTGTAATGTTTAAAAGGAGGGCATTCTCGCCTGTTCTGTACAATATAACGCGTGGTCACTGTATAAATCAGCAAGATTAGCGTGGTTGAAACTCGATGTTTGTAGCGAAGCGCCTCTGTTTCTAAAGGATTTTGAAGCTTGGGCGGGTTTTGATGGGATCTGTTTCTCTTCCAGTTCAATTACTGCTGATTCTTGGTCAAGCCTGTGGCCTGATCACACGTGTGAGGGTTTTCTAGAACCAGCCCCATGAGTTTCGCCTCCTCTTCTCTGACCTGAGTTATCCTAGAACATCAAATGGGAGCAATAGTCTCCAGATTTTACTCTGCAGAAATAGAGGGTACGCTTTCAAATGGACTTGTCCATGTGATGACTTCTAAAAATTGCGAGCGGCGCTTTAGCAGCGCACTAGGTACAAGGAATCAACAAAATTAGATTTTTATTAAACACACAGCAGTGTGTGAAGGTTTGTAGCTCTGGAGGAGAGAGCAGAAGCGCATGCATTTAATTTGCACTTTGGCTTGTCGATTTGAAATCCCTTTCAAAAAGAGAGTCATTAAAGAAAAGTGAATTAAGTTTCACGTGGACTTTTTTTTTTTTTTTTTAATTTCTCAGCTAATCGATGTGGTTTTGCAACCGCATCTTCTCAAAAAAAAAAAACCAAGCAGCACTTCCCCCTCCGTTCGCATGGCTGGCTCCCCACCATGCGAAGGGGGGGTCTAGAAGGGGGGGGTCTTCTAAACCCCCCTGCCACCCCCCTTTGGTGGCCGCAGCTCCTCTTCTGGAAGCAGATCGGAGGACAGGCCGCTTTGGATTTTTTAGGGTTGACACACGCCGTGTGGAAGCAAGACGCAATGTGTCCCTCGTTGGCTTGCCCTCCTCAGGGCCGGACATGACTCAAAATATCAGGGGCTAATTGATGCTAAGGCTACCTGTGGTGACAGTGCCGCGGTTAGAGAGTGTTTGGAAATTGGAGGTGGAAGCAGCTTTAATTCCAAAAAGATTTTCCCTTTTTTTTTTTTTTTTTTATGGAAGCAGTTTTTAATTACCACTTAGGGAACTGAGAACTTAAAAATCATACTCTCTTTTTTTTTTTTTAAGACCATTTTCGGTACGCAACAAAAATTGATTTAGAGCTAAGGGTTTTAATTTTTAAATTGATGGACTTTTATTATTATTATTATTAATTTTAGTGTCTGGGCTTCTGGCTTTAATGCCAAGCTTTCAAGCCACTAACAATTCAAACCCTAGTCCTAAGCCCTCAAAATGGGTTTGTAATTGAAACAGCAGTTGGCCCTCAGCTATAGCAGGGCTACACAGCTTGCTTTTTTTTTTAATCGCGTAAATCCATGTCATCCCTTGTAGAGGAGGGATTATTCACATGGCTTTTTTTGTTTGTTTGTGTATGCACTCTAATACTATAATTATTGCTAAAAATGAGATTGATTTGACTTACAAGATGTGACAGGTCAGCATCAGATGTATTTTTGGACACCGCTTTAATATAGCTGTTGAGGTTTTTTTGATGCATGCTCTCTAGGGACTGCAAAGGAACATTCTAGCTGCTTTCTCCACTTCTGTCTTTCAGGGCTCTGTATTATGCTGACTCGATATCCTCAATTATAAAGAGAAACATCATATATATATGTATTTTCAAAGCAAGACAGACTCAGCAGGAGGAATTCAGATCCAGCATAAAGCAGAAAGAACAGCAGTGTGCGCATGCTGAAACTGCACTTATAAAAAACCAAAACTACGTCAACTTTCGTACTTGTGTGACTCAAAAGTTGTGTAAATCGTATGCAAATAAATGCATATGTTTCAGTATTTACATACAGGTGTTCAATAAGGAGGAGCGGCCCGGTGTGACCATGTCTGTAACAGAGATGAGAGAATTTATGCCAATAGTTCTTTCATCAAGCCCTTATCTTGTGGCTGAGCTGGAGAGTATTTTTAGTTCAGTTTTGATTGAAAGATTTTAAAGAGTGGAGAATCCACCCACGTTGTTTGATAAGTTGCTCCGGTGGTTAGTTACCCTTGCAGGTGAACTCTCAAAGAAAAACAATTTTATCACAAAAGCCTTTTTGTAACGGAGTGGGTTGGAAAAATGGGAAGTGGGACAACCTTCTTCTGCCTCGCATTTACCTTTCACATCCAGCTTTATTTGCTAATTAAGGTAAAAAATGCTTCCACTTTAGCCTAGAAATGTTACATTAGAAATAAAATCCACAAGCTCTTTTTGAAATGACAGTACAGTCACACATCCACATGGCGAATGTTTTCCAACATCTCTGTCTCAAATGAACACTAACAGAAAAGAGGCACAAATGGCAATAGGTAGGACTGAGACTCCTCTCCCAGGCAGCGTTGCTGAAGCTCTTTACAAGTCCTGTCATTCGAATTTAGGCCAGGCTTTGACTGAGGTGACTTCTTGCTCTTTTGCTCCATTTGGTTAATGTTTTCCATCATTCTCCAAATGTTCAATTTGGTTTCTCTGTTCTAGTGAAATTAGCCAAACTCTGTGTGAGTGCACACATAAATATATATAATTATGTGCCGTATTTAAAGAAACAATTGGCAAAGATATTGTAATGCTTCAGTTGCCGTTTTATTTGCAGGACAGACATGAGATTTCCTTAGTTCTGTGGGGTTTTTGTTTTTTTTTTTTCTGGGCTTAATTGTTCCAATTACTTTTTCAGATTGACTCTTGGTGCAAAGAGAATAGCTACGTGATAGCTGGATATTACCAGGCAAATGAACGCGTGAAAGATGCCAGGTGTGTTGGTGCAATATTTCCTTCTGTTTGCTCTTTTATGTTGTACTTTGTACTCTGCCAACAAAAATCATCGACATAAATCGTGCGTGTTGATTAACTTTGACAACTGTCATCTGGTTTCACATTGTCTTTGCGGTGCTGGTGGATGTGGCCTTTGTTCAGGTGCAGAAACCCCAGTCTTTCCAGAATCACTCCTCTTTAGTGGATACTATAAAAGGCCAGTATTTGAACGACTGCCAACCAGTTTAATTACAGTTGTCAGGGAAATAGCCAAAATTTGCAGGCGCGTTTGCTTGTGCAGTACATATCTCGTAAACTCGAATGACTCCAAGTATCTTTTGGAAAGTCTTTCAGAAGTGACCTAATTCTTACTGAACTACTTAATTGTCTCCGAGTTTTACCGAAGCATTTTCTTACGTGTGAAGGGACACTCATGAAATGGAAGATGATGTTAGTCAAACAGAGATATCTTTTTTCACTTATTTTCCCCAGGATTAGTCATTTTTTTCCCTGCTAGCTAACTCAAATTACTCCATAACCAATAAGGGGGCCTTCCTGTGGAGCCACAATATAATTTTAGATATGTGTATCAAATATTTTCCCTGTATCTATTAGACAAATCCAGTGTCAGGACTAATGAGAGTACACCATACTTGCATTCAAAATAAGTATGAACAGCTTGTTTAAAGTATTATGCTATGTCCCAGTTCTTTTGTTAATGTATACCCTTCAGTCTCAAGTATGTTTTTCAAGTGATACTTGTGACTGCTAAGGTATCTAACAGGGATGAGGGCACTATTTGTCCTTTCTTTACAAGGGAGATAAATCTGCTGGAGACATTTTTAAGATACAGTTTGCCTGTTCTATGTGAGGTTTGAAAGAATATCACAGGCTTGTTTTTTTTTTTTTTTAAACTCCGATTTCATTTCTGAAGATAACTGGCACCATGTAGAGACTGTCATCTTTGAAACATGGTAAAGGTTTTCCTTTAAAAGATTATGTGATTTTGGTAGAGAAGCTGGGCAGTGAGTAGGTTCAAATGCAGACCGGGGAGCAAACGTGGTTTCTTTTTTAAATGCCTGCCAGGGCAAAGGTGGCTGTGGTCTTTGGTCTGGTGGAAGAAAGTAGGAGGCCACAAAATGTTGATTCCACATAAAGTCAGCAGCGAGCATTTTGCTGTTCAAAAACCCATTGCCTAAGCATAGCTAAGATACGGATCATGGGCTGAAGAGAGGAGCTGGGGTTTTCTTGGCCTTCTGACTTCAATCAAGTGTAGCATCAGCTTGATATCTTGTTCCTGTTTGTAAGCACGCAGTGTAATTTTCACATCTCTTTAAGCATATTTCCTGCTGCTTTCAGCTGAAATGTCATGGTTCAAATAACACGGTTACTTTTACCTTCTGCTGCAGTCCAAACCAGGTTGCGGAAAAGGTGGCCTCCAGAATTGCAGAGGGCTTTAACGATACAGCACTCATAATGGTAAATTACTTCATTTCCCCCCCCCCTCCTTCTTTCTGTATTGTTAATGCTATGACTGTGGTGTTGGACTAGACGTTTAAATGCCGTTCTCTGGATCTTTTAATAGTGAAGTAACTATTTTTTTCTTTCCCTCCAAATGCTCTGGGGAAGAGATGCAATGACCTGTAGCCAGTGAAGTTCTTAGTAAGTCTGCAGAGAGACTGCAGTTAGCTCTCTGCCATCTCAAAGGAAGTGGAGGCTGCCTCTGCTTGCGAGGCTTGAGTGAAGGCAGCGTATTCATGACTTCAGACTCCCTTCCGTGACTTAAACTCTTGTCTCACATGAAGCAAAGGATGCTTTGCCTCCTTGCCACAGTGGCAAAGGATGTTGGCAGTTTAAACGTGTAAAATTTGGCTCGTTTGAAGGTAGGACAGCAGGCGAGTTAGTGTAAGGTGCCCTGTTGGTAAAAACTGACTTTTTTTTTAATTTCATCTCTTTACTTGGGATCTTGAGGAGGAGACTAAGGTGGTGTTTTTCTGTTGCACAACAGGTTGATAACACCAAGTTTACAATGGAGTGCGTAGAGCCTGCCATTCATGTGTACGAGCTTCATGAGAACAAGTGGAGGTGCAAGGACCCGCACGTGTGAGTAAACTTCAGAGTTTATTTGTGTTCGGGTAGTAAGGAAAAACGGGTTGCCTCATTAAGGGCAAGACTTTGATTGTGATGAGTGATACTGTAAGGGCGGTGGGTGTAGCTGACAGTGCTTTTAAAGCTGTTTTTTGCTGTCGTGAGGGAGAACAGCTGGCTTCCGCAGCCAGGCAGTGGTATGACCACCGTGACCACGTTGCAGAGAGCGTGGCTTAATTTCCAGAGTAGAAGAGGTGGTGGAGATTTTCTTTGTGATTATTTCTAATTCCTGGTTATTTTACATCCTAGTGATTTTTGTGAAGATTGGACCGAAGCCCAGAGAATCGCTGCCTCTCTCTTGGACAGCAAGTCCTACGAGACGCTTGTAGATTTTGATAATCACCTGGATGATATCCGGAACGACTGGACAAACCCAGAGATCAACAAAGCTGTCCTCCACCTGTGTTAGAAGGGTTTCTACTGACTAATCTGTGGGCATTCCCACTATGTACTGAAGAGAGAAAAATGCTATTTTTGAATGTAAATAGAATAACATTCAGTACCTTGTGTGGAAACCCGACTGATTAAAAAGGAGTGGCATGTCACCTTGCAAAGACTGATGTGTCCGTAAGCCGTTGAATCTTTTTCGTGAGATTCCTTGGAAGAACTGCAAACTGTCGCTTACAGCACACCTTCCCTGTTGTAGTGAATGTTGCTATTCCTTCGAAACCAGAACTACTTCTGCTTGTCCCTACTGTTCGTATTACAAAGTTTTGACTAAGCTTTTCTAATCTTTAGAGAGATTACTTTTTACCGATTTATGGAAATAACTTTCAAAAAAATCAGTCTTGTCCTCAGATGAGAAATTTTAAGATCAAATACATAAAATGTAAGGTTAACGGTTTCTTTTGTCCTGGTTTGGAAATGTCATTCTGTCGGCACAGTAAAATGTGAACTGCTGAGGACGATGTACCATGCTCATGTGTCGCCTGTTTTGCAGTGGTTTAGCATGACACAGCTGCAGAGAACCTGTTAAAGCAGTATTCCCAAATGCTACGTGATTCCTGCTCTCCGTGGGCATACAACCACAGTTATTGCTTGAAAATGTTAAACCCAAGGTAAAAACAAATATTCATGTCATGATTTGTAAAAAGGACTGGAAGCGCATTAATGAGTTTGAATGACAGTTCTAAAACAGTTCGAGTCCACAAAAGAAGAGGAGAGTGAAATACTATATTAATTTTATGCAGTCTTTTGGGGTTTTATAAACAGATCTCATTTTCAACTGGTTCATACGCTGTCCATTTAAGTAGGTCTGAAATGTATCCCTCCACGTTGAAGGCAAGTGATCTGAGTACATCGAATCAAGGAGCCTAGAGATAGTCTTGTTCAGCTTCTGTCTGTCTTTCTAATTAGCGTTTGTTTCTAAGAATAAGTTTACTGGACAATGAAGCTTTATATCAGACTAGTACGGTTCTTCGTAAGTCTTGTTGCCTTACTCCGCATGGTTGTTTGTCAAACTGTAGTTAAACATAGCCTCAACCTGCAATGGTTTCTCTAGATTTCGTTCTCTTCCTACCCGAAAACGTTTTTACAAGGAAGATCCAAGTGTCCACCAAATGATCGGCCTCTCTCCAAGTTCCTGCTTTTTCCTTAGTGTTCTTATTTTAAAACACGAGGGGTGAGATTGTCAAAACCTCTTGGTCTACCTCTGCTTCTGTTTAAATAAGTACAGGTTTTCCTCTTGGTCTTAGTGAGAGATGGGATAAGGCTAAAATCCTGTTCTGAAGTAGTGAATAGAAGCGGGATGCCTCCGGTCAGGTCCAGCTGTGGAGTTCCCTGCAGTTCAGATTCCACAAAGCCACGAGGCGAGGTCTGAGGTTCGGCTCCCTGTCCGAGGAGGAGATGAAGATTTGAACGGCTCAGTTTGTCTCCCTGCTATGCAGTAGTAAGGTGTGATGGGCATTACGAAAGAAATGGTCACTTAGTCAATAGCCTTTCCTAGAGCATGAGTCAGATACACTTGCAGGAAAGGAAAATGTTTTAACTTGTTCAAGGAAAACATGTATCTAGCTCACAAGCAGGGAGATAAACACATTCCAGTGGCTGTTTTACTACACATCCACGGCTGTGTGAAAAGATATCCTGGAAACGGCAATGCTCTGGCAACGTATGTTCGGAGTAGACTCTACAAATCGCACACGCTGCAGGAAGAGGACTGTTGTCTTACTTTGTACAAACGCCTCGTGAAATCTAACCTATTGTTACAGAGGCAGATGTTATCTTAGCAAGACACGTTACGTTAGTTATGCGAGATTGTCAGCCAACGCTGCCGTATAAGCTGGTATGTCTCCTGAGCCACAGGAAACGTATGTCTTATTCTTTGTAACTAGATGTCATAATCAAGCTTTGATCGTATATATGCTAATACACTCTAATCTCTCCTTGCATGTACCCCCCCCCGCCTCGTAAGACAAAGCAAAATGTATATCATCAGTCTGTAACCTGATGGAAAAGCTCCCTGTGACTAACGTTGAGACGTTGCTGGAAGGGGAGCAGCTTTTAATGCTTTGTCTTTCCCTTTTTTTTATCATCTTCTGTTTGCTTTTAAATGAGGTCCTCTGAGTGTTTTGCCATCAGTAGAAGCCCAGGCTGGCTTTAAGCAAAGAGGACTAGCGCTACAGTGCTCAGATCTTATCTCACCTGTCCTATTTGCATTGAAGGCTGGACAAAAGGCAGCACTTTCATAAAGGCAAGGCAGCCCGCAGCCAGGATGGCTGTTGTGAAAGAATGAGGAAACTGCCAGGCTCAGCTGCGTTCCCCTTTCCTGCTGATGTACCAAGCCTACCTGCAGGAGCAAATGCTGGTTTCCTGGCTGGTGGATCAGCTGGATTCATCAGAGGAATTCAAGGTAACTCCTTTTAAAACTTCTGGGGAAGAAATCTTGGGGCAAGGCATCTGCGTCTCCGTTGCTGGAGTCCTTGTGATAGCTGGGAAGACAACACTGGGCATGGGTGTCTTACTCTTTTTTTTGTTTTGTTTTGTTAGCAATTAATTACATGCAGGGTTATTTATTCCTTCCCCCTGTATTCACCAAGATTTGGAGATTTGGCGTTTGCCTGCCCAGACGTTTAACTCCCAGCTCTTTACCTCATCCTTAGGACCTCAGGCACTTGGAAATGCAACGTTATTCCCATGTGGGATTCTTTTTTCCACTCTCAACCCTAATATTTCAAAGCAGTAATAAAGAGACCCTGCAAGTATCTGAAAATACCAGTACAAAGTGCTGGGGTTTCTGAGTGGGAGGACGCAAGCTACTTTTTGCTGGATCCATGTGAGCGCTTACCTTGAATCCTTCAGTCACAAGGGGGAGAACGAAGAGCCTTGAGCATGCGTTGCTTCAAGCGCCCATTCGGTTTGAAATTAAGGATCGGAGTGACCTGAGACCCAGACAGCCACGAGGCCTGTCCCCAGGTGTGCCACCGGCTGATGGCCCAGGGCACTTCCAGCCGTGGTCAAAAGCTCCACGTACAGATCCAGCTTGAGAAACCCAGAAGGGAGCAGAGAGGGGGGGGGGGGGGGCCTGTAGGCATTATTTTCACCGAGAAAGGAGACTGCCTTAAAATTGCTCGGAGAATCGGTGGCTGGTTGGGGCTAGATGCCCGTCGGGAATGGTCTCTGCTCCTCCTGGCTTGTGCGGCGTCACGAGTGGGAAGAGCAGATGGGTGGCAAGAGCCAAGGGCTGTCTTTGATCAGCTGCTCGCGCACACAAGTGAGATACCTGTTCCCGGGGAATGTACTGGTGCCGTATTCTCTCTGAGCTCATTGCTCTGTGTGTATATGAGGGCTTTGGGGGTTTTTTTCTTCATTCAGCAAGTGAAGCAGTCTGCCGCTGGAGTTTTTCCCCCTTCCCCCCTCCCATCTGCCGGGTGAGCTGCTCGTGGGACGTTCCCTAGCCTATGTCAGCGTGAAAACGAGCAAAGACCTACCACGTAACCTGTTTCAGCTCATTAGAGCTGACGTGGGTGCGGGAAGCAGACGAGCGGTTCAGCTGGCAGGATGGAGGAGCCGCAACCTCTTCGCCTGGCACAGCTGGAGCTGGGGGCAGACAGATGTGCAGAGCCCAGCCCCGCTCTGCACGGCACTGTGGAGATGCAGCGTGAGAGACGGCCCCCTGCCCCACAAGAATTTCTTATCTAAGTGGCAGAGATGCACGCCGAGGAGAGGTGACAGTGACAGATGCAGGAAGCAAACCCGGGTCTCTCTGCTCCCTGGCTAGAGGCCTAATCGCTGCACTCTGCTGCTGCTGCTATTTGTAAAACGTCTTGAGATGCTCGGGTGGAGGGCATTACCGATACGGAAAGAGCACGCGAATGCTAATGGAGGAGGCTGTTAGCGGGGTGGACTTGCGGTTGACTGCAGCTTGGAAAATGGCCTCAAGGGGAAATGCGCTCAGCGTGCATTTGTGAGCTGCGCTTCTAGTTTGTGTTTGAATTCAGCTCCTGGAGCGGAGCTGGGTCGCCCACCCTTGCCTGTAGGAGCTGTAGTGAGCTGGTCGGGATCAGGCACACCGGGCTGGGCAAGCTGCTTCCTTCCCGTCCTGCCCGGGCTCCGTCACTCCCAAGTCGAGTTAAACATCTCAACGCATCGTACTCCTGCACTGCAAACTCTCGTTTGCTTTACCCATCGCCCTGCAACCAGCCCTCCCGCAGCAGGCAGTGATTTCACTGTGCCGAAGTATCCGCTGAGGACTTTATTGATTTTTTTTTTCTTTTTTTTTTTTTTTTAGTCGCTTTTAGACCACATTTTCACCCAGCCTTCTCATCCAAAAGTACACCCTAGCTGCATATTTTCCTTTGGTTTTCAGCTGTCGCCCTGTGAAAGGCGGCAGACGCGGATTTGGAGAGGACGGAGGCAGGTTGCTGGCTGGGGTTTCCAATAACAGGACCGCGCAAAAGGTGAAAGCGGTCCGTGCTCCTGCGTGGCTGTGCGGTGAGCTTGGCACTTTGCAATCTGCCGGAGCCGTGATGAGGCAGACAGGGAACTCTGCTCTTAAAAATACCGGGTAGGTGGTCTGGGTGTAACGGGTAACTCCTTGAGTGCTTCCAGGCATCGCCGCACCGGCTGCAGCGTGGCAGCACTTTAGCTGGATGCGGGCAGGACCGGTGCCAGGGATGTCCCTGGTCTGCGCAGCATCAGCCCACGAGGGCCACGAGAAACGACGCAGCCCTTCCTAGAAATGCGCTCCGGAGCTTAAAAGATGGACCTAATTGAAAAAATGTACTGAGGTTGTACCAGGAGATAAAAGGGAAAGCTGGGCCGAGATTAACCCGGAGCTCAGAGAGCCAAGAAGCGCGGCAGCCGTGGCCAGGTCCCTAAGCCAATTCCCAGCCACGGCCTCCCAGCCACCCGCTGAATCCATGCCCGGCAGGGAGGTGGTTTGCTCTGGATGCAGGTCTGGCAGGAGAGCCCAGCACGCTCTGGTTTTGTGCTTCAGGTACGTGCTCGCTTTCCTCTTTGCTTCCTACCCCCCGGCACAGCAGCTCCCGGCTCGCTCGGGAAGGCTGCTGCCACGGCCCGCTGGATTTTCTTCGGGGGTGTTTTCTGCCTGCACGGTTCCTGCCGGTTGTTCGGTCTGTTGGTCCTGCCAAGAGCCTGTGCTTGGGGAATGCTGGAGCTGCTCCAGTTTCCCCGGAGCCTGCATCTTCAGCTGCTTCCTCGTGACATCCTCCTCCCCTTCCGCGCCTGGCATCCCCTCTGGGTACCGCTCGCCTGCCCTGCGAGCCTCCCCCGGCCGGGGGCTCCGGGAGGGGGTTTCTGTTCCCCTCCCAGCACCTACTGCCTTGTTGCCACCTCCAGCTTCAGCAAGTCCTATGCAGTGGCCCTGCAGCCCTCTCCTAGGGCAATTTCCGAGCAGGGCTGGGACCAGCCCTTTCCCCTGCTTGGGCCAGAAGAGAGCTGGGGCAGAAGCGGGGAGCAGGCGTCCTCGTTGCTGTTCGTACGGAGCCAGGGTGACGTGTTGCCTGCGTTAGCAGACCCTGGGACTCTGTGACCCAGAAAGCTGCTTCTCATCCCTCCTTTCTAAAACAAGCCCAGCTGGTGTTTGCAGGAGCAGCTCCTTCGAAGGGAGCCAGCAGAGCAGCTCCGCGGCGGGCTCTCCGGGCTCTGCTCCGCCAGGCTCTCCAGCTGAAGCTTTTCTTGTGGCCGGTGTTTGCAAAACACATCCCTCTCCCTGTGGTTCTTCTGGCGCCTGGGAAGCCATGAGCTCACCCGGCCCTTCCCCTTCCAACGAAGTTATGAGGTTGCCCTCCGTCCTCACCCCCTCGTCGGTGCTTCAGCCCCCTCCACCCTCCTCTGCACCCAGGCAGGATGAGGCCGGGGGGTTGGGGATTTCTGAGCCCGGGGAGAGGAGCAGCCCGGCTGCCGAAGGGCCACGGCCAGAACTGGAAACCAGTCACTGGCCACATCAGAGGACCACCCGGGGCGGTTGCCTGGGCTGGAGAGACAAGTCTTCACCTGGAGAGGTCAGCCAGCTCCATACCAACCCACCAAAGAAGCTTTATGAGCCCACCCTCTCCTTCCCCCTGGCCTGCTGGCTCTCGGGGGGGGGGGGGGTTGGCCAGTTGCCCTGATGTGGTGCTCAGCATGCCGCAGCCCCGGCCCCGCCGTGGGCAGTGGGAGCTCCTGGGAGGGACCCGGAGCAGAGGCAGGCTGCATGAGGGTCTCGTGGTGCCTGGGGAAAGGGGACGTCTGGCCCACGGGGCTGCTCCTGTCCTCAGGACTCCGATCTGCTTAACGCTGGTCAGCCGGGGGCTTTCTCCAGTAGTGAACAGGGCTCCACACCGGAGGGTCTCCAGCCACCTCGAGGTGGCCAAACCTCCCCATCAACTTGCCCAAGGGTATCTTTGCTTCCCAGCCCGCGGGGAGAAGAGGAAGGGGTGTGCGACGCTGTGTTTGTGCCACATGGGTATCGCCACTCGGGCTGGAGCAGTGCTGCAGCCCGCAGAGCTAACCACAGTTATTTTAGCAAGCTGATGTTTATGTTTACCTCCCTGCTGCAGCAAGCCATCGCTCTCAGCCGCTCACGGTTTTAGCAACAACTGTGCTGCTCCAGGCCAGGCTAATTCCAGCCCTCTTGGGTTTTGGGGCCGTTTGTTCTCACCCAACAGCAGCAACCGGGCAGTTTTGGAGAGAGGCATCGCATGTGGAGGGGGGATTTCTGCAGCTTAGCCTGGATTTGTGCTGCAGTGTCAGGGCTGCCGGTGAGGGGTCCCTGGCTCTGGGGGATGCTGCATGCACCGAGGTTGGGATGGGATCCGGAAAGACCGGGCTTGCCAAGCTCTGGCTCAGAGCTTGTCCTCCAGCTCTTGGAGTCTGCAGCTGAACAGGCAAAAAAACCACATGAACCGGTTCATTTGTCTGTTTTTCTGGGGCAAAACTGGAGCCACAAGTTGGAAACATCTCTGCCCTGGCCCCAGCATCCCGGACCGGTGCCTGCAGCCGAGGCGGCAGCCTTTCCCCTCTGCTGCCTGCCTGGCTCTTGAGTTTGAAACTTCGCGATAGCTCACTTATTTGAGAAATTGCAGGAGCCAGATGGGGGAGGAGATCAGCCCTTTCCGCATTTGTGATTTTCACCAAGCACGGCAGGACCAGGCCAGCAGAAACTGGAGCAAAACCGCCCGTTTTTTCCCTTCTCCGCTCTCCTTTATGCCCATCCCAGCGGGGCTTGGTCTCGCGCGTGGGGCTCTGATCTCGCCGGAGACCTCCCAGGCTCCTGGGATCAGCTTGCTCCGATCTCCAGGCGCATTTCAAAGCTTTTCCTTCGCTCCTGCCTGCAGCCGCGGGGTGTTTAATGTGCGGCCAGCATTACCCGCGCGCTGGCGCCCTGGATGTGAACCACCGCTTTTCAGCTCTGTCTGAAAAGAAGCCGTCTCGGGGCCTCGCCTCCTAATTGTGGAGGAGGTGAACATGAAAAAGCCTCCGGCTGCTTTTAATGCAGGCAAAGGCGGCTGCTCCGGAGGCAGAGCCTTCGCCTGGGCATCCTCGCAGCGGGGTGGTACCCGACCCGGAGCTCTCATCCTGGGGGTGGTGAGAAACGCTCTGCCTGGTGCTGTTCCTGCTGCCGGGCTGGTTTTTGGGCTGGCAGGTTGGACGGGAGGGGGGCAAAGAGCCTTTCTGGAAGCTGGGTAAGGTAAAGATGCTTCCAGAGGCTGGGAGCGTCGCTGCTCTCTGGACATCAGGACCTCAGGGGTGCTGATGGGTCCTGCCAGAGCTGGGTGCGGTACCCTCGTATCAAACCAGTACTTGCCTTTCTAGGCGCTCAGTAGCCCGGCTGACTGCTTGTAGGGATGCTCGGTGGTCC
This sequence comes from Mycteria americana, assembly GCF_035582795.1. Lineage (NCBI taxonomy): Eukaryota > Metazoa > Chordata > Aves > Ciconiiformes > Ciconiidae > Mycteria > Mycteria americana. The sequence continues at coordinate 47,190,902 of NC_134372.1, forward strand.
AGTGGCTTCAACTGCAGGCGAGGGGCACTCCTGCTCCTCTCTCCCTCAGCACCGGGCTGGATTGTGCAGCGGGGTGAGAGTAAAGCAGCATTTCCTCATCACCCAAGGGCTTTGCTGGGCTTGGATGGCGCTGGAGCGGGGGATGGATGGGAGGAGCCGGGACTCCACTAACCTGATTAACCAGGTTAGAAACCAACCTTGCAAAAACCCAAGCCGGCTCGCCGCAACCTCCTCCCACCCTCCCAGGGCACGGCTGGTCCTGAGTGGGAACCCCCCACCCAGCCTCGCGTCCCCGCTCCCCTCCTGCATCCGAGAGCAGCCAGGCACGGTGGGGAGGTGGGATGCAACGGCGGGCATTGTGCCTCCGGCTCCCCGGACTGGGTAAGTGTCACCCCTTCAGAGCACCGCGGCCGGCTTGGGTCCCGCTCCCCCTCCCCGGCGCACCCCCGGCCCCGCACGCCGGCTGAGCATCCCCCTCCGCCGCAGCTCTGCCGCCTGGGCAGCACGGCCGCCGCTCTAGTGACTCTTGCGATGAGCGTCTGGGGGTTTTTGGAGCGTGAACTCGTTGGGAATGCAAATGCTTCTTGGCCTGGTGCCGGCACGGGAGCAAAGTTGAAGCCCCAGCACCAACCACCAGAAATCCTGCTGAAACGCTGATGGCGGGGGGATTTCTCTGCCCGAGCATCTCTGGTGCTGGTGTTTGGCCGTGGCAGGGACACGGGACTAAGAGCTAGCGGCGGTGGGGAGCGGGCTGCTGTGTCCTGCAAGGGCTTGGCCACAGGGGTCTGGTCCCAGAGGAGACCCCCCCTGCACCGTGGGGCTGGGTGTCCCCAGCACAGCCCTCCTCCAGCCCCGAGCGGCTGGGGTGGCGGGTGCCGTGGGCCACCGGCAGGTGCCAAAAACCAGAGAACTCGCCTCCAAACGGGTTTCTTGATATTTGGGCGGCCGCCGCGATAGCTGCAAAGTGAGGGTCCGAGGGGGGCTCCGCTCCCAGCCCATGGCTCCCCAGCCGCAGGGGTGTCACAGGTCAGGGTGCCTGTGGGGAGCTGATAAAAAATTGCAGAATTAAAACCAGCGATGACAAGTTCCCGCTTCCCCTTGCCGGCTGCTGCCGGCCCACCTCAGGGCTGCTTGGAAAGACGAAGTAAAGCCACGGCAGAGGTCAGGAAGGGGGAGCGGAGGGTTTGCTTGGCTCTCTGCCGGCCCTGGAGCTCGGAAGAGCCGAAATGAGTCACTGACCCTCATCCCAATAAGCTTTTCCCAGCAGCTGTGGGCAGGAGGGATGCAGATTTCCCAGTAAAGGGATTTTTGCCCAGAATAATTTTCAGCATCTTAAAAAAAGCAATGTCCTGCAATGGAAGTCATCCACCCGAAAGCTCTCGGAGCACCAGGGTTGCCCAAACGGAGCAAAACCATCCCCGGCAGCGCATCCCCGACTGCCACCGGCTGCTCCGGCTCAGCCCCGAGGGAGGCAGCCCCGGGTGCGACGCTGCAGCTGAGCATCCCTCTATTTCCTGCGCGTGGGCTCGGGGTTTTCTCTGACAGCACCGGTTGCCTTCATAAATAACAACCTGATTCCTCCTGCTCCCGACCTTCTCGCCTGCAAACGTTTGCAGCACTGAGCCCGGCGGCGGAGAAGCCGGGATGGGACTCCTCACCCAGCCACAGGCTCCTTCGCCGCCCTCCCAAAAAGTTCCTCCTGAAACTTGGCGGCCGAGATTGAGTCACTAAAACACCGTGACATCACTAGCGGTTTTTGCTACCGAGCAGCCGTGCTTCCTGTTATGCCCAGGCACCCGGGCGCCTATATGTATATATATATATATTACACGCACGCTTAGGTGCGTGCTTTTAGCGAGCAATCGAGTTCACTCTCCTTCCTCCCACCATCGCTTCCCGCAACCCTCGCCTCTCTTTTGCAGCGCCAGTGGCGAGGACCGGCGGCGGGGCTGGAGAGCTGGGTCCCGCTAAGAGGATGAAAACATGGGGCTCAAGTTATCCTGCCTGAAAGGTAGGTTTGGGTGGGCGTTGGGGTTTCTCCTGCTCCGTGAAGGCATCTTGGGGATGGTTGAACATGGAGGAGGTTTAGGTATTTCTGCCTTGGGCAGGACTGGTGTGGTTTGGCGTCCTGGTGGCATTTAAGCGAGTCCCGCGGGTGACCCGTTGCTCGTGCATCACCCCAGAGCTGCTTTCCCCGTCCCTATAGAAATATAAGGGTCCAGTCCTGCGCTTGCTCCTGCATCCTTTGCTCCGAGCGTCCTTGGGCTGATGGCATCCCTCAAGAAATTAGGTGGGGTTTCCTCAGAGGTGGGAAAGAGCCAGCTCGGTGTACGGAAAGGATGCTCAGGGATGCACGGGATGGGATGCTCAGGGTCAGCCCGGAGGCCGGGAGCCGGGGTACCCCGGCTCCCGGCCTCCGGGCTGACCCTGAGCATCCTTCATCCTTTGTTGCTCTGCTCCCCCAAGGGATATTCCAAGCCAGGAGCTTTCTATCCTGCTGCTTTCTCTGAAACTTTAATTTTCTTAATGGAGTGAGGCTGGGGATGGCGGCAGTGATGTCTGCAGAGAGAGGAAAGCAGGAGCTTTTAACGCTCCTGGCCTCGCTGCGTTGGGTCAGCTGGATATCGCATCTCCCATTAGCTCTGCATCCCAGCGCTGACCCCTGAGCAGCTCGTATTAATCATGCTTGGGGTCATTAGGGATGGGAGCTAACGAGCATCCCTCTCTGAGATGCAGAGCTGCTTCTTCCCTGGCTTTTCCCAAGCACAAACCCTATGCGAGATGCTGGCCGTGATGGGCACGGCTTTGGATGCGTCACCCAAAAATGAGCTCGGAGCCCGTGTGCCCTCTTCCCGCGTCCGGGATGCTGCGGGTGGGGCTGGTGGCGTGGGGTCTGGGGGATTTGGGGGTCCCACAGACCCCCCCAGCCCAGCATGGGGTGACTGAAGAGGGGAAACTGAGGCAGCTAGGGAGTCCACATCCTGCCCTAAATCCCCAAAGCCAGGGTGGAGTCCCAAAATATCCCCCCGCACCTCCAGACCTCTCTGATGAGCTTGGAGTCTGCAATAAAAGAAAAGACACACACACACCCCCCCCCCGGCTTTTTGAGCTCCTTTACGTAAGGCAGGGCTTTATCCTTAATTAAAAAGAGATTAAAAATATCAGTGTCTGTCCCCTCCGGGCATTTTCCTGCTTGGGAAGAGCTGAAACCTCCCTGGCTGCCGCCTGCGCCGCGCAGGGCTTTTCTCCTGATTAAAAAGGCAGATTAAAGCGATCTGCTCCCCGGGGGGGCTGGCAGGCTGTCGGGGGGGGCTGCGGTATCCGCCTCTATCAAACACCCCAAAATCCAGGGTGGGGAGGGGGTGGGAGGCTGCACCTGGATGCTGGGGAGGGGGGGGGGAAGCGGCTGTGGATTCTCTGTTGGCTCGTAAGGGGTTGAGGAGGGCAGGGATGGGGGGGATGCTTCGGCCCCACTCCTGATCTTCTCCTCCCCTTGGTCCCCCCCCCCCCCCCCAATTTCTGCAGGCTTGAAGACGTGCGTGAGCAGCGGGAACGGCAGCGACAGGACCGCGGCAGCGTCCCCGGGCGAGAAGCACCTGCACGTGCCCTCCATCATCGTCACGCCACCCACGCCCACGGGGACCACGCTGTCCCGCGAGGCCCGGCGGACGGGGGGACCGCCGCCGTGCAGCCAGTGCTGAGCGCGGGGACGGGACGGGACGGGGGGGGAACACCGGTACGGCGGGATCTGTCCCCGCTCTACCGGGATGGAGCCACAGCCACCGGGATGCGAATCGGCCGGATCCAGCATCCCGGGAGCTCCCCGGGGACACGCGGGGCACCCGCCACACGGGTGGGTTTGGACACCGGTGACTGGTTTTTCTCTCTTTTCCTAAAAATACCGGGGAGGGGGTGGCATGGCGCAGCTCCTTCCCGGTGAATAAAGCCCCCGGGGCTCCGAACCGCCCCCCCGGTTTGGCACCCGCCGCCTCCCTCGGGCCGTGTCGGTGGAGCGATGGGTGGGCTGTTCCCCAAAAAACACCCCAAAGCTGACCCTGTGCCGGATTGGGGGGGGGGGGGGGGAGGCAAAAGTGGGGTACACCCCACCAGCCCCCCACCCGGATTGAAGAAGCTGGCTGCAAACAGCACGGGAAAAATGAACTCGGCGTCGTCTGCAACCCACCCTCACGGCCCCGCCGCGTCGGCCGCGTCCCGGGGAGGGAGCCGGGGGCGATGCTTCCCGGGGAGCGGCAGCACCAGGAGCCGGCGGGAGAGGCGGGAGTGTGAAAGCAGATGGAAATTTAATTTTTTAATGACAGCAGCAGATGGCAAAAGACACGCAAGTGGAGTCGCAGCATGGCGGAGCCGTTTTGTAAAGCGACCGGCGGAGCTGCGGCGTGTGCCGGCGGCACGGCGGGGGCCGCTCGGTGAACGGGCGGAGGGGGGCGGTGGGAGCCTCCTCCCGCAGCCCCCGGTGGGGGTGGGCAGGGGGGTGCCCAGGGGTCGGCCCCCCCACCCCGGCGCAGGGGTGCCCCTGGGGCAATCCTCAGCCCAAAAGTTGGGGGTGCTCCCACGGGTGGGCCGGGGCTGAGCCCGGGGCGGTTGGGGAGGGGGACTGGGGGGAGCTGGCAGCGTCTGGGGGCTTTCTGCTCCCACGGTGACCCGCAAGCCGGGCTGCAGCCCCCCAGAGCGGCCGGTACCAGCGGCTTCGGCTGCTCGGCTGGGCTGAACGTGAGCGGGTGGAGAGATGGAGGGATGGAGGGATGGAGAGATGGAGAGATGGATGGGTGGAGAGATGGAGGGATGGAGGGAGGGATGGAGGGATGGAGAGACAGAAGGAGGGATGGAGGGAGGGATGGAAGGATGGAGGGAGGGAGGGAGGGAGGGAGAGATGGAGGGAGGGAGGGATGGAGAGATGGAGGGATGGAGGGAGGGAGAGAGAGATGGAGGGATGGAGAGACGGAGGGAGGGATGGAGGGATGGAAGGATGGAGGGAGGGAGGGAGGGATGGAAGGATGGAGGGATGGAAGGATGGAGGGAGGGAGGGAGGGAGAGATGGAGGGATGGAGAGATGGAGAGATGGATGGGTGGAGAGATGGAGGGATGGAGGGAGGGATGGAAGGATGGAGGGAGGGAGGGAGAGATGGAGGGAGGGAGGGATGGAGAGATGGAGACATGGAGGGATGGAGGGAGGGAGAGATGGAGGGATGGAGAGACGGAGGGAGGGATGGAGGGATGGAAGGATGGAGGGAGGGAGGGAGGGAGGGATGGAGAGACGGAGGGATGGAGAGATGGAGGGATGAAGGGAGGGAGGGAGGGAGGGAGGGAGGGAGGGAGGGATGACGTGGTGCATGGACAGCCAGCAAGATGAGAGCTGATTGCTGCTCTGAGGCATGGAGGAGGGGGCAGAGGATGGACGGCTGGAGGCCCGGCTGGGTGGGTGGGTGGGTGGGTGTGGGTATAGATGGAGCGATGGATGGGTGGATGAACGGGTGGAGCCATGGGGGGGGGAGTGGATGGGTGAGTGGATGGGGGGATGGTGGATGGGGGGATGGATGGAGGCATGGATGGGTGAGTGGGTGGTTGGCTGGGTGAGTGGATGGATGGGTGGGTGGATGGATGGGTGGGTGGATGAGGCATGGATGGGTGGGTGAGGTATGGGTGGGTGGATGGATGGGTGGGGGGGTGGATGGATGGATGGATGGTCTGATGAATGGAGGGAAGGGACGGATGGGTGACGGCGGGTGCCCAAGCATGGGTGGCTGGCTGCACAGGGACAACTGCACTGACGGACGGACAGAGGGACAGACAGACGGCTGCCGCTGCTCCGTGCACAGGGGGTCACAGGGAGCCGGGCCAGGTCACCCCGCGCTCCGGGCAGGCCCCGGACACGCACCCACGGCCGCGGGGGCCCCACGCGTGTCCCGGCGGGGCGCTGCCCCTCCCGGCCGCCAGGGGGCGGCAGCGGCGGGCGCCGCGCACATGCGCAGAGGGTGAGGGCGGGGGCGCCGCGGGCCCCGCGGAGCCCGGCAACGAGTGCTGAGCGCTGATTGGCCGAGCGCCGCCGGAGGGCGCCGGGATTGGTCCCTCTGCGACCGAGCCAGGCCTGGCCGCGGGGCCGGAGCAGGAGTGCGGCGCGAGTAGGACAGCCAATCAGAAAAGGGTGCGCCATGATAACCAATGGCCGACCAGCGCCGCCCGCGAGAAACCAATCAGCGTGCTCCGAGCTGCGCCAGACCCCGCCCCCAAGCGGAGACCGCGAAAACGCACCCGGCGGCGGGAAGCGGGGCGCTGTGGGCGGGGCCTCGCCGCTGCTCAGCCAATGGGGAGGGCGGGCACGTGGCGGGCCTGATGCCGGTTCCGGTTCCGGTTCGGTCCCGGTCCCGGTGCCGGTTCGGTGCCGGCCCGGCTCCTTCATCGCCGTCGCCCCCATGGAGCCGGCCGAGGCGGAGTTCCTGGCCGAGAAGGAGCTGGTGACGATCGTGCCCAATTTCAGCCTCGACCGGATCCACCTCATCGGGGTCGGCGGGGCCGGGGGGTGGGGACAGGCCCTGGGGGCTTGGGGGGCTGGGGGGCAGGGCCTGGGGGGGACTTGGGGACAGGGGCTGGGGGACAGGGCCGGGGGGTCAGGGCCTGGGGGGAGACTGGGGAGGCAAGGGCTGGGGGCTTGGGGACAGGGGCTGGAGGGCAGGACTTGGGGGGCAAGGGCTGGGGGGCTGGGAGACAGGGTTTGGGGGGGGACTTGGGGGCAAGGACTGGGGGTTTGGGGGTCAGGAGCTGGGGGACTTGGGGGACAGAGCCTGGGGAGGTTGAGGACGGGGTCTGGGGGGGTTGTGGACAGGGCTTGGGGGCAGGAGGAGGGGGGGGTGGGTCTGGGGGATTGGGATTGAGGGGCAGGAGAGGGGAGATTGGGGGATAGGGGCTGAGGGGACTGGGGGGGGCTGGGGCGTTTGGGAACAGGGAGAGGGGCGGCAGGGATTGGGGTTCTGCTGTGGTGGGGGAATTAAGGGATTGGGGGACAGGGGCAGAGAGGAGGGAGCAGGTTGGGAGGGGGGCAGGGCAGCCCCCCCGGAGGTTTGGGAGGGGACAGTGCTGTCCCCCACCTCTCTGGTGCCTTCACCCCTCGCACCTGAGCCTTGGCTGAGGGCTGGGGGCGGTGACCGGCTGCCCCGGGTGCTGCCCCCCCAGCTCTGGCAGCGGGTGCCATGCTGGTGGTGCGAGCTGTGCTCCGCTGCCACGTGCCTCTGAAAGCGCCTCGGCCTGAGCCCGGGGGGCTGCGTTTCCAGGACAGATGTAATTTCTGGCTATAACTTCTGTGAGATGCTTTGAAATAGAAAATGCACTGGAAACGTTAGTTATTACTTCTCAAGGGAGAGGAGGAAGAGTCTGAGAGCGAGAATTATGGAAGTGAGAGGAGGAAATTCAGATGCTGTTTGACTCAGGCTTTTCAAAATCCCCTGGGAACTCATGCTCTCTAGAGATGGCCGAGGCAGACGAGTACTGCGGTGTCCTGGCCCTCACTGCTGCCTTGCTCTCATCTTCAATTCGTCTTCCAGGGAGATCTGGGTCCTTTCAACCCTGGCTTGCCAGTGGAGGTGCCTGTCTGGTTGGCCATTAATCTGAAGCAGAGGCAGAAGTGTCGGCTGATTCCTCCGGAATGGATGGATGTTGGTAAGGACGGCGGCTCCGGCCCTGGGCTTCAGTGGGTGCAGCAGAAACACGAAATAAAAAAAAAAAACATCTCTGGTTTTCGCCGTTAGTGGGAAGCTTAACTCGACAAACACAAAGTAACTCTGAGAGAAGGATCTAATCTTTCACCACTGGAATTCTTTATATTTACAGAAGATGTAATCTTCCCAGTTAAGTCAGGTATTTAACTTCTCTTCCTCTGGTGAGGAGGAAGAACAAGGGTTAGATTGAATCCCCAGCCCTGACGCTCGTCGTCAGCAGCGGCCGCAAGGCTTGTTCAGAAAGAGCTTTGGGGACCTTGGATGACACTCTGTGAGGAGGGAGACCTTGGAGAGCATATATGTGTGTTAATCACCGGTTCGTTCACTCCATGAAATCGTTTTCCTCGAGGGCCTCAGAAATGGGAGGTCGTCTTGCTCTCTAAAAAGTGAGAATCGTGGCACCCTCCCTTTTGTTGTCTCAAGGGAAACTGAGAAAGAGGAGAAATAAACACTAATGGAGCTGCAGTAAGAGAGAGACCTGCACCAAGCAATCCTGCTTTATTCGTTCAAGGGCATAAACACTAATTAGCGCAAGTGCTTTGTGGGTGAAGGGACCGTCTCCCGACAGGCAATCCCTTTGGGGATCAAGCTGGTGTAGATCCGGCCTCCCAGCACGGTGTGCTAAGCGCGGCTTCGATGTCCCTGTCAGCATCCTTGTGTGCTTCGTTACAGAAACTTTTTTCTGTCTGCACGTTGACTCAAGCTTGGACATAGATTTGGTCCTACAGAAATAGCGTGTGGGTTTTCCTGGGGGATAAAAATGTGCCTGGAGCATTGAAGGTCTGGCAATGCCTGACCATTCCTGGTTGTATTTTAGAAAAACTGGAGGAAATCCGGGACCAGGAACGTAAAGAGGACACCTTCACTCCGATGCCCAGTCCCTATTATATGGAACTCACAAAGCTGCTGTTAAACTAGTAAGTAGGAAATGTATTGTAACAGTTTCCGCCCGAGTACATGCTTGCATAGACAATTTTTCAAGCTTTCGTTGGCAGCAACCCCAGAGGGCGGTGGGAAAGTGAGAGTTAATGGAGGTTTATTTCACAGCTTGCCAAGATCTCGTTGCAGCAGTTTTCTCATGGTAACTTTGCATTTCAGTAACTTGGGGATTGCTTGTTCTGCAGCCTGATAATTGGGGCTGTGCCGCTTTATTGAGCGGCAGCTAAGCGTAGAGGCCTTGAGGATCAGCAACACGTTCCATGGCTGCAATCTGTTCAGCAGCCTAAACCCTCCAGGCTTCTTCCTTGGCTCTCCTTCAGGAGGAAAGCTCCTCTTTCCTCGGCCTGAGAAGCAGGAGACCAGGGATATTCCAAGTCTGAACTCCTGCCTGCTGAGGCGTTTCACTTGTAAAATGTGCTGGCTGGTATTTTTCTCAGCGCGGACTCATCTGACTTTAAGCCCTCGATTACGTCGGGGTGGTCATTTAAGCACTGGCTTTTCCTCTGGAGATGACGCTCTTGGCGTGCGGCTCCTTCCCTCACGCTAGAATAACCCTGACAGCTCTGTCCGTGTGAATTGATCTGATCTCTCAAGGTCCTTATGGCAGCGCTGAATTGCCTTAATGGGAGGATGTGGCACAACTCGTACAGTCCTTTCAACTTAATACTCTCTGGTAGAGCCACGAGAGCACAGAGCTGGGGCTCTAATCGCAGCCGAGTCCTTCCAATTCCCTGGCTGCCTGTGACTTTGGCCGGGTTATTGGCCCTCCGTGTACCTCGTACCAGCTGGGCAATTAAAGAGCAGAAGGATTCTAGTGAGAACCAGATGCTGCATCAGAGCTGAGCATTCCTGGGTAAATAAACTATCCCAAAAATCCCAGCAGCAGAAGTACCAGGCTGGATTTTAATGTTGAGTTGCAGGTTTTTTCTCTATAGCAAACTGCTCTGCTTATGCCTCAGAGGACTGAAGAACTGCCAACATTACTTACGCCAGCGACATAACGTACGAGTCCCTTGCAGCCTGTTCTGATCCGCTCTCTCCTCCTCTAGTGCCTCAGACAACATCCCCAAAGCCGACGAGATTCGAACGCTGGTGAAGGATACCTGGGACACCCGGATAGCCAAGCTGCGGCTGTCTGCGGACAGCTTCGTCAGGCAGCAGGAGGCTCACGCCAAGGTGCGGCGGGGACGCGCGGGGAGAGGTTTGCCAGCTCTGTGCTGGGAGGATTCCAGATGCCGTGCGATTGTGTGGGCTTGTGACTGATGAGAGCTGCTCGGGAAAATGCTGGTTGGGGCATGTTTTTCCTGGGCTGTGGGTATGTCAGTTGGGAGCTAAAGCCATATGCTGAAACCTCGCTTTACGGGCGGGCTGCAGCTCCCCGTGCGTTATGGAAACAGCGTTCTCCTTGCTCGTGCGCTTCTCTTGACCTGGGGTGGCAGCTGGGCCCGTCCCTTGGGCTGTCACCGAAGGAAAGGCGTGTGCTGCAGAGCTGCTTTCCAAGTTCCTTGTCCTCTGCTGCAGCAGGGCTGTTTCCCCACATTCTATTTTCTCTTTCAGCTGGATAACTTAACCTTGATGGAGATCAACACAACCGGGACTTTCCTTACTCAAGCCTTAAATCACATGTACAAGCTCCGGACTAACCTTCAGCCTGGCGAGAGTGCCCACTCCCAGGATTTCTGAGGTACTAGCCACGCTAGCCCTCAAACCTCCCAGGAGAGGGCAGTGGAAGGGAGCAGGCTCTGCTCCTCGCTCCTGGACCTTCATCCACCTCCCTGCACAGATCTCCTGAAGCCACCCAAGCCTTGCGTCCCCTCAGCTGCGTGCATCCCCTCCTCGGCAGTAGCTGCACGCAGGCAGGGCTTCCCCTTCTGCGTGCGCGCAGGCAGGGGAGAGAGCAGGCAGCCTCGCAGCCGGACGGGAATCGCTCCAGAGCCGCCGGTGGCACGGGAGCATCCCTGCACGGTAGCCCCTACGCGCTCCCTCTTCGCAGAGGTCGGCCTCTCTCCTGGGTTCAGAGATCTGCTTGGTGCAGGTGGTGGCTTGCCAGCGCTAGGCTGCTGTCTAATGATGTCAGGCGGATCTCTCCGCCCTGGAGAGCGTGGGTGTACTTCATAGAGGGAACTTCTGAGGGCAGCACAGGCCACACACTGGCTTGAAAGCAATAAATTTCTAGGCGGTGCTTCGCCATGAATTTTCTCAGAGCCTTGAAAAGAGGGAAGATGTGCCGGCAATGAGAGGTGTCTGCTACTCTGCTGGGGAGATCAGCTGGGAAGCAGATCCATCTGCTCTTTGGAGAAGGACAAAAGAAAATGGCTTTCCCTCTCCAAAGCCAGGCTGTCTTGTAATATCATACGTCTGCCTTTTTATTTTTTTATTTTTAAATCTGAAACTGTGTGTGTATAAAAAATAAAAAAACCCAAACTACTGCAGCTGAGCGAACGGCATAAAATTAGTCCCTGTGTTTTGTCGCACGCCGTGCATCAAGCGTACGTGGGTTAAACAATGCTTGGAAAAACCCGCAGCTCTCCTCCTTTGGCTCTGGCCCCGTTCCCCTGCGGCAGAGCGACAGGCGAGGGCAGGATCCTCGCCGGTGTCGGGCTGAGTTGATGGCAGATGTAATTATTACGGGCGAGGGGGAAATGCCGGCTCGAACCCAAGGGCGGCAAGCCGCGAGCGGTGCCCTTCCCGGAGCATCTGGGCCAGCCTCCGCGCAGCTCCTGCCTGCCATCTGTGCCCTGCCTGCCTCGGCCGCTTCCCCCGGCGCTGCCCGCAGGCAAAGGGCTCGGACAAGGTGAGGATGGCAGGAGCTGCCCCCGGGGAGGCTGGGGGATGCTCGGAGCAGGGCTGCTTTCCCATCGCCGCTGGGGGAGAAAGAATCCTTTGCCATCATTGTGGAAGCGTTTATTTTTTTTTTTTTTTTTCGGATGTTTTCAGAAATTACAGCAATATATTCATAAATACCTAATTACTACATTCGACAAATAATATATTACATTACAATTAATTCAAACAAGTACACTTAGAACATGTTTAGGGTTTGTTTCTGTTGTTTTTTTGTTTTTTTTTTTCTCCTTTTTGGGGTTTTTGTTTTGTTTTGTTTTCTTTCACAGCATCTAAACGGCCCCCAGCGGGCTCTGCCTTGCCTTTCCCTCCTCGCAGCCCTCCCAGGCTCTGGTGCAGCTGCTCCAGCGATTCTGCACGGGGTACGTACAAACAGACACGACCGCTCGCCATGGCCCTGGGGGGAATAATTTTGAGAAATCGGTCCAAAATATGTTATTACAGGCCGGTGAGGGGGGAAAGTCTCGGCACAGGAGCTGCTACGAAGCGAGGCTACATCCCAGCCAGGCTCCTGCCCACGGCCTCGCCGTGGCACGGCGGCGGCAAGGGATAAATTGCCGGTGATTTTTCATCCCCGGCTTCTTCCCCCGCCCCCAGCACACGGGAAGGGAAAAAGCGAGTCGAGCAGCAAGCGTTATTTTGCCGTGTTAAAATTCATTGTGAAGCCCGGAGTTGGCAGCGGCTAGGCCAGAGGCTGGCGATGCAATTGGGGATTTAAAAAAGATTAAACTAATTTCTGTCACAAGGGCATTTTGCTTTTTAATCTTGCACAGCTTTTTTTTTTTTTTTTTGGTGAAGCCAATGGGAGACTGGGGAGCGGGAGGGGTAGGGGAGGGGGTTAATGCTTTCTTTGCGAGTGCAACAAGGGAATTTAAAGCAGAAAGCAGAGGTCACCTTTTCCCGTAGACGTGAGCTTGTCTCGTGTGCGAATTAAAAAAAATTAATAAATAATTTAAAAATTAAAAAAAAAAAAAAAATTAAAAAAGCCTCCCCGAGGAGTTGGGGCACACGATGATTAGAAAGTGGCTAAAAACGGCACCGCGCGGTGCCGAGCCAGAACCTGCCTTCGCGTTTCACCGCGGTCCTGCCGGCAGCGAGCCGCAGGCAGCTCCTGCCCGCCGGCGGGCTCGAGGTAGGGGTAGGAAGAGCTCGACCCGGCTCGTCCCCGTAGTGCCACCAACCCCGTGCCAAGCCGCGGACCCCACGGGCAAACCCCGGCTCCCCCTGCCCAAACTGCCTTAGCGCCGCTCTGATTGTCTCGGTATTTTGGGGGGGACAAGGACACCCCAGTGCCACCCGTCCCCAAACCCTCCGGCCCTCTCGGCGCGATTGCTTTGTATTTCTAATTTGGCAGACGGAGCCTGCGCAAGGCTGAGAAACCGCCCGGCACCGCAACACCCACAGCTGCCCAGAGGGACCAGAAAAAGACCCAGAAACCAAAGAAAAAGGGTAAAAAAAAAAAAAAAACTGGAACAAAACAGGAGGTTGAGGGCGGTGGAAGGGCTCGGCTCCGGGTTCCCGAGGGACTGGTGGTGGGACAGCACCTGCCCCGCTGGAAAAGGGGATTTATTTTTCCTGGTTTTAAATTCTTTTAAAACACTTCAATATCTTTTCTGTCCTGACCAGCAGCAGTACCAACACTAAAAGCAAGTTAATCCTTTTGCTAAAAAGGAAAGAAAATAAAAAAGGGGAGGGAGAAGGGCAGGAAGGAAAAGAAAAGGAAAAAAAAAAAGCAGAAACATATTAAAAAAAAAGGCAAGCTTTTTATAACAATAATTAAAGTAATAAAAACATACAAAACTTTTTTTTTTTTAATATATATACACAGTACAAGGCTGAAGCACCTTTTTTTTTTTTTTTTTTTGACTCTTAAATCGCAAAACCACGGTGACTGGCTCCAACAAGATAACCCCGCCGGGGCCCACCGCCAGCGCGTGTCTGTGCCCCTTCCCCGCCAAACAGGAACAAAAAGGTACCTTCAACCAGTTTATTGACTTTATTGTTTTATAGCGAAGTGCATTTCCAGTGGAAAGCCCCGGGGTTGGGGGGGGGGAGGCTCCCGGTGCCCCGGAAATCCCCGGGGAGGGGACGGGGGGCTCGGTGGCTGCTGGCCGGCCGTCCCGCACCCGGCCCCGCGGGGCTCCTCCGGCCTTAGTGTTGTCGGTGGAGTCTTTAATTGTAATTTAAAAAACAAAAAAAAAAACAACCAAAAAACCCAACAAAAATTGAGCGCTATAAAGTGTGGGTGGGTGGAGGGGGGGCCGCAGCGCCCTGTCCCCCAGGAGGAGAGCCCGAGCCGGGCTGGCGGTCGCTTGCAGAAGGCCGGTGGCGCGGGAGGGGACGGGACGGGGTCTGCTCGCCGTCGGGTGGGCTCCCGGCTCCCGTGCTCCTTTGCTTCATGCATGGCACATTCTCCGTTTATTTTTTATTTTTATTTTTTTTTTTTTTAATTTTATTTTTTTAGCTTCAAACCTCCCAGTGAAAAATATTAAATATTCAAGGTAATAAAATAGATTATTATTTCTAGACTATATGTTCGGCCTAGCCCAAGGAGCGTCACCTGGGATACCCCTTGAAATAACCCCTAGACCACTGCATTGCAGGCAAGGCAAGGCACTTCCGCAGGTGATCCAGCTCGGCTTGCAGGCGCTCGCGCTCCGAGACCATCTTCTGCTTCTGGGTCCTTAATTCCTGCAGGCGGCGAAAGGGGAAGAAGAAGAGGCAGTCAGGGCAGGCAGCGAGCAGCCTCCGGGCCAGCGGTGCAGGGACGGGATCTCTCGTGGGGTGCTGGGCTCGCCTGGATGCCCCGTGGGGGATGCGGGGTGCCTGTGGCGGGGGTATAGGGTGGGGGGCACTGCAGGGGACGGGGTGCTGCAGGGGACGGGGTGCTGCAGGGGATGGGCACTGCAAGGGATGCAGTATTGCAGGGGATGGGGTGTTGCAGGGGACGGGGTGTTGCAGGGGACAGGCACTGCAAGGGACGGAGTATTGCAGGGGACAGGGTGTTGCAGGGGACGCAGTATTGCAGGGGACGGGGTGTTGCAGGGGACGGGGTGTTGCAGGGGACGGGCACTGCAAGGGACGGGGTGTTGCAGGGGACGGGGTGTTGCAGGGGACAGGGTGTTGCAAGGGACAGGGTGTTGCAGGGGACAGGGTGTTGCAGGGGATGGGGTGTTGCAAGGGACAGGGTGTTGCAGGGGACGGGGTGTTGCAGGGGACGGGGTGTTGCAGGGGACAGGGTGTTGCAAGGGACAGGGTGTTGCAGGGGACAGGGTGTTGCAGGGGATGCAGTATTGCAGGGGACGGGGTGTTGCAGGGGACAGGGTGTTGCAAGGGACAGGGTGTTGCAGGGGACAGGGTGTTGCAGGGGACAGGGTGTTGCAGGGGACGCAGTATTGCAAGGGACGGGGTGTTGCAGGGGACGGGGTGTTGCAGGGGACAGGCACTGCAAGGGACGGGGTGTTGCAGGGGACAGGGTGTTGCAGGGGATGGGGTGTTGCAGGGGACGGGGTGTTGCAGGGGACAGGCACTGCAAGGGACGGAGTATTGCAGGGGACAGGGTGTTGCAGGGGACGCAGTATTGCAGGGGACGGGGTGTTGCAGGGGACGGGGTGTTGCAGGGGACGGGCACTGCAAGGGACGGGGTGTTGCAGGGGACGGGGTGTTGCAGGGGACAGGGTGTTGCAAGGGACAGGGTGTTGCAGGGGACAGGGTGTTGCAGGGGATGGGGTGTTGCAAGGGACAGGGTGTTGCAGGGGACGGGGTGTTGCAGGGGACGGGGTGTTGCAGGGGACAGGGTGTTGCAAGGGACAGGGTGTTGCAGGGGACAGGGTGTTGCAGGGGATGCAGTATTGCAGGGGACGGGGTGTTGCAGGGGACAGGGTGTTGCAAGGGACAGGGTGTTGCAGGGGACAGGGTGTTGCAGGGGACGCAGTATTGCAAGGGACGGGGTGTTGCAGGGGACGGGGTGTTGCAGGGGACAGGCACTGCAAGGGACGGGGTGTTGCAGGGGACAGGGTGTTGCAGGGGATGGGGTGTTGCAGGGGACGGGGTGTTGCAGGGGACAGGCACTGCAAGGGACGGAGTATTGCAGGGGACAGGGTGTTGCAGGGGACGCAGTATTGCAGGGGACGAGGTGTTGCAGGGGATGGGCACTGCAAGGGACAGGGTGTTGCAGGGGACAGGGTGTTGCAGGGGACGGGGTGTTGCAGGGGACAGGCACTGCAAGGGACGGGGTGTTGCAGGGGACAGGGTGTTGCAGGGGACGGGGTGTTGCAAGGGACGGGGTGTTGCAGGGGACGCAGTATTGCAGGGGATGGGGTGTTGCAGGGGACGGGGTGTTGCAGGGGACGAGGCACTGCAGGGGATGGGTGCGCTCCGGGAGGACGGGGTGCCTGGGTGCCCCACTCACCGCCATGCTGTGCGAAAGCTGCTCTGCCGTCAGGCTCAGGCTGTAGTGCTGGGCCTCCAGCCGCCGGCACTGGGTCTGCAGCACTTGGCGCTCCAGGTTTTGTTCTGCAAGACCCAAAGGAGAGCGGGGAGGGGGTGAGCGCCGGCTCCTCCGGCTCCGTGCACGGCGCAGGATCATGCCCGAGCACCGCGGTGCCGCTGCGGAGGATGCCAGCCCCACGCGAGGCTCTGCCCAGCCGGAGGCGATTGCCTCCAGCATTCCCAGCCCCTGCACTGCCCACGGGGAACCTTCAGGTCCCGCCGGGAGGGCGCCGGGCAGCTGTGAATACATGAATTTTTCACATATACATCAATTTTTACCGGCGCCTGTTGCTTTTATGCCACTCGTGCAGTGCTGGGGAGCCACCAGTGCTTCCCCCCAGGGGAAACTGAGGCACGAAGTGGGGGTTTACCCTCCCTGCCCCGACCCTCATCCCCTACCTTCTATATGTTCCTGGTAAGCTTCAAAAATTGCCTCGATCCCTTGCCACTTGGGCCTGGGGTACTCTTCCTCCTCTTCCTCCTCCTCCTCCTCCTCTTCCTCGGAGGCCGAGTCGCGGGGCAGCGGGGGCAGCGCCCGGTGGGGCAGCGGCCCCTCGGCCGTGCCGTTGTGTGGGGGGGCAGCC
Source organism: Mycteria americana (assembly GCF_035582795.1). Classification (NCBI taxonomy): domain Eukaryota; kingdom Metazoa; phylum Chordata; class Aves; order Ciconiiformes; family Ciconiidae; genus Mycteria; species Mycteria americana. The sequence continues at coordinate 47,207,490 of NC_134372.1, forward strand.
AGGCGGCTGGACGCCTGCAGCTCGGGGATGTTGTAGTGGATGGAGGTGTCGAGCTTGTGGTTCTGCTCCGCCGTCAGTGCCGCCGTCCCCCCTGCGGGCACCGAGCGTCAGCCCCCTGCCCGCTCCCCGCGTCCCCTGCCCGCTCCCCACGTCCCTTCCCTGAGGCTGCGTTTCCCTCAAGGAATTCATTTCCTATCCTGGAGCTCCTGGGATGCTCCAGCAACGAGGCTGCCGCTGGATTTCGTGCCCTCGGTGGTGCCAAACCCCGGTGGGGGGGGATGAGGGGGGGGTCTCCGACCCCACAGGGATGCTACCCCGCTGGTACCCAGCCTGCTCCCCGCGTCCCTGCCACTACCTTTGTGCTTCTGCAACGCCTTCTGGGTGGACTGCAGCACCGACTCGTGGAACTGGTGGGCAAACTCCTCGGCGATGAAGGGCTCCCAGGGCTTGCTCTTGCCGTTCATGCTGTGGGACAGCGGCACCGGGATGTCCTTGGGTAGGGGACCCCTGACGTAGCTGAGGATGCTCAGTGCCTTCTTCCCGGGATGCCCGTCGCTCAGCCGGGGCTTCTCTGCCGGCATGGTGGCCGACTCCTTAGCCCTCGGTACCTCCGGGGGTCTCAGCTGGTCTAACCTGCCGGGTTCCACTGTCTTCTGCGCCTCCGGCACGGAGACGGCGATGCCCACGGGTTTATCCGGATCCAGCAGCAGTGGCGGCACCGGCGGCTCTTTGGGCAGAGGAGGAGCAGAGTCGGCTGCAGTCGGGGCTCCGTGTCCCCCGCAAGGCAAAGCCGTGCCCCCGTCCCGCCGGGCAGGGGATGCTCCCGGCCAGCCGAGAGCCAGGGAAGGACCGGGGACGCTTACCGGTGGCGAGGCCGCTGGGGCTGTCCCGCGGGGAGCTCTTCACCACCACGGCAGCCGGCGTGGTCTTCTGCTTCATGGCCTGCAGCATCTCCACCAGCTTCTCCTTGTCTGCGGTATGGGAAGCTGAGGTTTAGTGTAGCCTCTGCTCAGCAGAGCAAGCTCATGGCCCCAGGCGGGACCCCTCCATGGTACCCCCCAAACCAGGGAGCGGGGAGCCCCCGGCCGGGTCCGGCCCCGAGCCTGCGCGGGGCATGGCTGTTACCTTTCCTCTTCTCGGCACTGATGTGCGTGAGGTTGAAGATGGTGAGGAAGCGCTTCTTCTCCTCGAAGTTGGGGCTGTTGTTCATCTCGTCGGGGCTGTAGCGGGTGGAGAGCGGGAGGCGCGGCGAGGGCGTGCGGCGCTTGTTCTGCACCGTCGGCGGCGAGGGGCTCCTCTCCCGCAGCATCCGCCGGCGCTTGCGACGCTTCTGGCTCAGCAATTCCTCCTTCTGCTGCTGCGTGGTGAGGCCGAAGAGCTGCAGGAACTCCAGCTTCTGGGGCACCAAGGGGGAGAGCAGAGCAGGGTCACCCCCAGACCAGTCCCTGTCCCCATCCCCATCCTCATCTTCATCTCCAACTCCATCCCTGTTCCCTTCCACATCCCCATCCTTATCCTCATCCCCGTCTCCATTCCCATCCCCATCCCCATCTCTATCCTCATCCTCATCCCCATCTCCATCCCCATCCTCATCTCCAACCCCATCCTCATCCCCATCCCCATCCCCATGCTCATCCTCATCTTCAACTCCATCCCCATTCCCATCCACATCCACATCCCCATCCTTATCCTTATCCTCATCCCCATCTCCATCCTCATCTCCAACTCCATCCCCATCCTCATCTTCATCTTCAACTCCATCCCCGTTCCCATCCACAACCACATCCCCATCCTTACCCTCATCCCCATCTCTATCCCCATCCTCATCCTCATCTCCATCCCCATCCTCATCCTCATCCCCATCTCCATCCCCATCCTCATCTCCATCCTCATGCTCATCCCCATTTCCATGCCCATCTCCATCCCCATCCCCATCTCCAACTCCATCCCCATCCTCATCTCCATCCTCATCTCCATCCTCATGCTCATCCCCATTTCCGTCCCCATCCTCATCCCCATCCCCATCCTCATCCCCATCCCCATCCTCATGCTCATCCCCATCCCCATCTCCATCTCCACCCCCATCCTCATCTCCAGCTCCATCCCCGTTCCCATCCCCATCCCCATCCCCATCCCCATCCCCACCTCCATCCCCAATCTCATCCCCATCCCCACCCCTGGTGCCTCTGCAGCCGGCTGGGGACAGCGGCTGCACCGCAGCACTGGGAGCTGGTGCCCGAGGAGGGGCTGCTCCCCCGGGGGACGGGGGACGGGGGACAGCGAGTGCCAGCTCTACCTCGGAGGACGTATCCAGCTTCAGCGGGGGCTGCTCGGCCACGCAGCGGAGATGGGCCCGCACCTCCTCCTCATCGCTGTCGTCGCAGGAGTCGTCCAGGTCGTAGTAGTAACCTGGGGATGGGGAGAGGCTGGCGTGAGACCGGGGAGAGCACGGGAACCCTGCGGGGACAGCGGGGACCTGCTGGGACCCTGGGGAACCCGCTGGGACCCCGCTGGGACCCCGCCGGGCACAGGGGTGCAGCAGGGTGCTGGTGCAGCGAGGCGGGATGCCGGCGGGGGGGAGCGATGGGTGTCCAACGTGGGTCCCAGCGGGGCGGGGGGTATAACCCAAGAGAGCCCTGTGCCCCCTCCGCCAGCTGCGGGACCCTGGAGGGCATCGCCCACCCCCGCGTCCCCGCTCAGCGTGGCTTTGGCATGGGTGGCGGGGGCTCAGCAGGCGGGTTAGCGGGGCACGGTGGGGGGGAGGCTGCGGCTGAGCCCCCCATCCCTGCTAGAGGGGGGACGGCAACGCCTATTCCCCCCCCCAAGTGCTCCGTCTCCTCCTCACCGCTGTTCTTATCCCCGCTCGCACGGTCCCATTAATATTTAAAGCCCGCTTATTAGCCTCAGTTCATCATTTATTAATCGGGCATGTCTAGAACGGAGGATTTACCGAGCCACTCGGCTTGCGGGAGCGTTTCCATCGTGGGCCGCCGGCATTCCCGGGAGACCCGCCGGCCGCCCCCACCACCGCCAGGTCCCGGTGCCGGTGGGGGGGTCCCCGGCGCGGTGCAAACCCGGCACCTCACCTTTCTCGCGGGCCTCCCGCCGCCGGCGCTCCTCCAGGTCGAGTTTGCTGACCAGCCTGCGGTGCTGCTGCACGAACTCATCGTAGATGTACATGGGGTCCTGGGCGTGGGGCGGGGGGGGCCGGTAGGGCGAGCTGGGCTTGGTGGCCTCGGCGAAGGGGGCGGCTGGGGGTCTTTGCTGGCTCAGGATGCTCTGCGTGGACTTCTCCAGCTCGGCTAGGAAGGGGGCGTGGGTGAAGCCCCCGTGCTCCGGGGCGCCGGGCTCCCGTCCCGGGGGGTATTTCTCCAGAGCATCCCTCTTCCTTGCCCCCTCCTCCAGCTTCTCGGGGCAGAAGACCCTCTCCACCTTCACCAGTGGGATGCCCTGACGGCTGGGCTCGAAGGGGGCCGGGTGGCCGTGGAGGGCGTGGGGCTCGGGGAGGCGCCGGGGGGGCTCGGGGGGGCTCTCCATCAGCGAGACGGGGTTCCAGAGGGACGTGGTGACGGGGTGGTGCTGGGGCTTGGGGGAGATGAGCGGTGGGGGCCCGCCGAAGTGCTGCGTCGGCTCCCGGGTGCTCGGTTCGTGGCGGCTCGATCCCGACCTGCGGGGAGAGGAGAGGACCGGAGAGATGAAGGGCCGGCACCGCCGCCGGAGAGCCGGCTGCACCCTGGCACCGGGCTGCTTTTGGGGGAGAAACGTGCCGGTTCGGGCCACCCGGAGGGGTTTGTGCATGTGGGGCTCCCGTGCTCGTCCCCTCCTGTGCCACCACGCCGAGGGACGGGGGGCAGAGTTGAGGCTGCTCCCCAGAGGGTTAAGCAGGGATGCGGCTGCATCCCCGGGGCGCCGGGCAGCGACCCCCCGGCTCGACCCCCCCGGCTGCCCACCATGGGGACAAGAGAGCCACCGGTCCTGGCACAGCCCTGCTTTCCCCACAGCAAGGGCAGCGCCTCGGTGCAACCCTCCTCCAACAGCCGGGGATGGAGCCAGCCCGTTAGCGGGATAAATATTTCATGCGCCCAAGCTGTGCATTTAACGCTTTTCCGCTCCGGTGCCCCGGACCTCCGTGCACGGAGCAGCGAGTTCAGCTCAGCGCTGCTATCCCGGCACCGTGTCACTGCCGGTGGGAAGCATCGCCCGCCCTGCCGGGGATCGGGCCCTCTCCCTCCCCGCTGGACACGGGCAACCCCGGGATGGGGACGGGGATGGGGACGGGGATGGGGACGGGGATGGGGATGAGGATGGGGATGGGGATGGGGATGGGGATGGGGATGAGGATGGGGATGGGGATGGGGATGGGGATGGGGATGGGGATGAGGATGAGGATGAGGATGAGGATGAGGATGGGGAATGGGATGGGGATGAGGATGAGGATGAGGATGGGGATGGGGATGGGGATGGGGATGAGGATGAGGATGGGGATGGGAATGGGATGGGGAATGGGATGGGGATGAGGATGAGGATGAGGATGGGGATGGGGATGGGGATGAGGATGAGGATGGGGATGAGGATGAGGATGAGGATGAGGATGAGAACGGGGATGAGGATGAGGATGAGGATGGGGATGGGGATGGGGATGGGGATGAGGATGGGGATGGGGATGGAGGATCCCCCAGCTGCAGGTGTTTCAGGGTGACCTTGCTCTCTCCTCTCCTGTTTGGGGTGGGAGAAGCGGACGGGGAAGGGAGCCTGTGGCGGGCACTCGCTTTTGTGCCGCCCCGCGATCTGCTCCTTATTATCCTCGATGAGCCACGCTAATCCCCTGGATACCCAAAAATAACAAAGGGAGCTGGCAGCAGAGCCGGCTGGATGAGCTCGCCCTGCTTAAGCACTCAGCAATAGGGGTGAGCAAGCCCCTGTCAATCGCGGGGTGCAGGCACGCTCCTCTGCCCCCCGCAAACCGCCCGGGTTTGGGGCGGGTGCCCCCCCCCCCCAAAAACAGAGCATCCCTCCGCCTGGGTCCGCTGCACGGCGGGGAGCTGCAATTAGCGGTGCCGGGTGCCTGGGCAGCACCTGGCCACTCGCCGCTGGCCCCCGGCCACCTCCCAGGCTCATCGCCTGCCGCCGCGCAGATGTCGGGCACCGGCGACGCCCGACGCTGCCAGCGCAGCCGGCCTGGCTGGCACCGCGTGACAGGGACCTGCTGGCGCCGGCCGAGCGCAGCGGCTTCTGCTCACGGGGATGTGCAAGGAGCGAGGGGCACAGCTATGGGATGCTGGCTACCTAACGGGGGGCTGGAGCCAGCTAACGGGGTGCAAAGCCGTGGGGCAACAGGGGAAAATCCTATAGATATTACAGCAGGGATGGCTGCAACGCGGGAAAATGCAACTCGGTTTTAGGGGGAAGCTCCATCCCTGGAGCGGGGCTGGCAGCATCCCTACCTGGGGTGCTCGGGCCGATGCTCGGGCTCGGGCTGGCTCGGGGTGCGCCCCATGTCGAGGTGCTGCTCCAGCACTTGTTGCCGAAACTCCGAGACTTGGGATTGCCGATCTTCCTTCTCCTGGCGCAGCCGGCGCTGCCGGGCCAGCCACTTCTCCTCCTCGTTGGTGCGGTGGATGAGCAGCGCCGTGGCCGCGCTGCTCCCCGGCAGCGGGAACACGTTGTGGTTGGGGATGAGGCTGGGCACGGGGTGGTGGGAAGCCGGCGGCGGGTGCAGCGGGTGCTGGATGGGCTTCGGCATCGGCAGCACCGAGTCCTTGAGTTTCTCTGGGTTGGAAAGAGGGTGCCGGAGAATCAGGGTACGGAAAGCGGGGGGGGCTACCCGTGGCCGTCTGTTGGCTATCAGGGTATTTTGGGGTGTGCAGGGCCCCCCCGAGCATCCCTGCAGGCGGGAGGCACCCAGAGCCGTGGGGCAGCCGCCAGCCAGAGCCCAGCGCTGCCTGCTCACTGCCAGCCCAGCTGCCAGGCGTGCCGTGGCACCGGGCACGTTGCCGCCCTGGACCGAGTCAGATGGCACAGGCACCGCGCTGCCTCTCCGAGAGCCGCGGCAGCTGGGCTTTTGGCAAAGCGAGCTGGCAGCCGGGAGAGCCCGGCTCCGTTGCGAGCCACCTCCCGGGGCCACCGACCCCCTTGGCTTTGCCATCTGGAGGGGAAAGGGGACCGTGGCAAGCCGCGCCGAAGGCGGCAGCCCCCCCAGCGTCACCCGTGGGGACGTTACCTGGTCTGCTGGGCGCCAGCGGCTCCGCCGGCTTGCCCCGCTCCTCGGCTGGGTGCCCCCGCAGCCCGTGCAACTCGGCCACGGGGAGGAAGGGCCCCTCCATGGCTTTCACCATGCTCAGCTCCTTCTCCCGGGCGCGCTCCCGCTGCCTCTCCAGCTCCCGTTCCCGCTCCTTCTCCCGCTCCCGCTCCAGCTCTTTCTCGCGTTCCCGCTCCCGTTCGCGCTCCTTCTCCCGCTCCCGGTCGGCTTCTCGCTCCCGCTCCTTCTCCCGCTCCCGCTCGCGCTCCCGCTCCCTCTGCCGCAGCTCCTCGTCCATTTGCAGCCTACAAGGAAAAGCCAAAAAAACAACAAAACCCCAAACAACCCCCCGACGCCTGTTAGCATCTCCTGGGGTGGCCTGTCCGCCCCCCGCCCCCGGCCATCGTCCCCCCCGTACCTCTCAGCGGCGAGGCTGGAGATGCGCTCGGACTGCAGGGCGGAGAGGGAGGAGTGCGAGAGCTCGGGGGGGTACCGTACCCCCGAGAGGTGCAGGTGCATGGCTGAGGGGTGCAGGGGCGGCAGCGAGCCCGGCGCCGGCAGCGGGTAGAAGGGGGACCGCAGTGCCGACAGGCAGTACGACTCGTCCATCCTGGGGAGAGGGGGATGCTCAGCGGGATGTGCCGCTCGGGGTGGGAGGGGGGAAGAAACCCCCAATTTCCCCCCCCCCAGTTTCCCAGGAGCGGTCCCAGGCTGGATGGGGGCTGCCTTCCGCTGGGAGAGGGGTCTGGAGAGCCCCAAAACGCCCCCAGCACAGCCCAACCGTCCGCCCCGGATCAGGCTCCCACCTCCCCAGCCTGCGAGGCTCGTCCTGCGGCCAGCGGCACCCCCCGGGGACCCCCAAGCCCAATCTCGGCGATGCCCACCTGAAGGCGGGGTGCGGGAAGGGGTGATGCGTCAGGTAGCTGGGGTGGTAGTAAGCGGCGGCGGCGGCCGGATCGAGGCCGAGGGGCGGCAGGGAGGACATGCGGAGGTCCTCGGCGGTGTGGTAGGGACGGAAGCTGCGCAGGTAATCCTCGGTGACGGCGCTGGGAGGCACCACGTGGTGGACCGGCCGCTGCAGGCTGGGGAAGCAGGGAGATGGTCCCCATCCCACCCTGTCCCCATGGGTCTCCCCCCAGGACGCTCGGCGGGAGCGGATCTCGCAGGGGACGCCCGCGTCCTGCAACCCCCGCCCCATCCGTTGCCGCCGGACTCACTTGAGAGGTGGGAAGCGGGAGTCCTGGACCACGGAGCTGTGGGGCAGCCCGAAGGAGTAGGGTGTCCCCAGGAGGTGGGAGGGGACGGCGGGGCCCCCCGCTTTCTCCTGTGCAAGGGGGGGCTCCGAGATGAGGCGCTCGCGGCCGCCGCTGCTGCTGCTGCCTCGTGACCCTGCTTCTTGCTGGAAGGCAAAGAGGCAGAAATGCCGAGCCGGGCGTTAGGGGACGGCAGGGACCCCGCAAGGGACGGGGGGGGGGGGGGGATCCCCGCTGTCTCCCCACCCCAAGACCCTCAGCGGGTCCCCAGCGTGCCCGCAGGGTCCCCAGTTGGCACCGGTACCCGGGGGAGGGCGCATCCGCCGGGGCATCCTCCCGCACCCAGGCTGCGGAAGGGCGGCCGGAGGGGTGTCGGGGTCCGAGGGGGGCTATGCCGGGGGGCATCGGCAGGAGAGGGGGTGCTGAAGCCGGGGCAGCGCTGACGGCAGGACACATTACCTGCCCGGAGATTTACGGTCCGCTTTGTTCTCCAGAGCTATTAATCATCCAGGGAGGACACAGACACAGCCGGTGGAAATCCAGCCGGCCTTCGATAACGGCCATAAACCGGGGGTCAGCCCGGCAGCCCCCCGGCCCCGCGGACAGGCCGGCATCAGCACCCCCGCCCCGCCATGGGGCCTCACCCATCTTCCACCAACTCCCCATCCTCGGCGCCGGGATGAAGGTCGCTCCCTCCTCGCGCCCGCGCTGGCTGGGCAGGGACCCCCTGGCAAGGGGGGACCCGTTGGGGTGACCAGGGACCCCGCAGGGGCCGGTAATTAGGAGGGTGACCTCCAGCAAGGCAAGGTTGTGTTTAAAAATGATTATTTTTCGTCGCATCTTCCCCATTCAGCGGCTATAGGAGGAGGATAGCGGCAGCCCCAGCGTCTCCTCCCCATCCAGTCCTGGCCCCCAGACCCTCCGGGGCAGGTCACAGGTCCCCGGCCACTGGGGACGGTCCCAAGGTCACCGTGGCCGGCACAAAGGGGCCCCCCCCCGCCACCTCCGCCGCCTGCATTAAGGCTTATTGTGCGTGCCAGGCCCTGCTCTAATTACCTCCCCGTCTCGGGGCATCACGCTGCGAGCACGGCTCTGCCAGACAATAACCCACGCTCGGTTAACCCCCGTGCTGCGGGGGTCACTGGGGAGGAGGCGACACGGGGGGGGGACAACACAGGGGGGACACGGGGGTGGGGAGAGCACCCGGACACCCCACGCACCTCTCCGAGCACCCAGGGATCGCGGTTCAATTTGTTTTTCTTCCTCCCCCCCCCCGCCCTCGGCGTTTCTCATCCCCTCCCATCGCCTCTCCGCTTTGTGGTTTAATTAGTCTTTCCAAGTGGCATAATCCCCCCGGGAATCTGCTTGTAGCGTGCAGAGGAGAGGAGAACCACTAACGATGCTTCTTAATTAGCCATGCCCCCCCCCCCCCCTTTCTTCCTTGCACTCCCCTCCGGATGGCAGCCCAGGGACGATGGCAGCCCAGGGACGATGGCAGCCCAGGGACAGTGGCAGCCCGGGGACGATGGCAGCCCAGGGATGATGGCAGCCCAGGGATGATGGCAGCCCAGGGACAATGGCAGCCCAGGGACGGTGGCAGCCCGGGGACGGTGGCAGCCCAGGGACGATGGCAGCCCAGGGATGATGGCAGCCCAGGGACGATGGCAGCCCGGGGACGGTGGCAGCCCAGGGATGATGGCAGCCCGGGGACGATGGCAGCCCGGGGACGATGGCAGCCCAGGGATGATGGCAGCCCAGGGACAGTGGCAGCCCAGGGACAGTGGCAGCCCGGGGACGATGGCAGCCCAGGGATGATGGCAGCCCAGGGACAATGGCAGCCCAGGGACGGTGGCAGCCCAGGGACGATGGCAGCCCAGGGATGATGGCAGCCCAGGGATGATGGCAGCCCAGGGACGATGGCAGCCCAGGGATGATGGCAGCCCAGGGATGATGGCAGCCCGGGGACGATGGCAGCCCAGGGATGATGGCAGCCCAGGGATGATGGCAGCCCGGGGACGATGGCAGCCCGGGGACACGGCAGGGAGGAGAAGGGACAAAATGGGGGGCAGCCCTGTGGTCCCTCGGGAGCAGCGTGGCAGTACGGCTCGGACCACGGTTGGCACAATCAGCGCCGTGCGCGGCATCCCACACCCTCCATCCTTTGGGGGGGGCCGGACCCCCCCCCAAACACGGCCGTACCTGTCTGCCCTCGCTCCTCCAGACCCCGTTGACCGTCTTGGTGGGGGCGATGGTGACGACGGGCGGCGTGCTGGGCACGCTGTGCCCCCCCGGGGGCACGATGATGGGGCCCATGGGGCCGCGCTTGGGCGTGCTGGCAGGGGAGCTGTGGTTGGTGGCCGGCGAGGAGACCGGGGACGACTCGCTGCTTATTGAGGACCCTGAAAAAAAATGAAAATAAGCAGGGAAAAAGGTTAACCAGTTGAAACCGCCCTCCGAACAAGCTGAAGCCATCCCATGCCATCCCCGGTGCAGGGACCAGGGATGGGGCACGGGGATGCAGGCGGGGCGGTCGGCATCCCTCCAGACCCCCAGGCTGGACCCCCAGCCTCCCATCCCAGGGGGTCCCAGGGAGCCCTGTCCCCAGGGAGGTCCCCCCCCGGTGCTAAAAGGCTTTGCCCCATGCAGTGGGGCGGGCACCCTCTTGCTCCTATCTAACAGGGGCTGCCAACCCCCCTGCCTCCCAAAAAGCCCTTTATGGGCACAGCAAACCCTGCCCACAAGCGGCACAAGCGACACTGATGCGATGCCAACCCCGGGCGGCCGCATCTTCTCAAGCTGAACCCGCAGACTGCTTAATCCGGCTGCAAAAAGTCGCTGCGCAGGAGCCAGGGCGCTGGGAGATGTTGGGATGAAGGAGTCACTCCCCGCAACCCTTGGGGAAGGCTTTGGCTTTATTTGCATAATACATCTGTATTTTAAATTATACCCACCCCGGGGATGCTGGCGATATTTGCAAGGGAAAAATAAAAACGGAATTAAAGCGGAGAGCGCGATGTGGGTAGAAAAGCAGAGCTGGAGCAGAAATACAAATTCGACATTAACTAGGGCACACGGCGCCTGGCGTTTGCATCGCCCACTGCTAAAACCCACCCAGGCGGTGTGGGGGGTCCTGCCCCCCGAAACCCCGCTCCCACCAGCCCGGAGTCCGGGCCGAGGGAAGGTTTCCGACATGCCGGCAGGGACTGGCTGCTGGCCACCGAGGGGTGGCCCATGGCCACCGCAGGATGCCAGCCGAGAGGTGACGATGTTCCTCATCCCGGCACCGAGCCTGGCACCAAGAGAGGCCTTGTCTCCCACCAGTGTGCAAGCCAGCTCCCCTAAGCGTGCAAGCCGGCTCCTTGCCCTGCAAGAGTGCAAGCTGGCTTCCATGAGTGTGCAAGCCAGCTCCCCTGAGCGTGCAAGCCGGCTCCTTGCCCTGCAAGTGGGCAACTTGGCTCCCCTGTGTGTTCAAGCCAGCCCCCTGCCCTGCAAACGTGCAGCCTGGCTCCCCTGAGTGTGTAAGCCGGCTTCTCACCCTACAAGCGTGCAAGCCAGCTCCCCTGAGTGTGCAAGCCAGCTCCTTGCCCTGCAAGCGTGCAAGCCGGCTCCCATGCAGCTCCTCGCCCTGCAAGCGTGCAAACCGGCTCCCAGGAGCGTGCAAGGCAGCTCCTCGCCCTGCAAGCGTGCAAGCCGGCTCCCATGAGCGTGCAAGGCAGCTCCTCGCCCTGCAAGCGTGCAAGCCGGCTCCCAGGAGCGTGCAAGGCAGCTCCTCGCCCTGCAAGCGTGCAAGCCGGCTCCCATGCAGCTCCTTGCCCTGCATGCGTGCAAGCCGGCTCCCATGAGCGTGCAAGGCAGCTCCTCGCCCTGCAAGCGTGCAAGCCGGCTCCCATGCAGCTCCTCGCCCTGCAAGCGTGCAAGCCGGCTCCCAGGAGCGTGCAAGGCAGCTCCTCGCCCCGCAAGCGTGCGACCCACCTCCATCCCCCTCCAAACGCCCCACGCGCTCCTCGCCATGCTCACCCCCAGTGCCGGGGTAGCACCGGGGGGGACCGGGGACGGCGCCGGGAGGGACGAGCATGCCCAGGCCCGGGGAAGGACGCTCCGCGGAGCAGAGAGCCTTATTAACTATTCCCGAGTCGCTCCGAATCGCTTTCATTTCAAGAGCGGCAAGACTCGGGGAAAGAGAAAGGCTGCCCGCGACAAAGGAAGCCGCCGATACGGATTTGACACCCACTGAAGTCTATCTTGTCAGCGCAAGGCCAACAACAATTAGCAGCCTAATCCCCTCTGAGCTGGGAAGCCATTACTCACCACGCGATAGCGTTAACAATCAATACCATCACAATGAGCCCAGCAATTAATGAAGCTAAAGTCTTACTTCAGAACCTTAATTCTCGCTGTGTGGCTTTAAACGGGAGGGTTTGTGATCGTTATAATTAACTGGTGGTATTCAGCCAGGAGTTAGTCAATGAAACTAATCTGGATTGGAGATGACAAGAGGCACAATGTGATGGTGTCACCTTTGTTTTCTGACCTCCCGCTTTCCGCTCGGCGATAGCAGATTAGCAGCCCAGGCTGACAGGCAAATGTAATTAACAGCTGAGACCCTGAAGGAGGAGGGGGGGGGGAAGAAAGGAAGGCGGGGGGGGAATAAAACCCACCCTGCAGACAGCCCTGGTAGGACAGGAGGCAGGAGCCCCCGGCCGGGCGATGCCTTCGGTGGCTTCTTGGGGTTTTGCTGGGATGGAGTCGGTTGGGACGAGCCCCTGCAGCCGGGGATGCTGCGGGGAAGCGGAACGTCCCTACGGACGCCCCGGCACAACTGCCGGTCCATAAAGCCGGTAAAAAAGTCGCCGATCCTGGGCGGACCCGGTCGGCATCACCCCACCGGCTGCATCTGCCACGGCGGAGCATCTCCCGTTGTGGGAAGGGAAGCGGGGTGAGGATTTGGGGGCAAAGCAATTCATTTCCCAGGGGTAAAAACGATGGTGTGGAAAGAAACCCCCTTCCTGACACGCACCCAAACTCACGCCTATTAAAAACCTCCGGGATAAGCCATTTGGGGCACCCAGATGGGCGAGGACAAGGGGTTTTTTTTTTAACGAACAAACTATGCAGTAATTAAGGGGAAATCCAAAGGGAACATGACTTCTTCTCTCCAGCGCCACAAAATCCACGTCGAGACCCACTGATGCCCCTTCAGATGGGCTGAGCAGTGCGGTGGGCGCACGAGCCGTGGGGCGTGGGGGGAAGAAAAGGCAAAATAATCCCCCCAAACCCAAGCGACCGCCCCAAAGGAAGCCGATGGGCTCCGGGGAGCAGGCAGCTGGGGAGAGCCTGGAGCTCGCGGCGAGGCTGAAGCATCACCGAGACCTCGTCCCCTCGGCATCACGGGGACCCGGCGTCCCCACGTCCTTCCTCGGGAGCGGCCGATGCCGGGTCATGGCCGTGCCTGGCGGGGGGGCTGCGAGGAGGGTCTCGCAGATGGCGTTTGCAAAAAAGGTCTTCCAAAAAGGATCTTGCAAAAAGGGTCTTCCAAAAAGACCTTGCAATCAGGGCCTTGCAAAAAACATCTTGCAAAAGGTCGGGCGTCCTCCCCAGGAACGAAAGTGCCCGGGCAGTGGGCAACGACGCAACGGGGAGCACCCACCAACGGAAATACCAAGGATAAATACTATTTTGTTGCAAATTGATGATGCCAGCAGTCTCCTGGTGAAACTTCGCAGCCTGGGGACAGGCTGGTTCCCCCTGCTCATGTGGGACAGCCCCGACGATTCCCGCGGGCGGTGATGGGGACCTCGGGGTGCTCCGGCACGGCGGCAGCACTCGCACCCCCCATCACGAGCTGCACCCCGCACCGGAGCAGAGAGGGGGGGGTGCGATGGAGGATGCGGCAGCCAGGCCATCGCACGGTGACGAGGGACGGGGACATCCCAGGGGCACGAAAATTTGCTGTTTAGCCAGGCAATTTGGCTGGGGAAGGAACAGATTTGAGGAGCCGCTGGGAAAAAAAACAGCTTTTCAGTGAAGCATGGTGGGAGGGAGCAGGGCTGGAGGGGCAGGGAGGGAGGGACAGGTCCCCCCACGCTGCGCTCTCCCAGACTTTCTCCCGGGGTACAGCGAGTGATACGGCATTTGGATTACTCCGGCTGAATTGAATTTCTAAACTGCCCCCTCGAGACACGACGCCAGGGAAAGACATTAGCTCAGGAAATGGCGAGAAAACACCATCCGCCGGCTCCCGGGTGGCGGTGGGGAGAGGCGGTGATGCTCAGCATCCCCCCGGTCCTTGTCCCCGTCCCCGTCCCCGTGCTCGTCCCCATCCCCGTCCCCGTCCCCGTCCCCTACCTCTCGGCTCCTCAGCCTGCTTGGCGAGCTTGCGGAGAGCGGCGGCGAAGCTGGAGGAAGGTGCTGCCTGGACGGACAAAGTGCTGCTGGCGGCCGGGCTGCCATTGGGGACGATGGAGCCGTTGAGCGGCGAGGGGGTGAGGGGGCTGACGGTGGCGGTGGTGCGGGTGGCGGTGGAAAGCATTCCTAGGGACGGCGACTTCGGCTCATGGCTCATGCCTGCGAACAAGAGCAACCTGCGTTAGACGTGACATGGGGATGGGAGCGGGGATCCCCAAATCCCCCCCGGGAGCAGGAACAACCAGCAGGACAAGCACCACCTTCCCTCTGGTTCAGCCCCCCACCCCAAAACACACCCTGAGCTCACGCAGCGGTGGGGAAGCGAGCGGGCAGGCGTGAGCCCCGGGCGGTTGCGGGGCGGCAGCTTATCTAAGAAAGCGAGCGCGCCCGGGCTGCTCGCCCACGGAAAACAAGGCGACACGGGGGCCAGCAGCTGCCGCCCGTGTCCCACAGCCCCGCTGAGCCCCACAGGGAGGGAGAGGGTGTTTTGGGGGGATACAGGGACTTCAGCATCCTGATGGAGGTGACGGGGAGGGGGGCAGCCCCCTAACTCGTGTGGTGCTGCCAAAACTCAAAGCACCACCGCTGCAGCCCTAATTGCCACCATTGCACCCCCAAATCCCCCCCGCTGCACCCTCAAATCCCCAATATTACAGCCCTGGGTCCCCAGCATTGCACCCCCAAATCCCCATCACTGCACCCCCAAGTCCCCACCATTGCACCCCTGAATCTCCACCATTGCACCTCCAGCTCCCCACCAGTGCACCCCCTAAATCCCCCACCATTGCACCCCCAAGTCCCCACCATTGCACCCCCGAATCTCCACCATTGCACCTCCAGCTCCCCACCATTGCACCCCCAAGTCCCCACCATTGCACCCCTGAATCTCCACCATTGCACCTCCAGCTCCCCACCATTGCACCCCCAAGTCCCCACCACTGCACCCCCGAATCTCCACCATTGCACCTCCAGCTCCCCACCATTGCACCCCCAAGTCCCCACCATTGCACCCCTGAATCTCCACCATTGCACCCCCAAGTCCCCACCATTGCACCCCCGAATCCCCACCATTGCACCCCCAAGTCCCCACCATTGCACCCCTGAATCTCCACCATTGCACCCCCAAGTCCCCACCATTGCACCCCCGAATCTCCACCATTGCACCTCCAGCTCCCCACCACTGCACCCCCAAATCCCCACCATTGCACGCCCAAGTCCCCACCACTGCACCCCCGAATCTCCACCACGGCACCCCCAGCTCCCCACCATTGCACCTTCAAATCCTCACCACGGCACCCCACGTCCCCATTGTGGCACCCCAAAGCACAGAGCTGCTATAGGGCACGGTGGCCCCTAAGGGTGGGGGTGCGGGTGCTGCTGAGGGGGAGGGTGCAGCCCACCCCGTGCCCCCCCCGGCTCTCAGGGCTGGCCGCTCTAGGGCTCTCCACCTCCCAAAACAGCAACTGCTGATGTCAGGGCCCTTAAAATAGACTTCCAAAGGAGCAGCTTCATTAACACCAGCCTAAAATTAGCCCCGCTCCAGGGTGGGCAGGCGGGTGGGGGGCCAAGGGGTAGCCCCCCCCCCCCCAGATCCCAGCAGGGCTGGAGGCAACCGGAGGCACCGGCGATGCCGGACACCCCAGAGCACCCCGTACCAGAGGGCGGCCGGGCATCGTGGGAGCCGGGACGGGGGGGGGCTGCGAGTGCCACTCAGCGTTGATTAATCTTTGCCCCCCGGCCCCAGGAGAGGCGGCCGGCGCGGCGGCGTGCGCTCCCCTCTGCCCTCATTATACAAGCATTTATTAACTCCGGTGCTCTCAGCCATTGACTGCCGCCTTGTCGACACACTCGCCTCATGTAAATTCATTACCAGAACAGCTGGGAAGCCAACCCGCCGCACCAGCCGGGCCCAGGCACCCCCGGGCTTTGCACCGGCCCCGGGACCCCCAGATAAGTCGTCGTGTCCCAGTCCCGTCCCCCCCCACCCCGAGAGCGGGGCACCCCGCTCTGCCTGCGGCACCGTGCGCCCACGCACCGCCCCGAGGGGCTGCAGCACCCCGGGCACAGCCTGGCATCCCCTGGGCGCTGCTCCGCAGCCCCGGGCGCAGTCCCACGTACCCCCGGGCACTGCCCCGCGTCCCCCAGGCGCTGCCCCGCATCCCCCCGGGCAGAGCCTTGCATGACCCGGGCACAGCTTCGTGCCCCCTGGGCACAGCCCCACACCCCCCAGGCACTTGCCCCACATCCCCAAGACACGAGCCCGCGTCACCTAGGCACAGCCCTGCATCCCCCGGGCACAGCCCTGCACCCCCCAGGCACTTCCCCATGTGCCCCCCAGCTTCTCCCCAGCTATTCACCCCAGCATAATCCCCCCCCCCCAGCCCCAACCCAAGGCAGGAGACCATTTGCTAACCAGCTGGCAGGGATTAGCGCGCTCGCGCACGCTCGCCGGGGCGCAGGGCTGGCGGCGAAGCATCGCCCGTGTGATGCTCAGCTGATCTCGGTGGCCCCAAACGCCTCCCAACAAACTCATGATCCCACTGGGATTTGCCGGGTGAGCGTGGAGCAGCTCCGAGCCAGCAGCTCGCCGGGAAGCGCGCGGGGAGCTTGCGGTCCCGTCCCCCCCCCCGGGCCGGCTCGCTAACGCCAGCTGTGCCATTGCCCCAGCCGGGCTCCAAACCAGTTTTGCCGCTCCTGCCCGGTGATAAAATCGGCGCCTCCGCCCCAGTTGGGGCTCGAGCAGCGCCGCTCACCCGCCTTGCCCGGACGGAGGTGGCGTCCGTCTGTCCGGGCGTCCCCAGGCTGCTCCGCGGGACAGCTGCCAGCTGGGGAAACTGAGGCACGCCGCAGCAGAGAGCTGGCCGGGCAGCTGGTGGGGCCGGGGAAGCGGGACTGCGCTGCATCCCCCCCCGGCATCCCATCACCTCTGCGGGTGCCGCCGTCCCTGCGGTGGCTGGGGACGCCGTGCCGCCCCACGGCGAGGTGGGGCCTCCCCCCAGCTCTCGCCCTCCTCCCGCCCCTCCCCGGCTGCTTTTCCCAGCAGGCAGATCCATGTGGAAAAACAGGTCAAGTTCGGAGCCTGGCAGCAGCCTGGGGTCACGCCAGCGGTTGCCTCACCAGGGCGGGGAGCCGAACCCCGAAACGGGGCAGGCTACCCCTCCGCGGCCCCCAGCCCGACGGGGGTGCAGGGAGAGGGGCTGGCACCCCACCACGTCCCTGCCCTCGGGCACGGCTTGCTGCCTTCACCCCTGCGGGCAAGGCAGCCGCTGCCGAGCCGAGGCGGGGTGGGGGCTGCGGGGACCGCAGCACGCCTGGGTCCCCCGCTGAGGCCACAGGGGAGGTCGGGGACTGGGGACCGGGCGACGTGCCGCCCCGTCCCCATCCCCGTCCCTCCGCAGCACGTGCCCGGGCACGGCGGCGCAGGGAGCGTCTGGCATTCCCGGTGCCTGCTGGCTGCCCGCCCGCGGGAGCAGGCAGGTGCCTGCCCGGACAGGAGGAGAAGGAGGGGGACGGCAGGGCCATCGCCGTGTCCCCCTCACCCTTCCCTGTGCCACCCCGCCTCCTGGCACCCCTTCCCGCGGTGCCGCACGGGGGATTGGCATCCCTGACGGTGCAGGACCCCGAGCCCCTGGCTCCTGGGGGGGGGGGGGGGGGGTGTCCCTGCCTGCCAGCCCCCCTCACCCCCCTTGCCCCCCGCATCCCTGGCGCAGGGCTGGGAGCTGGGAGCGTGCCATCTTCTCTCCATCTGCTCCTGATGACGCTGGCGGGTTTTTTGGCAGCGGGAGCCTCCTCCGGCAGCGAGAGCAGAACCAGTCTGGCTGCCTGGTGGGGTTGGAGACAAATAAACACGCCGGCAGCCGCCGCGGGCAGGCAGGAGCGGGCAACGCTGGGGTAGGGATGGGCTCCCAGCCCCCCGAAACCCCAGGGTCCTTCCTGGAGGAGCGAAGGCGTGCGGGCAGGGGGGCTCGGTACCGCTGCCGGCCGCCCTCCCCTGCCTCCTCGTCCCCGCTGCAGGCAGCTGCCAGGAAATGCGGCGCAGGCAGGTTTAGCACCTTGGTTTCAGCCCCCCCCCTTCCCCAGCACCTTGAAAGGCCCCTAATGAGCATGAAGTGCCCTTCAGAGCAGATTGCCATTGAACTCAACCTGCACCAGCCGCCCGCTTTAAAAGCAGCTATTTTGAGCTCCCGGGCTCCCGAGCGCTGGAACTAATAATTTATTACCAAATACGATCAGGCAGCAGCTCCAGCCCCTGGCAAATGGAGCGGAAAAAAACCCAGCGCGGCGGGAGGCCGAGGGAGCAGGGAGAGATGAGCATCCTGCATCCTCCCCCGGGACGGATCCGCACCCACCACGCGGGACCTCGCCTCGGGTGGAACCCACTGGGCCAAGCCCTTTGGCAAGGCTCCTCCACGCTCGCTCCGAATGGGTCCCCGAGGGATTTGGGGTGACGCTCCACGGTCCCCCGGCTTCTCGGCGCCTCGGCTCCCGCTCTGGAGCCGCATCCAGCTGCACGCTCCGAGCGGGAACAGCTGCTTTGCATGGATTTTCCATGCTAATGGCCTCGCATTGTCAAGCCCCCCCTGCGCTGCCTGAATGCAGCAGGCAGGGCCCCGGCGGCTGCCTGCGCGGGCAGGAGGGAGGGCAGGCAGCCACGGGCAGCGCGTGCCTGTCGTCCCCCCCGCCGTGCACCCCGTCACCCCCTTGAGAGCCAGCAGGCAGGGGACAGGCAAGGGACAGGCAGCGGGGACAACCTCCTCTCCCGGTGATGTCCCGCCGAGCCGCCGCGCATCTTCCACCCCTCATTACAACAGCTCTGCCGCCGCGCTTACAACACGCTCCATTAATTAATTAATTGATTGATCGGAGCCTGCGCTCCTGCCCTCCCTCCCCACCGCCCGGCACGCAGGGAGGTGGCCGGGCTTGGTGTCCCCGAGTGTCCCTAGGGATGGACAGATGCAGACGCAGCCTTTGCTCATTTTTGGGGTCCTCAGGGCAGAGCCTAGGACCCATCCCGGGAGCATCCCCCCCCTTGGCCGGCTCCCCAGCACCCAGCTTGCCGCCAGCACCCTTGGAGGGGTCCGGATGGGTCCCCCGGGGCGAGGAGCACCTTGCCAGCTGGCGATGGGATTTGGGGCTCCCCGGGGGGCCTGGCACGGCCCCGAGCGTCCAAGCGCACCTCGCTATTAGCCGGCTGGGTCTCCATCGATCACTCCTCCATGGACCATTGATCTGGCAAACGACAACAAGCAAACTAATAAGAGAAGGAGGCGGGGCCGGCACGATGCGGGATTATTTTTCTCCCTTCCTTGCCTTCCCGTGCCCAGCCCAACCAGCCCCGGGTGTGTTTTAAGCCCGTAGGAAATCATGCCGGTGGAAGATTCACTTCAAAACAACTTTCTTCCTCGTTTCTGCCCCGGCAGAGTGAGCTGGGGGCTTCGAAAATAAAGTGCCTGTGCCCAAAGGATGCTGCTGGCCCCCAAGCCCCTCTCTGCGGCATCCAGGTTGGGATGAAGACTCCACCTGGATCCGGGTGCCGGCCGCCTCTCAAAGACCCCCCCCCTGCTTTGGGAGAAGCGGGGTACAGCCCTCACCCCTCCTCTTTGCATGAGCTGCTGCTGGGGGCTCAACGGCTACGTGGGGCACGCGGGTGGGTGCCAGGCATCACGCAGCACTGCCGGGCGCTGCACGGGGCTGCCGGGCATCGCAGGGCAGAGAGCTAGGCATGGCACGGGGCTGCCGGGCATCGCGTGGGTTGGGGCCAGGCATCACATGGGAGGGAGCTGCCGGACACCGCACGGTGCTGCCGGGCTTTGCACGGTGCTGCCGGGCACCGCACGGTGCTCCTGGGCACTGCACGGCGCTGCCGGGCACCGCACGGTGCTGCTGGGCACTGCACGGTGCTCCTGGGCACTGCATGGTGCTGCCGGGCACCGCACGGTGCTGCTGGGCTTTGCACGGTGCTGCCGGGCACTGCACGGTGCTGCTGGGCTTTGCACGGCGCTGCCGGGCACCGCACGGTGCTGCTGGGCACTGCACGGCACTGCCAGGCATCGCACGGTGCCGCCGGGCATCGTGTGGGACAGGGCCAGGCACCGCACGGTGCTGCCGGGCATTGCCCGGTGCCGTTGGGCAACGTGTGGGTCGGGGCCAGGCATTGCACGGTGCTGTCGAACCTCGCACGACGCTACCGGGCGTCGCGCAGGCCGGGAGCGGGCAATGCCCGGTGCAGCCAGGCTGCCCTGCCGTCCACGTCCCCTGTCCCCGTCCCCGTCCCCGTCCCCGTCCCCGTGCCGGCAGCTCGGCGCAGCCCTGCCGCGGGCAGCGCAGGCTTTGCCGTCAGCGGCGCATTGTTCTCGGCGCGAGAAGCCCTTGCCCAGCAGATGGCAGGTATAACAAAGCAGCTTGCTGCGGCCAAGCCAATTATTTATCTAATTATGATTTACCACTTAACCACATGATCTTTCTGCAGAGTTGTGGGCAATTAAAACCGGGGTGATTATGTGGATTATGCAAATCGGCTGGAGCCGAGCGAATAAAATTGAAGATTAGAGTTTCACGCAGGCTGGATCTTGCACGGGGCAGGTCCTGGCGGGGCAGGGGGAGGCAGGGGCAGGGCAGGGGGCTGCAGGCAGGGGCGGGGGGCCAGGACCCAGCTGAGCCGGGGGCTACGGGGCAGAGTTAGGAGGTGCCAGGACAAGGCGAGGGGATGCCTCCTGCCATCCTGCTGCCTTTGAAGACCTCCCGTCCCCCCCGCCCCGGCAGAGCCAAGGGGGTCCACAGCCAAAAACTGCCCCCCATCACGGGGGTGGGTGCCCACAGGGGACCCCCCGCCGCCGGCGGAAAGCAATCGGTGACTCAGCCAGCACCGGGGATTTCCCAGCGCCCGCCCCGGCTGCACCCCAAAAAGGTGGGGAGGGGTTGACACGGCACAGCCCCCATCCCTCGCCCCATCCGCGAGCAGCTAACGAAGGGCTCCGGTGCCGGGGGGCGGCAGGTATTAATAACGGGTATTAATAACGGGTATTAATAATGCCGCCTGGCAGATTACTCTGCCCGCCCAGCTTGATATGAGATTTATGCATGGCATGAACTCCGGAAATACAGAAGTATTAATGGTAATACCTCGTGTCCTAGCAAAGGTCACGGGCAATCTCCATCAATCCCACTGTGCCGCCAGCAAAGCCGGGGGGCCGGGCTGGATGGGGGGTCCCCCCCGCGCTCCCGGGGTCCCCCCGCACGCACCGCAGTGCTGCGGTTTATGACCGTGCAGATGGCCCGGCACGGGCCAGAGGGAAGGTTTTACCTTGGGATAAGAAATTAACGCTGGCAAACGGCAAATTTACTGCATGTATTTTCATTTTCCTAATACCGGCGCCATCTGCTACCAATTGGTGCCCCACGTCACCGGCTTTTTATTTACAAGATGCTGCGGAGGTCTTGGTGAGACCTTGGCTTGCTCCTCACCCAGGAGCCCCGCGTCCCCATGCAACGTCCCATGGCGTCCCCAGGGGAAAGCCCAGGCTCCCACCACCACCCTGATGGGTCTCGCCCTTTCCATGAAGCCCCCCAAGAAACGGGCACCAGCGAGGAGGGTCTGAAGCAACAGCGATGCCCGTGGAGCCGGGCTGTGCCGGGGACGGGCACAACACGCTGCCAGCACCGCTGGGACGGCTCGGGCACATTCTTCGTCACAGGGGAAGATCAACCAAAACCCAGGTCCAGGGGTTCGGCGCCAAGGGGAGCAGAGCCCCCTTCCCACACCGGGATTTAGGGTGATTAGCGCCGGCGATCCCACCCGCCGGTGCCGAGAAGGCTGGCCAGTGCCCCCGTGCGCGCAGCATCTTCCCTTTTCGCCTACAGTAATCCTCAGCCTTTCGAGCAAATTATTAAAATTCACTTATATTTAATCTGCCTGCTGGAATTAATTGAATTTTTACGCTTGGCAAATGTCACTGGGTGTGCGCTGCCGCCCAACGGGGACCCGGCTGCAGGTGCAGCAGGCGCAGCCCCGGGGTTTTACCCCTCTCCAGGGGCAAAACCCACCCTGGGGCGTGGGACAGGGTGCCCACGGCACCCACAGCCCCCGTCGGCAATGGGTGGTGGGATGCACGGGTGTCAGCACCCTGCCGGCTCCGCGGTGGGATGCTTGGTGGCACTGGGCTCCCCAAATCCCACGGGATTCCTGTGGCAGCTCCCGGCGCTGCCTCGATGGCTTTGGAGGGGACACGGGGAGCCCCTCGCTTCCCACCGCTCACCCTTGCCGGAGAGGGCCAGCACGCTGCCTGGTGCTGGGGTCCTCCGCCGAGCGATGACAGCCTTCCTCCCCTCCCCATCATCCTCCTCGAAAATTGCCAAAGCGTCTAATTTGCCTGCCTGGAAGGCCGAGGGAAAAGAGCCTCTATTTTGCCGGTAATAAGCCCTCCAGACAAAGGCGGGATGAGCCATTCAGCGGTGGGAAGGGGGAAGGGTCCGGCCCCACGCCGGAGCGGTGCTGGGGGCTTGCGGGAAGGCAGAGGTTCCCTCCTGCTTGGGGGAGCCAGCACCGGGACGCGCACGGCATCCCGGCGGCATCCCGGGATGACCCAAGCCCGTGGGGTCCTGAGCTCCTGGATGCGCGGTAGGATGGGCAGCATCACCGGCCACCGCGCTGGGGACGCTCCTGCTCCGCAAACTGGGACTGAGACCCAACTCCCACGTGGCCTCGCTCCCCGCTCCCCCGGGGACGGCCCCGGTCCCCGCTCGGGGACGCTCTCCCCATCCGCTGGCTTTGCACCGAGATGGAGAAGTTCACGGTCGGCATGAGCCGCAGGGGACCCCAGGCCCCGGCAGGCAACTTCCAAACTTGACTGGCGCTTGCCCCCCTCCACCGCCCGCCCGGGATTATCATAAATTAAGACGTAATTACTCCATGGAAATTTACAGCACAAAGCTGCGGCGCTAACAAGTGTGTTTGGCGGCACCGGGGGGGAGATACAAAGCGCTATTGTCTGGCGGGCGCCAAAAAATCTGCTCTGCCCCCAAAATGCCGCATCCCGAGGATGGGAACGGGGACGGGGATGGGGATGGACCAACTCCATCTCAGCCGCCCGAGCACCGCGGCGAGCCACGTGTGTGCCCCACGGGCTGCGGGGACGGAGAGGGGCACGGTGGCCCAAGAGGAGGGTCCCAGCCTGCAGGGATGGGCGAGGGCGGGTGAAGGCTCGCCGGCGCGATGGGTGCCCTCC
Organism: Mycteria americana; assembly: GCF_035582795.1. NCBI lineage: Eukaryota > Metazoa > Chordata > Aves > Ciconiiformes > Ciconiidae > Mycteria > Mycteria americana. The sequence goes on from NC_134372.1 coordinate 47,230,610, forward strand.
TGCCCCGCGCCGAGCGGTGCCGTGGCTCTGCTCCCCGCTGGCAGCTGATGGCACGGAGCTGCTAACAAAGACACCTCCTTTATTCCCTCGAATAACTCTGCACCCGCTTAGCTCCCACCCATGGGTGCCCCCACCCATGGGTGCTTCACCCAGCAAAACCCCATTTCCCCACCAACCCCACCTCCGAGACCCCTCAACTTCAGCACGCGTGGGGTTAAAAATAGATCCCCTGGGGACCTGGGGGACACACACACACACACACACGCAGGGGGACCAGTGCCAGCGCCAGCATGTCTGTGTGTCCCCCCCCCCCCTCCCCGGCACCGCCGGTGCTGCCACGCTCCCCCAGCTGCCACACGCATTAAAAAATAATAATCAACGTGGAAAAAAACAACAACACAGCGCGAAAAAATTCAGGCGGCTAAAACAAATCCAGCAATAAAGGAGCCGGGGATCCTCGCAAAGCTGGCTGTGCAATTAAGCAGTTTTCTGCTGTACGCCGATAATCACCTAATTATACTATTAATGACAGTTCAACCTGCTCGGAAATAAAAGGACATTCTTCCATAACAGGATGCCAGCTGTTTGTTACAGATGTCAAACATCTTTAAAGCGTTATTATTAAAAGAAGGGGGGAAGGAGAGAGCTCGCTGATGCAGAAATGCAGCATCCTTCCCCCGCAAAGACCCTTGGGGGGGGGGGGGATGTTTGGGGTGTCACCCCCCCTTTTAATGCCGGTGAAATAATCCGTCGGAGGGGTCTTGCGGCGGGGGAGCATCCTCCCCATCAACGTTTGGAGTAATAAATACCCCGCGTCAGCTCGCAGCAAGAGGCGGCGGCGTTTAATTAAGCGCAGCGTTCGGGAAATAAAGTTAAAAATTAATAATAAAATGGGGGGGGAGGGGGGGGATATGTACCCCACTGCCAGGCTTGGGGCAGGGTTGGCCCCGCTCCCCCCCCCCCCGGCTGCCGGCGGTGCCTCGAGCGCGGCTGCTGCCGGCAGTGCCCGCACACGTGCCGCGGTGCCGTGCCAAGGAGGAGCGCCCCGGCAGGTGCCGCCAGCCGGTGCCAAGGAAAGGGAAAGGGGGGGACACGCCGTAAAGAAAGGAAGCACCTGCTCCCCCCAAAAACCCGGCGTGGGTTTGGAGGTGAGCGATGCCCGCAGCACCCCGGGGACCCCCGGGAATCGACGTCCAGCAGCGCCGGGAAGGGGGATGCCGGGGGACGCGAGTGCACGGCGGCGGGAGCGGTACCCCGCTTTCGTTGCGGGCCAAACTCCTGCTGGGGTAATTACACCTCGCCCGCTCTCCCCCGGCGGCACCGCGGCTCCGCGCCGGCGCAGCCAGCCCCGGGGGGCGGCCGGGCACCCACCCACCGCGGGGCGATGCCGGCGCTGGCGTTACGCGCCCACCCGCACAGTCGCCCGGCTTTACACCCTGTCCTATATAGCTACAGGCAAATCTGCCTTTAAAACCACTGGGAACCAGGCTTAGCCCAGGAATAAAGAGATTACGGAGGGGGGGTGGGAAGAAAAGCGGGAGAAAGGGGGTGTCTGGGAATAATTCACCCCCCTCCAAGCCGTGCGGCTACTGACATCCCAGGTACCAGCGGGCCCTGGCATGAGCAGGATGGCTGCAGACAGGCACCGAATTTTGGGGGTGCCCACCCGGTGCCTGCTCGGAGCTGGGGGGCTGCGATCGAGCCCCCTCCCCGGCACAGGACCCCCAGCCCTGACCCCTTGGCACGCACCGGGCTGGCACCGGCCCCCGCTCGCCAGACGGGACCCAGCGGGGAAAAACCATCTGGGAAGCGTCACCCTGAGCCCCGATCCGGGAGCGATGGCCCCGGTCCCCCCCACCGGCGTGCAGCCCTCGCCCGCCGCCCCCCTTCCCCTGGCTCCCCTCTCCCCTCCCCTCCCCTCCTGAAACCATCACGGGGAAGCTGGAAAAGTGGTTGACATGGTTGCCATGGCGACCGAATTTAGGACTGGCGAGAGGAGGAGGAGGAGGATGGTGGGGTGGGCAAAGGAGGAAGGCGGGAGGGCTTCTCGGCACCCCAACACGGCCCAGACCCCCCTGGCATCGCCCGGCCCCCCCTCAGCACCCCACGAGCATCATCCTCGAGCACCCCTCGACCACGCACCCAGCGAGGATGAGAAAGGGCAACCCCCAACCCCAGCACCCAGCCGGGGGCTGCCCAGAGGGGGGCTCAGCCCCGAGCACCCCAAACCCAGCCCGGGGGCGGCCGTCCCCACCCGGTGCCGCCGAAAGCCGCCGGTGACTCACGCCTCGTGCCAGCGGCACCCGCCGAGCGGGTGTTTACACGGCATCACCCAGCTCCCTCCATCTGCTTTGATCCACGGGCTAAATATTACCGGCCCTGGTGTAAAAATAGGAACCATTTGGGAAGGTCCTGAGTCAGCAGCATCCGCCACCGGCACCCGCCGCCATCCTCCCCGGCACGCCGAGGCACCGAGGGCCCCGTCCCGCCTCGCCGGGGGATGCACCGGGAGCCCCAGGGTCCCTCCAGCGCCTGGGGGGCTGCCAGCAATTTGGGGACACCCGTAAGGAGAGGGGGGACCCCAAAAGGCTGCGTGCATTCGGGTCCGCCCTCGCGCCTGCTGGAGCAGACAGCCAGGCCCTCTGGGGATGCTGTGTCCCCAAGGGGTGCTGCTGTCCCCAAAGGGTGCTGGCACCGGCCACAGGGTGACGACTGCACCCACGTATCTCAAGGCAAGCCAGCCTGAGCATGGTTCCCATAGGTAGCAGCAGAGAATGGGGTCCCCTCCCTGGCCCCCCGTTCTCAGCTATGCTTGATGCCGGGTCCCCACCGTGCCCGGTGTCCCCTTGCAGCCGGCCGAGCCCCGTCGCACATCTCCAGCCCCACGGCCAGAGGGATGGCAGGGACAGAAGCATCGGTGACCGGAGGGATGCAGGGGACACAGAGGAGCCGGCCGGATCCCATGCCAGCCGAGCTGGAAGAGCAAGCCACCGAGGAGCGTGTGACACAGGCCACGGCCAGGCAGTCCCCGAGGCGGTGACAGTCCCCAGCAGGACTCGGGCCGCTGAGTCACTGCCACCAGCCCAGCACTCGTGAAACCCCTGCGAGCCCACGGGGGAAGGTTCACGTCTCCATCTGCTCCCACTCGACCTGGCCCACCAGCATCTCCCAACGCCCCGGCAGCTGCCGCCGGCGATTTCTCTGCTTGCCAGCGCCTCGAACATAATTTCCCCTAATTGCTTTAAATCTCACAGCCTGACACTTCCATGCTCCTCTCTGTCCTCTCTGTCTTGCTTTTCTCCTCCAATTTTTTTTATTTCTTCTCCGAGGTGGCTGGAAAGCAAAGAGCTGGCCGGAGCAGGGTTTTCCAGGGCGCAGGAATTAGTGCATTAGCAGCAACGGCAAAGCCAGAAGTTTCACGCAACAGGAGCCGCCGCTGGGAACCCCCGCTCGACCGGAGCGTGCTAAATATGGAATTTAAGGAAGAAAAAAAAAAAAAAAAACCCAAACCAAACCAACCCCCAACCTGTCTCCCTGCACCTGCAGCCTTCGGAGGAGTCCCTGCCGCGGGGGACAGCACCGAGGCCAGGCAGGCATTGCCTGCGGCCGCTGCGGGCAGCCGAGAACCAGCAAGGAGCGGGCAAGGGGATGGTGCCATGGGGGGGACGGGGAGCGGGACCCCCGCGGCTGGCAGGGAGGAGGGCGCAGGGTCGGAGCGTGCTGGGTGCCACGGGCAAGCGGGTCACCCGTGTCCCTGCCGTGGCACAGCTCTGGGGGAGGATGTCACACCGCAACCCCTCCCGGGGGGAGGGGGCCCCCCCAAGTTCAACCCCGACACCCCTCCGCCACCCTTCCCGGCTCGCCTTCGCGCGCTCCGGCGCAGGCGCGCTTGGGCAGAGCTGCTCGTTCCTGTAACAACTGCCACATGCAAAAGCCATTTCCTGAAACAAACAACCTTCCGCGGGGAAACCGCCGCGTGGGGGTACGGCCCCCCAGGAGAGAGGCCCTGCCGCCACCCCCCGCCTCTCAGAGCGCGCCCCTGAGCGCGCCCAAGCTCGCAGCCTGAGCGTGCACCCCAAGACTGCACCCCCAGAGCACCTCGAGCTCAGAGGCTGAGCTCACAGCCCAAGGCTCGCATCCGGAGCGTGCACCTCGAGTGTGTCCCCCGAACATGCACCTCTGAGCCTGCACCCCAAGAGACCCTCAAGCTCACAGCCCGAGCGCACACCCTGAGTGCGCAACCACGAGCCCGCACCCCAAGAGCACCTCAAGTTCACAGCCTGAGCTCACAGCCCAAGGCTGCATCCAGGGGGTGCACCCCAAGCACGAACCCCAAGTGCGCACCCCAAGAACACCTCAAGCTCCCACCCTGAGCCTCAGTATCCTGAACGTACACCCCAAGTGTGCACCCCAAACGTGCACCCTGAGCCTGTACCCCAAGAGCACCTCGAGCTCCCACCCTGAGCCTGAGTATCCTGAATGTACACCCCAAGTGTGCACCCCAAACGTGCACCCTGAGCCTGCACCCCAAGAGCACCTCGAGCTCCCACCCTGAGCTCACAGCCCGAGCTCGTACCCTGAGCACACATCCTAAGCGAGCACCCCGAGCGTGCACCCCAAACACGCACCCTGAGTGCGCCCTCCAAGAGCGCGCCCGAGCTCGCGCCCCAGCCCCCCTCGCCACCAGTGCTCTCAAAACACCCCAAAACCCCCCGGAGGGGGGGTCCCCCTCCCTCGCCGGCTGCCGCGGGGGTGGGTGCTGCCGGCTGGGGCAGCACAAGCAAACTTTGGTGCCCCAAGTCCCCGCACCCAGGCGGCAGCGGGGCTGCAAGCAGGGACCCCCGCCCCAAAACACAGCGCACCCGGTATTGCTCCCCATCCCTCCTCGGCCAGAAGCCCTCCCGGATCCTCAGGGAGGGGAGAAACCCCCCCCCAGGGCAGGAGAGCGGCAGCAGGAGAAGAGGGGGGGATCCAAGCACCCCAAAACGCTGCAGAGCCTTGCAGTGCTGCGCCGGGGCTGCCTGCTTCCCCTCCTCCCCCCCCAAGCTCGGCAGACCCCAAAACCCCTATGAGGTGCTGGGAGAAAGTAACTTCACCCCCAAATCCCCCTCGGCTGCCGCTGGCCGGGGCGGACAAAGGGGTGTCCCCAGGCTGGGGGGGACCCCGGGGGGGAAAGGGGCTGGGGGGGGGCCGGCAGCAGCATCGCACGGTGCCTTACCTGGTAAGTAATAGAGAGGTGGTTTCAACCCAAACATGATTTATGTTACAGTTCCATTGCGGCCAGGAAAAAAAATAAAAAATCAAAATAAAAGACCCAAGGTGAAGAGGATGTGTCAGGAAGCAAGAGGAAAAAAAAAAAAAAAAACACACACACAAAAAAAAATTAGCACCAAGCCACACGGAGGGGGTTGGAAAAATAAACCAGAGGCGAAAAAATACGGTGGAGCGGGGAGGAGGAGGAGGAGAAGGAGGAGGAGGAGGAGGAGGAGGAGGAGGAGGAGGAGCGGGGGGAATCAAGTGCGTGGGGGGAGGAGGAAAAATAAAAATTGAAATAGCAGCGAGCCCAGGGCGCTGGCGGAGGGGTGGCGGTGGCGGTGGCTGTCACCGGCGGGGCCAGGGCAGGAGCCCGGCTGCCATGGCGTGACGCCTTCCCGGGGGTTTTCCTGCTGCTTGAGCCCCAAGCTGTGAATCGCAGGCACACAAAAAGCCAGCGAGGAGGAGGAGGAGGAGGAGGAGGCGGCGGCGGCGGTGGGACCCTTGGCGTGGGGGGGACGCACCCCCGGAGCTGGATGCTGCGGCGGGGGGGGTGGGTGGGTGTGTGTCCCGGAGAAGGGTGCTGGCGGCGTGGGGTGGGTGACCCACACAGGGCTGCGAGCCGGCGTCCGTCCGTCCGTCCGTCCGAGCAGCGCGTCCCGAGGCGAGCAGAAAGCCCAGGCTCCCCAGGGCTGCGCCAAGGCGGGCGGGCGAGAGGCGGCAGACTTGCCCCTCGATCAATTTTCATGCAAGAATCATTATCGGTAAATTGGAAATCTGGCTACTTGACAGCAGATTTGTCTCCCCTAATGAAGGGGAGCGGGCAGGAGAGCGGCAGGCAGCTGCTCGCCCCGGCACCCTCCTCCTCGCCTCAAGCCGCCCCGCTTCCCCCGGGCTTCAGCCTTCATCCCCGGCGTTTTCGGGGAGGCGAGCCCCGGGGCACCCCCCCAGCCAGGGACGGGAGGGCAGGAGAAGCCTCCTTCCCCCTCAAACCCCGCTCCTCCTCCTCGCCTAGAGACAGAATAATTTTTTTTTTTTTTTTTGCTCTTTTCCGGGATGCTGTTTTCAAACAGCTGCCAATGGGGGGGGGGATATAAAATAAAAATAGCAAAATCACCACCCCCCCCCAAGTCGCTTAAGGAGGAAAATTAGGAAATTAAACAATAAATAACCCAACTTTCCTGCTGCCTGCTGCTTCACAAAAGGCAGGCGAAGGAAAGCTGCCTGCCCCAGCCCCTGCACGGGGGGCCGGGGGTGAGGTCCCAGCACCCCCCCCCCACGCCCCCCCAAATCCCCCCTGCCCTGCCCAGCCCCGCTCGCCCGGCGGGGGCTGCAATCAGCCGCCCGAGAGGATCTCCCCCGTTCCCTCTCCGCTGATGCATTAGCAGATCCGGGAAGACATGCTTGCAGGCAAATAGGGCTAATAAATGCTATTACGGGGAGAGCGAGGCAGGCTGGAGATCCTGGCTGCACCATAGTAACGAGGGCCCGGCTTAATTTGCTTTAAGCAAACGATCAGCCAAGGCGGGGTGGAAAGGAGGGGGGGGGGAACGGGGCGGGGGGGGGGGGGGGGACGGGACGCGTTGCGCGCTCCAGGCACGCATGGGCGCGCTTGCATGGGAGCGTGCTTGCATGGGTGCGCGCTTATGGGCGCGCGCACGTCTGTGTGCGTGTGCGCGCTTCCCCTCCCCCCCCCCCCCCCCCGCGCCCCCCCCCCCCCCCCCCGCTCCGGCCCTCTCTTCCCAAACTGCCGGCTGCTTTTAACACCAAAGTTCACGAAGGCGATGTGTGATATCTCGCCCCTGCAAGAGAAGCCACATCCTGTATGATAATGACCAGCCCTTCAAACAGCTTAAAGATACAGGCCATTCCCAGGGCCCCTGCTGCCTGCCCCTGCCTGCCCCTGCCTGCTCCTGATCATGGGGCTGGGGGGGGGGGGGGTCCCGGGGGTCCCGGTACTCCCCCGGGCCCATCCGGCCCCACGGTGGGGAGGTTGGGCCTGGTGCGCAGTGTAAGCGAGCAGGAGGGCCTTTGCAAAAGGTCTTCTGGCGGCAAACGCACGCACGTGCGTGCTTATGCACGCTTGCACGCACACGTGCGTGCACACGCGTGCACGCGCTCCCATGTATGCATGCAGGCGCTCACACGTCTGCAGGCACTCGCATGCATGCACACACGCACACGCGGACACAGATGCACGCGCTCGCGCACACGCACACACACGCGTGCACACACGTGTGCGAACACACGCACGCACGCCTTCAGCTGAGCTCCCCAGGAACCCCCTTGGCAAAGACGGAGCTGGTGAAAAACTGCACCCTCCTCCTCCTCCTCCTCCCCCTGCCCCCCACGTTAAATATTGCTTTTCTAATTCCAGGTCGGGGGATTATTATTATGTATTTTCTTCCTTCCTAACCTATATCTGTCAAAATCGGCGCTGGGAGTATTTCTGGCCCGTCCCCTGAGTCATCGCCCGAGTCCCGCTCCCTCCGAGGCAGCTCCCCTCTGCTGCCGTGCTCCCAGCCGCGGGGTGCTGGGTGCTGCTGCTCTGCCACCGCTTCCCCCCTCCCCGGCCACCCCCCCCCCACCCCAACACCTCACCTGTGTGTTAGGAAATGTCACTTATGGGGTAACACAGCTCTGGGTACTCCAAACCAAATGCCCCCCCACAGCGTGGGTGCAAGGGGGATCCCCCCCCACCCTGGGCCGGAAAGGCTGCGAGGTCACCATGTCACCCAATTCCCCCCGGGTCCCCCGTCACTACCCCGCTCGCAGCCCCCACAATTTTATAGAGGTTTTATTTGCTGGGCTCACACAAGCACCGGGGGACCCCTCCTCTGCCCCCCCATTCACCCCCCTCCCCCCCCCCCCCCATGGCATGAGCTGTAAAAATTAATTTGCAAACATGTCATTACACAATAGCTGTACAGGCAATAAACCTGTAATTACAGGAGGCTGGGGGAGCGGGCAGGCAGGCAGGGAGGGCAGGCAGGCAGGGAGGGCAGGCAGGGAGGGCAGGCAGGGAGGGCAGGCCTGCCTGCCAGCTCGGGCTTTGGGGTTTCGCCTCCCCCCTGCTCCCTTTGTTCATTATGCAAAGGAGAATTGCTTCACTCTTGGAAGTTGGGCTGCACTTCAAAGGGGCGAGCTGCCTGCTCTGCCTGCGCTGCCTGTGCTCCCCACCCTGCCAAGAAAGCCCTAACCCCGCCAGCACCCCAAGCCAGGAGGCCCCCGTTGCTTCGCTGGGATGGGGAAACCGAGGCACGGCGGCCGGGCAGCCCCGTTGGGAAACTGACCCGGCCCTTTGCGACATCGGCCCAACCGAATTACCCGCCACCCTCCTCCTCCTCCTCCTCGGTTGTCCCCGCTCTGCGGGCGATTGCGTGCACGCACCAGTGGCGAGCGTGGCCCTGCCTCAGTTTACCCACTTACCACCCCGAGGAAGACAGGACACAGGGCACCGGCGCGACACACCCGCCCGGGCACCCAGCAGCCAGCTCTGCCGCACCTCGCCTCACCCCTCGTTAGCGGGAGAGCTTGACGAGCCTGACCCACTTCCCCAAGCGCTGGGAGGATTAATTGGTTCCTTGCTCGCACGAAGCCGCCGGGAGCTGGGGCAGGTGCCAGGCGGGATTAGCAAAGCATGAGAGCGCAGCTCGCGGGGCCGGCCGGGCAAGCACGCCGCCGGCCCTGCCCACGCCACGCAAGCGAGCCGGGGCGATGGCGGATGGGCATGGGTTGCTACCGGCTCGCTCGGCCGCACGGTACCCTCGCCACGGGGATGCCGCGTGCCAGGGACGCCCGACCTCCTCGGGGATGCTCGACCTCCCCGTGGGTGTCCCCAAGGAAGGGGATGCAGCTGTGCTGGGGACATCCAGGCTGCGGTCCCCAGCGGGATGCCCACCCCCAAGCAGCCCACCCTAGGGAAACTGAGGCACGGCCGGTCTCCGCCAGCCGGCACTGGGTTCCACCACGCTCCCCGTGACCCGGCACCCCGAAAGCATCCGCCAGCGGGGATGCATGAGCAAGAAGAGGAGTGAGCGGCCACCTCTCGCCGTAAATAAGCGGCTCAGCGATGATTTCCTGCTCTTGTTGACCTTTGACTATGCAGAATAAAGACATAAATCCATATTTTAAACCCATCTGAGCGCCAGCCAGGCCCACAAAGCCATTTACAGCCTGCGATTTGGACGGGGCAGTGAGCAGGAAAGCGATGGTTTCTCGAGGTGACATTCCCCAGGAGGGAAATGAAGTGTTTTATTTGCAGATATATAGGGCACGGTCGTTCCTCCGCTTCCCCTTCCCTCCGCCCTCGGCTCATAAATAAAACATACGGCCGCGTAACCGGCTAATTACGGGAGGATGGCAAAACCCCGCCAGTCGCTGGGAAAAGAAATCAGCTTTTTAATCAGCCCACTTTCCTCCCCATCTAACTTAAGGAGAAACGGGCATTTCGGGTGCCGGGATGGATCCGAGACTCTCCGGCGGCTCGTAGGCTCCCGCCGGGGTTGTGTACCCCGATCCCTCGAGGCGGGTTTGGGTTGGGATGGAGGGGTTCAAGCTGCTGCTTTTTTTTTTTTTTTTTTTTCCCTTGGCTGGGAAAAGGATGTCTTTGAAAAGTCTAATTGTTCCTTACACATTAGATACATTAATGAGGTCTCTGATCAAGCGGCTGGCTCTCCGGCAAGGAGGCTTCAAGTAGCAATTTTCCATTTGTGTTTCAAATTTTAATGAATGTTCCTGTCTCTGGCTGCGATGCGCGGTGATAATCCGCACGGCTCGGGTCAGCACCGGAGCAGGGGCTGCCGCGCAGGAGGGCTTGTACAAGGGTTTGATTTCTTTGGGGAATAGTTCATACAAAAAATGGTAATGGCAGAAGACAGTCTTCCTTCCCCCTCAGCTGCCAGAGCCCGAGAGCTACAAATCAGAGGGTTATTATTTCTTTCCGATGTCCCTAAAGTATCCTATATCTTTAACAGGAGAGTAAAGTTCAGCCCTGATAAGATTGCGGCGCTGGGTGAGACACGCTTTTCCTTTCCTCCTGCCTTTTTTTTTTTTTTCCCTCCATCTCCTTCTCCCTCTCCCTCCACCCCTGCGGTGGCCGGGGGTGTCCCCAGGGCCACCAGCCAGCAGCCCCCAGCCCACCCGCGGCCAGGGCAGAGCCCCCGGCCCCCCTCATCCACGGGCCGGATCCGGAACCCACCCCGCCAGGACAAGATTTTTATAACCTTGTTTTGGCATGCCTGCCATTAACTTAATTTAACATCCATATTGCCGCTATTTAATTAAATAGATGAACTCATTTTACATTTGCAAGTCTTAATTCATCCTGAACAAAATTGGCCGTGTTTCGTTCTTTCTACGCTACCAGCTCCCCGGAACAAATGACTGCCTTTTGTAGTTAACTGCTAGTACAGGTTAGAAGCTAATTAGCAGCCCGGGTTGGGTGTTAACTTCCTTATTTATCACCCGGCGCCACTCGATTAGCGAGGGGGCGCGGGCTGGCATTTTCTCGTCCATGCGTGAGCCCCGTTTTTGCAGGCGTGGGGCCCTTGCTCCTCGGGCAACGGTGCTGGACGCGTGCATGACGCAGGGCGCTCGGTGCACGGTGCTCGACGCACGGTACCCGATGCACGGCGCGCGATGCACGGCGCTCGGTGCCCGACGCACGGCGCGCGATGCATGGTGCTCAGTGCATCGCCTTCCCGCAGCACCCAGCAGCGTGGCAGGGCAAGCTTGGCAGCGCTCAACCATCACGCAAGCACCCAACCATCGCCCAAGCACCCAACCATCACCCGAGCGCCCAACCATCGCCCAAGCGCCCAACCATCGCCCAAGCGCCCCGGGAGAGCACCCTCCCAACCCCTCCGTCCTGCCAAGCCATCACGGGCTCTGCCGTGCCCAGCGCAACCTCCCCGTAGATATTCGGGCAGAGGCCCCGAAAGCAAGTGCCACCCCGGTTTTTCAAGCACGGCTCCGGTGCTCCCACCCGGCCGGCTCACAGGGTGCCCACGCCAACCGGCAACACCTGGAAGCTGCCGGGGTGGTGGTGGGGGGGGGGACCTCACCGAGGCTCCCCGCATCCCGCCCGCGCAGGCTCCGGCACGGCACGGCGCTGGCTGCGGCGGGGGGCACGGCAGAGCTGGGGGACGCAGGGGGACCCGCTGGCAGGGCGGCCGGGCGATGCCGAGCCTGGCAGGAAGCCGCTCCAGGAAGGCTCATCTGGTTTGACTAACAAATCGCTAACTGCTTCCCCTGGGGCAGGTGGAAGGAAACAAGCTCCGTGGCTGTAAACAACCCCCCTGGCCCCCCGCTTCCCACCCACAGCCCCCCACAGCCCCCCCAGGCGCTGGCCAGGGGCAGGCTGAGACAGGAAAGCGCTTGTGAAACACCCACCCCCCCACCCCGTGCTCTGACGCAAGCCCCGGTGGGGGGACGGGGCCTCCCCAGCCCCTGCCCGGCCCCCGGGGACGCTGGCACCCCGGGCAGGGCGTGGGGTGACGCAGAGCTTGCACCAGCCCCAGCCGGCCCCGCGGGACAACACCTCGCCGGCACCCGCCACGCCGCCCTGGCTGCCAGCGTGACTCAAGGGGACGAGCCGGCGCGGTGCCCGCCGGTGGCACGGGGCGGCCGAGAGCAAAGCCTGCCACGCCGGGTGACACTGCGGTCCCTCTGCCAGCGTGAGCCGGCGGCGGGGACGGGTGCACCCCAGAGGGCAGCGTGCCCGGGCGAGGAGACCCGAGCACCGGCGGCAATCGCCATCGCCCGTGATGTCCAGCCCCGGTAATGCGGCCACGGCGGCGGCGGTGGTGTGGCGGTGGCACAGGGACGATGCGGCAGGAGGGGACCGATAGGCATCTGCCTGGCCCGGTAAACCGATCTGCCCCCGCCTGCTGAAATAACAGCGAGGGGAGGCAGCTCTGGTTACCGGCAGTGCCGGGGGCCGGCTGGGTGCCAGGACCCTTGGCCGAGGGCCAGGCGGCTCCGCGGGCGCCGAGCAGGGACCCCCGTCCTCCCCCCTTCCTGCTGGCACAGCGCGGAGCTGCTCGTCCCGCTCCCCGGCGTCACCACCCCACCGAGCTCCCCACCCGGTATTTCAGGTCTGGCACCCAAGCCGGCGCCTTCGGGAGCCAGCGGTCCCGCGGGGACATCACCCCCGCCTGGGGCCACCGCCATGGGGACGGCACCGGCCGCGCCGCGTAGGAGCAAGAATAATTCCCTCCCCATGGGCACCCTGCGTTATCCCGAGCGGTTTTGGCCGCATCCCCCCAGCACGGAGAGGGTCAGAGCCCAGCGGCACCGGGCTGAGGAACCACCGCGGCCAAAAGCAAAGCCCGAAGGCCGGATCTGGCCCCTTTGGGAGGAGGGATAAGCGCTACCAGGTTCCCTCTCTCCCCCCCAGACCCCACCAGGACCCCATCCCAAATCCCCGCCATCAGCAGAAGCAAAGGAGCGGGGCCATAAGGAGCGAGGGTGATAACAGCCCTCTGCACCGGCGAGATAAATAGCCCCAGCAGCGCCAAGCTGTACTCGGCCAGAAGCTAATAGGGGCTGTCAGGGCGGTTTAGAGGAGCAGAGCATCGTTTCGGGGCCCGGCTCGGAGGACGCCGAGGGGAAGTGACAAGGAAGCTGAGCAGAAAGCGACAGGCAGTACACAAAGAGCATGTCCTCTGTAAGTGGCGATAAACCTTGGAAAAAAAGAAAAGCTAAATCAGTTGTTTAGCCGATGTACCACATGCTGACAGGGCAAATGTGAAGGCTTTTATGGCCACATGGGTTTTCATTTGCAGTTATTCATAGCGGAGCCGGGCGCTTTATCTCACTTTACATTATGTGCAACCACAATGCAGACACTTGCACCGCAACGCATTGCCTCCCTTGGAAAATATTAATATGTAAATGTCAGGCTCGGGAGGGCAGCAGGGGAACGGCGGGCTGCGGGAGCCGTGCCGGGGAGATAAAACCTGCCCTGAAAGGGAGGGGGGGGACGGGACGGGACCCCCACCCCGCACCCGTGGGTGTGCAGGAGCGGGGGGGAGGCAGGGGCACACGCGTGTGCACGCATACGCTCACCTGGGACCGAGCTGCTGCAGCGGGGAGCACGGTGGGCACACGGTCTCCGCAGGGCGGGACGCACGTGTGTGCACGCACGCACACGTGTGCGCAGCGTACGCCCTCCGCAGAGGGGGATACGGGCGTGTGCGTGCACACAAACACACCAGCTCCGCAGAGCGGGACGCGCGCACGCGTCGCCAGCACCTCTGCAGAAGGACAGACCGCCTCAGCGGACCGACGTCGGTGCCCGCGCATCCACGCGCTACCCCTACGCCGAGGAGCGCGTGCGCGCCCACGCGCGCCCGCCGGCCCTCGCGACGCGGGGACCCCCCGCGCGCCCCACCGCGGCCCCCGCCCTCGCTCCCTGCCCGCCGGCCGGGGCCGTGCCCGTGCCGGGGGACGCGTGGCGAGGCCGTGGGCCGTGGCTGGGCGCTGCTGGTTTGGGAGGAAGCCCCGTCTGGGCGAAGCGCGCCGACGCGGCGTGCCAGCGCCTGCAAAGCCCCGTCGGGCAGCGCTCCAGCCATGCCTGCTGTTCCCGGGCTCCGTTCCTCTCCGAGAGCCTCCAGCCCCGGGGGTAGTGCCAGACTGACAGCCTGGAGGCTATTTATTCGCAGGCAGAGGCAGCGGGAGCTGCTGGCGGATGCAGGCGCCTTTGTCCTGCAGGGAAGTTTGCTCGTCGCCTCTCGGGCTGCCCCCCGTCTCCCCCCGGCCCCTCTTTCCGCCTCCGCGCCCCGATGCACCGTCTGAACCCCAGGAAGGCACCGGGGATGTTCCCGGCTGGGGGGGGGTCCCGGCCCCGATGCTCACCGTGCCACGGCAGGACTTGTCACAAGGCCCCGACACGCGGGGGGATGCCAGGCAGCCGCCACGCTCCCCCCATCCCTGGCACCCCTCAGCATCACCCACCGCACGGCCAAGGGGCTGGAGGCGGCACCCCAAAGGTGGCTGGGGGCCAGGAGGAGGGTGGGTACCCAACCCTGGGCTTTGCCGCTCGGCACCGTCAGCCAGGGCGGGGTGGCATCTCCGAAACGTGGCCCCCTCGGCCGTTACCAGGAGAAGCGCTGGCAGCCGGCGCTGGCACGGGGACAAGCCCGGGAGGGAGGCTGCCCCCAGCACCTCGGGGAAGGGAACAATCCCTGGGCATTTCTTTTTTGGCAGCCCCCGGGTGCCCCCCCGCACCCCCCCCCCCCCCGCGCCCCCCGTCCTCCTCCCGCGCTTGGGCGCAGGGATACAATTAAATCAGTGTTCTGCTAACAATCTGCCGGCTAATAAGACATTTTCCTCCCTCTCCCTCCTCCCCCCCACTCCACCCCAATCCGTGTGTGATGGGAGCGCTTTGATATGAGAGTGGACTCTAATGGGTTCGGTGTAAGGGAGCCTTAATTTATTACGTGCCTGTAATTGATGTTTGTATAAAGTAGCTCTTACAGCTCCTCAGAGCGGGAGATGAAAAGCAATCAGTCAGCCATTTGCCTCGAAAGGAAGGAGAGAGGAGAAGACAGACAGCGAGAGAGAACCAGACGTACTCATCAAGCCTGGAGAAAAACCCAGAAAGCGAGGGAACAAAACAAAATCCCCCCCGTGCAGCCCTGCCAGCAGCTCCAGCACCACTGGGTACCCCCGCCAGCATCCCTGGGTACCCCCGCCAGCATCCCTGGATATCACTGCCAGCATCCCTGGGTACCCCCACCAGCATCCCTGGGTACCACCACCAGCATCCCTGGGTATCACCGCCAGCATCCTCGGGTACCCCCGCCAGCATCCTCGGGTACCCCCGCCAGCATCCCTGGGTGCCACCGCCGCTCCAGCACCCCCAGGGCCGGACCCTGCTGGGGATGCTGGGGGTGGGCAGCCTCATGGAGCTGCACCAGGGCAGGATGCGGCCCCCTTCCCGCGCCGGCGGCACACGCGGGGCTGATTAGGCAAGGCGGGCTGCGGCAGCCGGCGCTGAGCTGCTCTAATGACGGCGGGCGCTGGGGAGTCACGTGCTGCCCAGCGCTGGCTGGGGAGCCGTACGTCACCAGCCCTGGCAAAAAATCGGTGCTAAATTGAATCAATCCATCTTGGAAATGGCTCTTGTCAGCCGGTGTCAGGGAGAGCGTCTGCGGGAGAGGGATCAGGCGGGGGCAGGCCGGCAAGGGCCAGGCAGCCGGCACCGCTGCCGCGGCACTGCCAGGTCTCTCCTGGCCCCCCACGGCGCTGGCCAGCCCCGTACGGTGGGTGCGGGGGTCCTCCCGCTGCCACGGGGCGCAGAGCAGGATGGGATCCCCGTCCAGCCGGCGGGGAAAGCAGAGCCCAGAGCAGACTGCATTGCGCCGTGCCTCAGTTTCCCCACACAGGGCATCCCGTGCCCCGCTACAACCTCCCCTGGGGAAGGAGGGCAGCTCCCCACCAGGAAAAAGCCCCAAGAGGGATGGAGACACCACCCCCCCCCCCCCAGTGTCCATCTGCACCCCAACACCATGCCCAGGGCAGAGCGTGCCAGGCGGGGAAGGACGATGCCGCGGCAGGGAGACAAAGACGCCGGCGCTTGACACAAATATAGATGGATCCTCGATGTACGAACCCCGCAGCCTGGCAAATTAAAACGTAGCACGAAAGGGGGAGACGGAAACAGCCCCAGTGATTGATTTTCCATCCAGACATTCAAACCGACCGAATATGTCACCCAGACAAGCCCTCGGAAAGCCGCAGCAAGCCCAGATTTATCCTCCGCTTGGACCGGAGACCATCAATCCCTATCCATCCCTGGTAAATCGCTTAACGTCCCTGTCTTCCCACCACGGTGCCCATCCCACCCGCTGTCCCGGCATTGCCGTGGCAATGCCGGGACAGCGGGTGGGATGGGCACCGTGGTGGGAAGACGGGCCGCAGGAGCCGTCACCACGCCGGGAAAGGGGATACAGGCATGGGGACACATACCCATGGCTCCTAACGAAGGCAATTAGAGGGGAAAGCATCCCCCGCGCCGCTTCTCCTAATTAAGAACCAACCAATTCCCCAACCCGCCTGTTCCCCAGCTCCGGTACAGCCTGTTATTTACCTGCAGCTAATAGGTTGGGCGCAGCTAATGATAGTCTTGTATCAAATGGCTGGATCTTGGCTTCTGACAGCTTTAAAGACCCGTCTCGGGGACACGAGGGTTTCTAATTACGGGGTTCGTCACGGGAAGGCTGGGTTCAACGCCAGTCACTCTCCCCGGGTGACATTTCTGCCCGGATTGGAAATCTAAACACAGCCCAGCCGGTTAAGGTTAAAAATACGGCGCTCGACAAGACAAGGGATCATAATTTGGGTCACCGCCGGGTTTAATTAATTGGAATGGAGCAATCAAAGCACCGCACGCGGTAATTACAGCCCGGGTTGGAGCGGGGCTGGGGGAGGCGGCGGTGCCCGGGCGAAGGGATGCGGGGGGATGCTCCCCACCGCGGGGATGGGCAGGGAGGCATCGCCCTCGCCCCGGGGTGCAGGCAGGCATCGCCTGCAAGGAGCCGGCGGGGCAGGGAGGGAGATGCTAAGGAAGCGAGCCGGGAGCTCGCAAGCACACCATCCCCGGTGGATCGCGCGCCAGCCTCACGTGAATGCCGGCAGGTTAAAGCGGGGTCCGTCCCCGGTATCCCCATCCCCACGGTGCCCCACGGACACAGCCCAGGCTCCCAGCCACTGCCGCAGCTCTGCCGGGGCCGCGACGAGTGATTTATTTTCACCAATTACCGGGGCACTTTTCCCTTCGCCGGGACCGCACTTAATTGATTGGAACCTATTGAAAACAAATTAACCGGCACCGGGGTGCAGGGACCTGTTTACGGCTGCTCCGCGGGGTGGTGGGGAGGACACGTGAGCGGCTCCGGCATCCTGGCGATGACGGTGAGGACCGGCACGGCCCCGTGGGATTGGGAGGAGAAAGGTGGGACAGCCCAAATGTCCCCCCACGCCGCTCCCCGGCTCCTCTGCAATGGTTATGGCTGATGCAAGGGGAAACTGAGGCACGGAGCAGCACGGAGCCCAAGTCCCGGTGCTTCCTCGCCGGAAAAACCCTCCACGGCATGGGCAGAACCGAAACGTTCATCCCCCCACCGCCGCCCCCGAGGAGGGATGCTTGCGAGAAGCTAGCGACAGTGACCCCATTAAGCGAACCCAGCTAGCATTAATTTGACCCCATCCGCCGCGCGCTAATCAGCTGTAACCGTGGCACCCAGCTCAATCCAAATTGATTTACCGAGGCTGGAAATGGATACAAATGTGATTAAAGGCTTTTTATTTTCCATAGGTCCTCTCTAAAATGATTTAAATCAATTGCTACGTGCAGGGTCCTCCCCTTCCCCGGCCGACCCCGCGGCGCCGCGGAGGGGCAAAGCCCCTCCGCGACGCCGCGGGGCCGGCCGGGGAGGGAAGAGCACCCCAATTTCCACCACCGACCCCACAGCACCCACCCAGCGGGGAGCAGCACCCCAATTTCCACCGCCGACCCACCCACGCCCCTCGCCGGACCCCGAGCATCCTTCACCGGCGGGATGCTGGCGCGCCGGGCGGCCCTGGCGAGCGATCAAAGCCCATTAGGCTGAGCGCCGATGCGCGCCCGTTGTTCGTCAATTATTCAAACAATAATTGCACCCTTATTTAAAGTCTAGTCTTGCGTGCGCGGCACTGCAGGCTGCCAAGGCCCACGTTAGATTTACACCCCCAGCGCGCTCCCGCCGCCAATTAATTAAGCAAACACATTCCTCGGCACGCTCTCAGGTGTGCAACCTGCCCGGTCGCGGTTCATCCCGGCACGGTGAGGATGCCGGCACCGCATCCCTGCCTGGCCAAGGGGTCCCGGCCCCTGGGTGGGGGGGTTACGGGGCTGTTATTAGGGCTCTTCGTTATTAGGACCGGAGCTCTCCCCAGGGACGGGGACGGCTGCTCTCGCCCTGTACTCCAAAACTGATTAAAGATTAAGCAATCCCCTCGTCTACGCTTTCCTACAAATTTCCCCTTTGGAGGGAAAAAAAAAAAAAAAAAAAGGAGAAAAAGAGAGAAAAAAGGAGGTGGGGAGGAGGGGGCTGACACCGGCATCCGTTATTAGGGGCCCGCTCGTTCCCACCGGCACCTAACGAGGGGGGAGGCTGGGAGTGACAGTCACCAAGAGGTCAATTCATTCATCTGGCCATGTTATTACAAGTCCAAATTTATTGTCACCGGGCCACATTAGCGCTGGCACCGAGGACGCGAGGTTGCACCCCTACTGAATAAGTAGATAAATGAAAGACATCTGGAGAGCAGAATGAAGGGGCAGATTATTAATGCTGAAATTTAGAAGCCAAGGTCTAAGCCACGAATCCATCAGCGCAACCAGTTATGTCCAATAAATTAGGAGAGATAAGGATTGAAGGATGGTATATTAAAGGCAACATTCATTTCTGAACTGGCACGAGGGCTCACAGGCATCCTCCCCGCCGGTGTTAACCCTTGCCGGCCGGGATGTGCCGGAGCCGGGGAGGCAGCGGCTGGGGGGACGAAGCCGGTGCCCCGGCGATGGGCACGGGTCCCCATGCAGAGCCCACCCTGCCACCGGCTGCCCAATTCGGGGTTGTCCTCGGTGGCCACAGATGGGTGCGATGAAGGAGCGTGCACGACGATGGAGCGTGCACGACGATGGAGCGTGCACGATGGTGTGCACAGTGACGGAGTATACACGACGATGGAGCGTGCACGATGGAGCACGCGTGACAGAGCACGCGCGAAGACAGAGCGTGCAAGATGCTGGAGCGCATGTGATGCGGCATACATGAGAGAGCATGCGCGACAATGGAGCGTGCACGACGGTGTGCGCAGTGACGGAGTATACACAACGATGGAGCTTGCACGACGGCGTGCACAGTGACGGAGTGTACACGACGATGGAGCTTGCACGACGGCGTGCACAGTGACGGAGTGTACGCGACGATGGAGCTTGCACGACGGCGTGCACAGTGACGGAGTGTGCGCAACGATGAAGCGCGTGCAAAGATGGAGCGCACAGGAAGATGGAGCGTGCAAGACGCTGGAGCGTGCACAACGATGGAGCATGCACAAAGAACGGAGCGTGCAAGATGACGGAGCACGCACAACAGACGGAGCGTGCACAACGATGGAGCTTGCACGACGGCACGTGCGCTACGACGGAGCGTGCAGACGCGTGGGAGAGGCTGGCGTGGGAGAGCAGGGGACCCCACGGCTGCTGGCCGGGGAGGGCAGCAGGTCCCCAGCCCCTCCTGCAGCCCAGCCATCCTCCCCACTTAAGGGGCTAAACCACGCAGCCACAGCATCCGTGACCTTCGCCTCGGCCTCGCCCTGGGCTGGGGTTCAGCTGGCCCGGCCGGTTGCCTGGGGACTCGTTACCAAAGGGGACCGGTAAGGACCGAGGGGGCAGAGCCTGTCCGGGCACCCCAGCCCCGGGCCGGACGGCTGTCACCAGGAATCGCCCTCCCTGTTCCTCCTGCCCTCGGCACCCGGCTGCCTCCCACCCACAGGCCCCATCCCAGCCATCCCACCCCACGCTGCAGGTCCCGCCACACCAGCACCCCCCGGTTGCACCTGCCTCAGTTTCCCTAATGCCATCGCAACGGGAGTGGCAGGGTCTGACTCCCCGGGGACAGCTTGGTCCCCATCCTGCTGGCCCTGGGGGTGATGCTGCAGCCCAGCACCCCCCGGCACCCCCACACCCGCGTCGGGTGCATCCCCCGGGGAGGAGAGGGGACGTGGCGAGACGGGAGCTCGTGACCTGCTCTGTGGCATGGCAGCGGCACGGCCCCGGGGGACAGCGAGCGTCTCCGCGGCATGATGCCCGGAAGGGAAAAAATCAAGATTTTTTGCTCCCAAGCAAGCAGCTTGAGGGGGTGACTGCTCAGCAGCGGGGACACCCACGTGTGTCTTCCCTTGGCACCCCAAAACTGGCATTTGGGAGGAGAGGTGTGGGCTAAAATGGGGAGATGATGGTGAAACGCGGGGTTCCCTGACGCTGGTCCCTCCTGGCCCAGCAGCAAAGGGGTGTAGGGGAGGAAGGCACGCAGGGACCCCCAAACGCTGACCTGGCCCCCATAACATCAACCGAGCACCCTGCCCAGCCCCAAGCCCTCCCCGCACCCACGCAGCTCCAGCCTTCCCAGTGCTCCCAGTCCAGCGGCCCCACTACATCCCGCAGGGATGGCAGCACGGCTCCCGGGGGTTTCGGCATCTCTCCCCCTCCCCGCGGCAGCTTCCGAGCAAATTTTGAACAGCCTCGTCTGGCCGCTGAGGGATTTGGGATTTGTTTAAGCTCTTTTCACCCGCCGGACTTTAATCGGTGCCTTTGCCTGACCTCCACCCTGGTGAAACCACGTCCGTGCCAGCGGTGACGCCGGAGGGTCCCGGCTCGGGGTGATTCCCAGTGCCAAAGCCCAGGGCTGCCCCCGGCCCCGGGCCAGGATTAGCTATCAAATAACTTTGCATTTAAACCCTTTTTAACAGGGCTGGAGGTCAGGAGGGAAAGGGCAGAGGTTAAGCCTGGCCGCGGTCGGGCACTGACCCCAAGGAGGGGGACGCCGGGGAGGGGACGGGGCGGCACGCGGGGCCGGGGGGTGCAGGACCCTCGCCCCGGCCATGCCACCCACCCGCTTCCCCTCGCACGGCGGGACCGGGGAGGGGGCGACCGGCGGGGACCCCGCTGGGGGGGGTGTCCCCACAGCCCCCAGCCTCGCAGCCCCCATCACTTACTGAGGCTCTGCAGCAAAGACGACCAGCTCTTCATCTCCAGCATGGCGGGGGTCCCAGGGCCCCCTCCCCGCCCCGGCACTCAGGCTGCCGGAGGCGCCCGGGACCGGCCGCACGCTCGGGCAGCGGGACGCACGGCACCAGCGATGAGCCGCCGGTGGGAGATAGCGACCATTTTATTCCCTTTTAACTCTGCCTGCGTGTCTCCGGCGCGCTCGTCCTCCCCCTCCCCGTCGCCCAGGGCTGGTCCTGAGTTCGGGGAGCTTTGCTTTTCCCTCCCTTCCCTCCTCCTCCCTCCTTGCACTTGATAGCAGCCTTGTCAAGACTGCTGAGTTGCTGCTGACCCCTGCCCCGCCGCTGCTAATTAAGGCTGCACAGTGACAGTTCAAGTGCCTCGCCGCCGGTTTGCGGCACTGCCGCTTCTAATTGGAGACGCTTTTTTATTTCTCAATAGCCGCCGTCTCGGGGTTCGGGGGGGGGTCTGGGGTTTGCACCCATCCCGGGTGGTGTTGGCGATGCAGCACCCTGCCCGCACCCACCGGCACCCTGGCCGCCGGGCTCCCACGTGCGGGCAGAAATTATGGCAAAGGTGATGCGCAATGGGATGAAAAGGGCCTGAAGTCAGGAGGAAAGCGGGGAGGAGGAGGAAGGAGGTAAGCGATTCCCCCCCGGGGAGCGTCCCCAAGCTGGGAAGGGTGGGGGGCACCTCGCGCTGGTGCCTCCCGATGTATTTTTGGATGGTGAGGAGGAGCGAGGGCAGCAGGCGTGGCGGGGAGCCAAGACACGCAGCCGTATCTCCCTGCGGCAGAGCAGGGGCTGGCGCGGGCATGGGTGCAGGGTATCGGCCGGGACACCTGGGTCCTGTCCCTGTCCCTGCCCACGGCGCTGGCCACCCCGCTGCTGAGACCTTGCAAAAATCGTGACGCTTGTGTGCACCCCGGAGAGCCGCAGCACGGCCGCGCTGGGATTGCGGGAGCACCCCCAGCACCCACCAGTGTGTCCCCCCCGGCCGTGCCAGCAGCCTGACGGATCCATTGTGTCGTGACAGACGAGCCGTTTTATCGCGGCGAGGGAGCCAGCGCCAGCCGTCATCCCGACCCCGCCGGCGGCGGGCTGAGGAGAAACAGAAGAGGGCTTGTATCATCCCGGCGGGTCAGAGGGCAGGGGAGGCAGCCGGCCCCCCCGTCCTGCCAAATTCCTGGGATGCACGCCCGGGCAGGCAGCTGCATGCGGCCCCTGCCCCACAGGTGGGGGGCTGGTAGGGTGTGGGGACGGCACCCCGAGTCCCCACACTGCCCACCCAGCCTCCCCTCATCACCCCCTGCCATGGGAACTGCTCCTTGAAATGGTGTCCCCGACCTGCCCTGTCCTGCAGCACCCCTGAACCGATGTCCCCAACCTGTCCTGTCCCGCAGCACCCCTGCACCGATGTCCCCGACCTACCCCGTCCCACAGCACCCCTGAACCGATGTCCCCAACCTGTCCTGTCCCACAGCACCCCTGAACCGATGTCCCCGACCTGTCCCATCCCACAGCACCCCTGCACCGATGTCCCCGACCTGCCCCAACCCACAGCACCCCTGCACCGATGTCCCCGACCTGTCCCGTCCCACAGCACCCCTGAACCGATGTCCCTAACCTGTCCTGTCCCACAGCACCCCTGAACCAATGTCCCCGACCTGTCCCATCCCAGAGCACCCCTGCACCGATGTCCCCAACCTGTCCTGTCCCACAGCACCCCTGCACCGATGTCTCCAACCTGTCCCGTCCCACAGCACCCCTGAACCGATGTCCCCAACCTGTCCCATCCCACAGCACCCCTGAACCGATGTCCCCAGCCTGCCCCATCCCACAGCACCCCTGAACCGTGCCCTGTGCCGGGCACAAGCTGCCACCGCAGGGGGACACAGACAGGGACAGGGATGCTCACAACCACCCCAACGCTCACCCACAAGAGCCACCCACCCACTCACCCCGACGCCTCCCCACCCAAACCAGCGAGCAGGGGGACCACCGTCCTTCCCACGCCACCCCGAAAGCCGGCGTCACCTCGGTGCCGGGACTCCGGCGGGACAGGCGGGGGTGGGACGGTGAGCGCGGCCGTGACTCATGCGGAAACCCGCTGGAAAACGTGGCCCCGAGGCTGGAGCGGTGTCCCGGCGCGGCGAGGCGGGGATGCTCGCCCCGGCTCTCCGCCCGGCCAGAAACCGCCCCGGCAGCTCCCCACCGCTCGCCGCCGAGGCGGCGGCCGGCCGAACCCCGCTCCCCAGCAGCAGCGGCAGGCATTTTGGGCAGGCGTCGGGCGATGCTGCCCGACCCAAAGCTGTCCCCAAAACGCACGTCCCTCTGGGACCCATCCCACTGGGCTGACGGCCCTGGCGCCGGGCACGGCCAAGCTGCGGGAGCGTGACGGTGCCAGCCGCGGGGGTCCGAGCCCGGGGGTCTCTTGCCCCCTTGCCCCGGCACCGGGGGTCTCCCCGGGGCAGGGGGGAGCAAAGCCCCCGCCGAGCCTCCCCAAAGCCCCCCGCCCCTTCCTCTCTTCCCGGCAGCCTTTGTGCCGCCTCCGAGCCGGCACCTCCGGGGTGGACGCATTAAGGCAACACAAAGCAGAGCCGAGAGGCGTTTCGGCTGCAATTTTCTCTGCTCCATTATTGACAAACAAGCTGCTTCGCGCAGGTGACGGCGAGGCCAGCGCAGCAGCTGGGCCACTGCCGCGCAACGCCGGCCCTGTGCCGTGCCAGCTGGCCTGCCCCGCTCGGCCCCTCCGGCCCCCCGGCAACGATGCCCTCCCGTCCGCTGCACCCCGAATCGCTTCGGCTTCGAGCCCGCTCTGGGTCGCACGGATCCAGAGATATCACCCCTAAAAAATAGGGGGCAAAGAGGCGGCCGGGAGCGCTCCGGGACGCAGCCGAGGTGCCCGGGCGGGTGCCGGCTTTGCCGCCGGGCAGCCCCTTTCCCCCGGCCGGGGCGGCTGGGCGCAGCGTGCGGCGAGTCTGTCGTTAGCGCCGTGCCAAACCCAAAGTGGCTGCTTCGAAACGGCAATCCAATAAAAGTGCTACTTGTCTATTTATCATCCTCAGGGCTTTTTATCACAGTGCAGATGGCTGCTACCTTCGCAAGGCACAGCAGTGTGCTGGCACGCACCCGCCGCACAGAAGCTCGAGCGCCGCAGAGTCTGTGCTTACACCTGCGAGGAGCCGCCGGGCCGCCTGCTCCGGCTCTGCCGGCCGGTGAGCCGGGCAGTGCCGCCTGCCACTGCCACGACACCCCTTTACAAGCCGAATCCCCGTCTGGACGGTGTTTGCAGCGGGAATTTGCACCACGCACATTCACCGGGCGTCTGCACGGGGTGTTTGCACGGGGCGCTTGCACCACGCATCAGCACGGGGTGTTTGCACGGGCTCTGCCGGCCGGTGAGCCGGGCAGTGCCGCCTGCCACTGCCACGACACCCCTTTACAAGCCGAATCCCCGTCTGGACGGTGTTTGCAGCGGGAATTTGCACCACGCACACTCACCGGGCGTCTGCACGGGGTGTTTGCACGGGGTGTTTGCACCACGCATCAGCACGGGGTGTTTGCACGGGCTCTGCCGGCCGGTGAGCCGGGCAGCGCTGCCTGCCACTGCCACGACACCCCTTTACAAGCCGAATCCCCGTCCGGACAGTGTTTGCAGCGGGAATTTGCACCACGCACACTCACCGGGTGTTTGCACAGGGTGTTTGCACGGGGCGCTTGCACCACGCATCAGCACGGGGTGTTTGCACGGGCTCTGCCGGCCGGTGAGCCGGGCAGTACCGCCTGCCACTGCCATGACACCCCTTTACAAGCCGAATCCCCGTCTGGACGGTGTTTGCAGCGGGAATTTGCACCACGCACACTCACGGGGTGTTTGCACGGGGCGCTTGCACCACGCATCAGCACGGGGTGTTTGCACGGGCTCTGCCGGCCGGTGAGCCGGGCAGTGCCGCCTGCCAGTGCCACGACACCCCTTTACAAGCCGAATCCCCGTCCGGACGGTGTTTGCAGCGGGAATTTGCACCACGCACACTCACCGGGCGTTTGCACGGGGTGTTTGCACCACGCATCAGCACGGGGTGTTTGCGTGGGGCATTTGCTCCAGGCATTTGCACCAGGCACCGTGCATTTGCATGGGGTGTTTGCACCGGGCATCTGCACGGGGTGTTCACACCATACCATCCGCACCGGGTATTTGCACAGGGCGTTTGCACCAGGCGTTAGCGCTGGGCGTTCGCACAGGGCATCTGCAGTCTGTAATTACCCCAGCCGCGCGGTCTGTGGGCAGCAGCAGCGCAGCGGCGCGGGCGCAGGGCAGTGGGTGGGAGCCGCCGGAGCAGGTGATTAAAGCCGTAGTAAGTGTCTGTCTGCACGCGGGAGAAAACACACCTAATTACCCAGCCGGAGTCGGACGGGAGGGAGGAGCAGCCCCGATCGCAATCGCGTAATGAAGTGTAACGCGGGGCCAGGCCTGGCGCGGGTGGTAATTAAAAGACGGCAAAGCCAGGATTGCAACGGCCGCGGGCAGGGGCGGGCAGCGGGCAAGGGTCCCCGGGTTGCCCGTGGGTAACCCAAACGTGGGCCTGGAGACCCCTGGCTCCCCTGGGAACCCCTCCTTGGTGAGCCCCCAAGACGGGGCGGTTGCATCCCCGCGCCGGGACGTTGGCCCATGCGCCGCGGCCCCAAGACCCACCTGGCTCGCGGCAAACCCCTTTGCAACCCCCTCGCTGCCGGCACGGCGCCGGCGCGCTCCAGTAAAGCCTGGGGCCGAACCAGGTGCTTGGGTGCGATGCCGGCACACCCCGCCCTGGCCGCGGGCGCCGGGGAGGCACCGTTGCATGGGCGTCGAAAGAGGTCCGCTGAGCGGCGGGAAGCGATGCCGGGACGCCGAGGGCAGGCGCCGCTGGAAAAGGCGTCTGCGGGGCGGCGGGGGTGGCCGGCCCCACCTCTTGCACTGGAGCCAAAGCCGCCAACCCACGCTGCCGCTCCCCGAGCGGGTCCGGCGGGTCAGGACACCCCGGGGAGCCGCCGAGCGCCGCGTCGCCCCGCCTGCACCCGCCGCCCGGCGTCCACGGCACCGCTGCAGGGACCCCACGCCCGTGCCTCCCCCCCCCCCCCCCCGTCCGGCCGCCCCAGCCGGTTGGGAAGCAGCCGGGCTTGCCCGGGAACGCCGCTTGCATCAGCCCTGGCCCAGCTGGCACCGCTCGCAGGCAGGTACGTGCCGTGCCGGCAGGCAGGCAGGCAGGAGGCAGGCAGCACGCCGGGGCTGGACCCTGGGAGAGAGACAGCAGGGATAAGGGACCGCGCCGCAGGGACCCCCACGTCCCCCGGGGACGGCGGCACGAGGCAGCACGGGCGGGGGACACTCAGGGCAGGCAGTGACCGCGCGCGAGGAGGCACCGGGACCCGTCCCCGCTCCCCATCGTTTCAACCCCGGCACACCGCAGGTGCCAGCATCCGCAGCCCCGTCCCTGGCGCGGTGACAATCCCCAGCTCCCCACTACAAAGTGCGGCACGGTGGCAGGCGGGCGGGGGGGAGGACAGGAGGACGTCCCCTCCCTCTCCTCTCCCTCTCTTTTTCTCCTTCTATTTTTTTTTTTTTTTTTTTATCAAAGCTCTCCAGAACAAAGTACACACTCTACCTCTTCAAACCCACCACCATCTGTCCGTCCGTCTGAGCGCCGCCGCCAGAGCCGCAGCCCCACCGCTCGGAGCGGCCGCCTCCGAGCAGATGGTGCCAGGGGAAGGACAAGCCACCGCCACGCAGGGCCTCGCCGGCAGCGGGTCACGGTGGCTCCGCCAGCCCTGACCCCCCCCCCCATCCTCCCCGGCACGGTAATTACCCACCGCGCCGAGCAAACAGCCTGCGCCGGGTCATTGTGCCGGACACCAACAAAGGGCGGCCGATGGCGGGACCTCCTGACCCCTGCCGACCCCTGCCAGCCCCTGCCGACCCCTGCCAGCCCCTGCCCTCCGCCGGCCCCTTTGCCAAAAGAGCAATAAATCAAAGGGACGGGACGGGGACGGGCTGGCGGGCGGGGACGGGGACGGGGACTTCCTCCGCCACCAACATGCGGGTGCACCCCCTGCACCCGGGCGATGAACCCCGGTTGCTCTGCAGCCCCCCGCTAATTGGCAAGGCCGTGCAAAGCATGGGGGGGCATCCCCCTCCCCGGCCGAGAGGACCTGTCCCTGCCGCCCTTGGGGACGGGCGCGCAGCCCCGCGCACGCTCCCAGGCTGAGCACGGCAAGGCAGGGGGGTGAAGGATGCTTGTCCCCCCGCACCCTCCGGTCACAGCCCCTTAATGGGGAATTTCATGGGTGCGGTACCGCGGAGCCCGGCCGGGGAGCGTGCCGGAGCCATCTGCTCGCAGGACCCGGGGCTGTCAAGCCACCCTGACCTCAGCATGGCAAACAGTTTGCAGGAGCAGATGTCGCACCCTCCCTCCTCCCGGGGCGGCGGCTGTGTCACCCCCCCGCCCCGGGCTCGGCACCACCGCGAGTCCCCGGCACCTCGGCGTGGACCCTTGCACCGAGCTGGGGGCAAAACCAGGCCGAGAGCAAAGAGACATTGCAGAGACCTGGGAAACTCACTGCAGGAGTGACACCCGCCAAGATGGGGCTCTCTTGGGAATTCGGGCACGGGGCAGCAGCGCAGAGGATCCCTGGCCGGATCCAGCCGGGTTTCCCGCAGGTCCCCGGGAGTGGCTAGCACCTGTGTCTTTCGGACTGATTAAAATTCATTCTGCATGATTTAGGACCTAATCTTGGTGAAACTCCACAGCGCTTTATTAATAGCGCATTAGCGGATAATTCATGCATTCGGATGAAAAATCAGCCTGTGTTATTCTCTGGGAGGGGGAGACACGGGGGGGGGGGGGGGGGGGGGACACGGGCACGGGGAGGGGGGTACCCCGCTCGCCCAGCCTCCCGCACCTCCCCGCCGCCGCCGCATCCCGGCGAGGCAGCAGCCCTTCTGACAACTGCCACCACTCATTAATCTTGACGAGTTTTCTGCTGAATATTCTTCCACGGGCTTTCAAACCGTTCACTAATTGCAATTAATCACTTACCGAAACAGATGTCAGGAACAATGGAATTGGGAAGTCTGGAGGCTTGATAAAGCTGTCAGAGGAGCGCGCTCGTGTGGCGGCGGGTGCCAAAAGGCGCCGGCAACACCGTCCCCCAGCCATGTGCTGGGGGGACCCCGTGACCCCCCGCTGCCCCTGCGGCATCTGTCCGCCCCGACGAGGGAAAACGTGCGGTGACGGGACACGGGGGGCTCTGCGTCCCCGGTGGATGGGATGGGGACGTGGGTGCCTGGTTTTGGTGATGGGAGGTGACGGGAGCGGCTTTGCCGGGGCTGCCACGCTGGCACCCGCGCCGCCGGGGATACAGCGGACCCCAGCCGGATGGCTTCGCCCCACTGCCAGCGCCGGGGCGGCTCAGTCTCTCCTCTCCACGGGGAAAGCCGCAAGGAGCCCCAGCGGGGCGTCACGTCCGCCGTGCCTCGCACAGGCGACGGCACGTTCCCCGTCCCTGCCAGACGCCGCTTTAGCACCAGCAGGGATCCAACAGCCTTCCCCGGCGGGCGTGCCGCGCTGTTTACCCATCACACATGAAAGGTGCCGAGCTGACAGCTCCGGAGACGGGAGAGAGCTCCCGGAGACACTGATGGGGCCGAGGCTCCCCAGCGCCTTCGCCTCCTGCCCTTGGAGACCCCAAAGGCCACCCCATAGGTGACCCCAGCAAGGGGCAGCCCCTGGGCTTCTGCTCCCCAAGGAAGGAGCCTGCAGCTTCACCAGCTGGGGCTCCGCGCACCCCCACATCTCAGCCGCCCCCCCTGCTTGGGGACATCCTTTGGGAACAAGGCTGGGGACAGGGAGGGCTTTCCCGGTCCCCCACGAGGCAGAGGATGCTGCACAGCCCGAGGCCACCGGGCGCAATTAGCCCCGAGTCCCCCGGCCACGACGGGGACACCGCCGCGGTGACGCCACCGCCGGGACACGCGCGTGTCCCCGGCAGGCAGAGCCCGGGGGACCAGAGCATCCTTCCCGGGCTGGCGCGGTGTGAGCCAAGCCCGGGGCTTGTGACCGGCATGGCCCCGACACATGTTACAATAAATATTCCGCACAGACACCGTTCCATATGTATGATCCGGTGGGGTGATGATTTTTCTACTGATCACTGGAAGTGACAGCTGTGCGGAGAGCAGGAGAAACAAAGGCACCGACTGCTCTCCCCGTTACACTCCGCTAGTGACATGATGGTGTGACACGGAGCGGCAGCATCTGGTGGCGCGGGGACCGGCAACCGGGACGGGATGCCTGTTAGCGCCAGGCACAAAGGGGTGGCAATGGGGATGGGGTGGCAATGGGGTGGCAATAGGGACAGGGTGGCAATGAGGATGGGGTGGCAATGGGGATGGGGTGGCAATAGGGACAGGGTGGCCATGGGGATGGAGTGGAAATAAGGATGAGGTGGCAATGGGGATGGGGTGGCGATGGGGTGGCAATGGGGATGGGGTGGCAATGGGGATGGGATGGCAATAGGGACAGGATGGCCATGGGGTGGAAATAAGGATGGGGTGGCAATGGGGACAGGGTTTCAAGGGGGACAGGGTGGAAATAAGGATGGGGTGGCAATGGGGACAGGGTTTCAAGGGGGACAGGGTGGAAATAAGGATGGGGTGGCAATGGGGACAGGGTTTCAAGGGGGACAGGGTGGAAATAAGGATGGGGTGGCAATGGGGACAGGGTTTCAAGGGGGACAGGGTGGAAATAAGGATGGGGTGGCAATGGGGACAGGGTTTCAAGGGGGACAGGGTGGAAATAAGGATGGGGTGGCAGTGGGGACGGGATGGCAATGGGATGGCAATGGCGATGAGGTGGCAATAGGGACAGGGTAGCCATGAGGACGGGGTGGCAATAGGGTGGAAATAAGGACGGGGTGGCAATGGGGACAGGGCGGCAAGGGGGACAGGGTCTCCATGGGGACGGGGTGGCCATGGGGACGGCTCCCATCAGCCCTCTCGTGCCGCACACAAGCACCCAGCCCCTCGTCCTGCCCCCCGTCCCCCAAAGCGGCCGCGGGACGGGGTACCGGGGAGCACCCGGCCATCGCAGCGCGCCTGGCCCAGGCATGGTCAATATTTGCATTTGATTTGCAAGCGTTTCCTCCCCCCAGATAACGGCAGGGCCGTGGCACGTACAGCAGGGAGAAGCGCTGGGTTCAGTTAATTATTAGTGAACATGCAAATTCCCCCTACATGAGATAACAATAAACACCACGATTTCAGCGAGATAAACAGGGCTTTAAATTTCCAGCAGCCTTTACTGGTGTAAAAATAAGCGTCCCTTATTTATTTAGCTCCTTTGAGAAACCACATCAGTCCCCACACACAGTCTTTTACTGTCAAGCTACAGTAGAAGCCTTTATAGGCGGCGAGGATCCTGACAGCTACCCCTAGCACAACCATCTTTTATTCATGCTCATAATATAAACTGTATTGCCTCGGAAACAAAAGGATTTAACTCGCTGCTGGCCGGGTGGCAGCGGCCGAGCGGAGGTCTCCGGTGGGGGCACGTGGCTGGGGTGGCTTTGCTCCGAATGGGGACACCCCGCAGGGCCACCGCCTCCTCCTGGGGACAGCCCCGGGACAGCCCCCTGCCCCGCTGTATCGGCACGTCCAGGGCTAAAATAAAGCCAAAATAAAAATCCCCCACCCAACCCCGAGCCATTAGGCAAAGCCTCCGTGCTCTGCGGCTCTGAATCCCGCCCTGCCTGCACAGAAGCAGGCAGAGCAGTGGTTACAAGAGTGGTTCGTATTTAATAATGCAATTTATATTCCACTCTCAACATAAACTATTGTAAAGGCACACTAATGTAAAAATACATCTGGCTTGTCAATAGTTTATCTTCTGGATCTGCATCTAAATCCCTGGGCATTCTTGACTTATGGCTGCACCAGTGTCTAATGAATAAAAAGGTGCAAATTATAGGCCTTGCTTTAATGCTCATCATAAAATTAGATGATAGTTGCAAAAGCTGCATTCTCCTGCCCACAGTGCAGCAATGGTAAGCTATAAATAAAGTGTATTTAATGTATCCCAGCGCTGCGCAGAGCCAGGAAACAGTATGTTACTGCACAGCCTTCAATGGATCCGCCACAAGTTCAATGAAGTGATAACTGATCCATCATGTGAATTTATGTTAACTGTCTGCTCGCAAAGTCACGGCCCCAGCACTGTAAATAGCCGACAATCCTTCCAGCCCGGCCTGCCTGCCAATAAACCTGTCACCGGCAGGCTGGGAGCAGCCACCTTAGGACACCGCAGACAAACCATTACGCTCTTGGGTTTCCTCTTGGTTTTTCCATCCGTTTGTCCGTACGGCGCATCGCTGCCGTGCCTCGCTTTACCCGCAGCCGAGCCCCACTCCCCGGGGCTTTCCAACCCCGCGCGATGCTTTTCCACCTCCCCGGAGCTGTCACGGCGGGGATGCGGGAAGCCCAGATGGGATCCGGGGGGCTGGCGGGCGCGTGGGTGGGATGGCTCCCGCTCGGGTGACAGGCAAAGGCTGGTGTGGGGGGGACAGGCTGGAAGCAGAGCCCCCCCCGCTCCTGCGCTGTGCCGGGACGCAGAGCCAGGAAGGCACAAGCATGGGGGGGGGGGGGGGGGGGGGGTCGCTTCGCTGGGGGGGTAGGAAGGCAAATTGCACCGTGCCTGGAAAGCATCCCCCTCCAGCAGAGACGTGTGTCCCAGGGCTGGCACCTGGGAAGGAGATGTCGCCAGGCAGGAGACATCCCTGGGAAGAAGATGTCCCTGGGAAGATGTGGTCCCAAGGAAGGAGATGTGCCTGAGAAGGAGACGTCCCCAGGACCATGTGGTCCCCGGGAAGGAGATATTCCCACAAAGATGTCCCCAGGAAGCAGATGTCTTTGGGAAGGAGATGTCCCCGGGAAGGAGACATCCCTGGGAAGACGTCATCCCCAGGAAGGAGACATCCCTGGGAAGGTGTCATCCGCAGGGAGGTGTCCCTGGGAAGATGTCCCCGGGAAGGAGACATCCCTGGGAAGGAGACGTCCCCGCTTCAAGCAGCCCAAAGCCGAGGAGACCCTCATCTCTCCGTGTCAGCCTGCAGCTGAGGACGCATGAACGGGCCCCAGCCAAGGGAGCCGGCAGCGGTGACGGTCACAGGGACGCAGCCACCCTTGGGGAGCAAGGTGGCAGCCCGGGAGGGCGCAGGGGACGCCGAGCCGGCGGGAAGCAGCGTTTGCCATCACCCAGCTCTCATTAACGCGGTGCGGAGCAACCCCTAATAATAGCAACAGTAAATTCTCCTAACCAATTCGGGTCCATTTCTATAAATAATGTAGAATCTTTTTATTTACTGACAGGTTGTAAAAGTATCAGTGAGAATAATGTGAAATCAGGCGCTGCTGAATAATTCATGGCAGCAGCTCCGCTCTCCCCGTCCCCGCGCTCCCCTGGCCCCGGCGTTTACACGACAGCACCTTGCACCCGGGTTTATCTCATAAAAACCAGGACTAAGGCCTGGCACTAATTCTTTATCAACCGGGACTTTTACGGCGAGGGGAGGAGGGAGGAAACAGAAAGAAATAAAAATAACCCTGCGTGCACCCTATAAAAAA
Source organism: Mycteria americana (assembly GCF_035582795.1). Lineage (NCBI taxonomy): Eukaryota > Metazoa > Chordata > Aves > Ciconiiformes > Ciconiidae > Mycteria > Mycteria americana. The sequence goes on from NC_134372.1 coordinate 47,263,296, forward strand.
TGCATGGGCCCATGTGCTCGCCTCCGCACGGAGCCGGTGATCCCCGGCACGCTCGGTACCTCCCATCGGCAATTCCCTCCAGCCCCCAGAGCCTCTCCAAAAATTAGTATTAATTAGCAGCGCCCGCAGCTCCGCGCTGGCACCCCGAGGCAGCGAGCGCAGGAAGGGCGGCACGACCCTGCTGGGACATGGGGACATCGGCAGGACCCATGGGGACGATGGCAGGATGCTCGCTGTCCCCATGTCACCCCCGGGGATGCTGGCTCGGGGCAGCAGACCCCCCTCGCAGGCAGATGGGTTAAATTTGGACAGAAAAACCAGATCCACAGGGCTGCTAATCCCTGTAACAACCTGATCCGGTGTCCCTCATCCCTCCTGCCACCGCCGAGGGCGATGGGGACAGCGGGGACCCCCCCTGCAGCCCCCCCGATCCCCTCCCCAGAACAATACCTATCCGCCGCTGTTTTGATGTGCGGCACAAAGCCGGGAGAGCTTTCCATGTAACATGATAAAAGCAAGTCCCCAGCCAGCACAATTATTTGATAATTCTCCCTTAACACCCATCAAATTAAAGCAATGTCCAAGGGCTGCCTGAAGTGGCACTGATAGGTATTAAACTTTAATGAGATTTAATGGCACTGCCCTACTTTTTAAGCGCTCGGGCCTACGTTTATGAACATTTAATTTCCCGGGCCCTGACCTCTTTTTTTTTTTTTTTTTTTTTTTTTTTTCCCCTCCCTTCCCCGGCGGCCCCCCCCTGCCCGCCTGCCGGCACAGCTGGTTTCTGTTAGCGCTGGCGGCCGGCCCCGACCCGGGATGCTCGGGATGCTCGGCCGGCCCCGAGCCGATAGAAATCTCCAGGCGCTGCGGGGTGAGATGTTGACTCTAGCAGGGAGCCGAGACGGAGCGGGGAGGGGGAGCCCAGGGAAGGAAGGAGGGCGGGGGGGGGGGGGGGGGGGGGGGGTGTAGATGTGATTCACCGGCAGCGAACACGGCCAAATTTATGGAATGACTTAATTAATTTGCTCCCGGAACGACATGACACTGCGGGTCAGACTGGTTGGAGAGCCCTCGTCCTGCTGCTCCAATGAATCCGGTTTGCAAAGGGGTTTGTTTAAGCGCCCCTTAAAAATAAGCAGCTCCCCTCCTGCAAACCCACCGTGCCGGGGGAAATTTGGGGGGTTAGACCCCTCCACGCCCCCAGGGACCGAGCGCAGCCCGCTGATCCAGTTTGTTGCTGCCCTCTAGTGTGTACAGGACAGGCCAGACCCGCTGTCACTTGTCCCCCTCCCCACACGTCCCCCAGGCCACTCGGCCAGGCAGGACGCTGCGTCTCAAGTGAGGCTGGCTGCTGAGATGCTCAGAGCCCAGACAGCCGGGGTACCGGGGAGCATCGCTCCGGCACCCCAGCCTGGAGCCCCGCCGGCTCCCCAAAACCCCGCTAACGGGGCCGCAAGGTCGGGGCACAGACCGGCACGTCACCTCCCGCCCTGCGGCACAGCCCCGGTGGGATGCGGGGTGCCGCGTTTCCCTCCACGCCAGGATGCAGGAAGGGTCGGGGTACCCATCAGCATCCTCCAACAAGAGGACGTGCTGGCGCGGGTGCCACCGTCACCCTCCCACGCAGGGGTCTGCCCACCCTGGCGTGGCCCGTGGCACGCGGGATGAGTTAGGGAAACTGAGGCACGGAGCAGCGTGGCCAGCTTCTGCGCAGGGAACGTCCCTCTCCCACCTCCTAAAACCCTCCCCAGCACCCACACCAACTGCAGGGAGACCAGCGGCAGGAATGCAAAGGCAGGGCAATAAAAGGGAGCCTTATCAAGCCCCAGCAGAGCCAACAGCCCGCGCCGAGGCGGGGAGGAGAGCAGGAGGGAGGGAAAGGAGAAGGAAAAAAAAAAAAAAAAAAAAAACAACCCACCCTTAACCCCGAGATCACTTATCATTCAGGCTGCATCACGCATCTTGAAAGTGCAGACACAAAAATGTAATGTCATAACATTCGCAGTTCAATAACCTTTGCTTCACGAGACGGCTTGAACTGTCAGAGGAGCTGGAAGGTAAATATTTCAGCGCACAGGCACTGAATGCAAAGGCGTGGGGAAGGGGGGTCGGCCTCGGCTTCCCCAGCTTGCCTCGACACGTTCAAATATCCCCCGCCGTAAATCCCGGCCGGCACTGGGGAAAGGCCGTGGCGCGGATAAAATACGAGCAGATATAAAGCCAGACACCTTTATTGTTCGGCAAAGTCTTCCAACAAGTTATGAACCCGCAGCTTGACCCTAACCCATCATCTTGTTATACGGCGGAAACAAAGCCAGTGCCGGGAGCCGGGGCTGGACCGGGGCAGGATGCGGGTGGGAAGGAGCAAAACCCGTCCTGCCTCCTCCACGGGGGATATTCGGGTGCAGTTCACCCCCAGCCCTCCCTGCACCCCGCATCTACCATGCTCCAGCCTGCGAGCGGCTGGGGAGAGGCACCGGCTGTCCTTCGGGAGCAGACCCGACGTTAGCCCCTTCCAATGAGCCTCCCTGCCAGATTACGGCGGTGCCAATTCCCTGCAGCCGGGGTTAACGGGAGCAGGACCCCGGCAAACGCGGCGCCTCGCCGCAGGATTAATGGGGACGGAGGTGTCACCGCGCTGCGCCGGGTGGGAGGAAGGAGATTGCGCAGCCGGGGCCTCGGCGGGAGCGGGCAGGGAGCAACGGCTGCAGGCGAGGGTGGCAAACCGGCTGGGGAGTCAGAGGGCATTGGGGCGAGCAGAGATTAACCCCCCAGGGGGAAAATCCCCCCAACAGGGCTGGAAAGCCTGGGAAGATGCTGGCACCAGGGCTGTGTGTCCAACGGGGTGGCACGGCATGGCACGGCACGGCACGGTGAGCAGCAGTGCCCTGTGCGTCCAAGGGGGTTGCACAGCACGGCATGGCACGGCACGGCGAGCAGCAGTGCCCTGGGTGTCCAAGGGGGTTGCACGGCACAGCACGGCACGGCACGGCACGGCACGGCATGGCGAGCAGCAGTGTCCTGTGTGTCCAAGGGGGTTGCACAGCACGGCATGGCATGGCACGGCGAGCAGCAGTGCCCTGTGTGTCCAAGGGGGTTGCACAGCATGGCATGGCACGGCACGGCGAGCAGCAGTGCCCTGGGTGTCCAAGGGGGTTGCACGGCACAGCACGGCACGGCACGGCACGGCACGGCACGGCATGGCGAGCAGCAGTGTCCTGTGTGTCCAAGGGGGTTGCACAGCACGGCATGGCATGGCACAGCGAGCAGCAGTGCCCTGGGTGTCCAAGGGGGTTGCACAGCATGGCATGGCACGGCACGGCACGGCATGGCGAGCAGCAGTGCCCTGTGTGTCCAAGGGGGTTGCACGGCACGGCATGGCACGGCACGGCGAGCAGCAGTGCCCTGTGTGTTCAAGGGGGTTGCACGGCACGGCACGGCGAGCAGCAGCGCCCTGTGTGTTCAAGGGGGTTGCACGGCACGGCACGGCGAGCAGCAGTGCCCTGTGTGTCCAAGGGGGTTGCACGGCACGGCACGGCACAGCGAGCAGCAGCGGTGCCAAGCAGCTTGCACAGGCCGTGCACGGCACGTATTGCATTGACCCCCCTCACGATCCAACTGCGTGGCACAGCATGGCACAGCCGGGGACAACCGCAGACCCCTGCCTGCAGCTGGGCTGGCTCTGCCAAGGGGCTTTGCCAACCTCCCGTGGGGCTCAGCACCCCAAATGCTGGGGAACAGTAGGACCGTGGAGCAAGGGTGCCGTGGGGAGGACCCGGCACCCCGGTGGCGGGTCCCAGGGGAGAGGGGCGGCGCGGGGCCCCGGGCGCCAGCACCCCGGTGCCGATCCCCGGCATCGCCGCTACGCCCCGGGGGAGGCGGGGAGGGCGGCGAAGGGGGCGCAGCCGCGGCGAGGAACAGTTAAACGGCCCCCGCCCGCATGGGGCATGCGGCAACAGGCACCGTCGCACCCTCCCCGAAACACCTGCTAATGCCGCGCTGGCACAGGGCGAGTGCCTGGGGCGGGCGGGAGGAGCGGCGGCGGCGGGGAGCACGCCAGGGCCCGCAGCAAGAAGCGGCATGTCTGCCGCTTGGCAGCACAACAGAGAGCAGGTGACAAGCGCGCCGGCGGTCGCTTTATTACAGGAAGCGAGCACGCAAGCATCTGACGCCGCTCTGCCCAAAGAAAACCCCCCCTTGCCATTAACCCTCCCGCCCCAGGCGTGGGAGAGGGGCCCCTGGATGCTGGGGGTGCCCCATTGCAAACCCCACTGCAAAACAGGGGGGGTGGGGGGGGATCCGGCCACCCTGGTGGCATCACAGCCCGGGCCCCCCCCCCCACCGCATGTCGCTGCCAGGGCCAAGCAAATCCCAAGGGAGTAAAAATCCACATGTATGCATGCACAAACATTTCTCCTCGGCAAACACTCCCCGAGACAACAAAATTAGCCGGTGCTGCCGCCCCTGCGCCCGCTCCCATGCCGACCCCCTCCTCTGAGACAGCAATTAGAGGCAGGCATTAATATTTAAATATTGCCAGCTCTGGAGAAGGGAAATCAAATAAAAACACTGGCGTGCCGGCAGCACATCAAGCTCCCGCTCCATCAGCCTCAAACCCCACCGGGTGCACGGCAGCGGGGGGGTGCAGGCTCCCGTGCCATGCCACACGGTGGGGGACACCGGGGCATCAATGCCACAAGGAGAACCCCCTTCCTGGACCAAATCAGTGTGAGCAAGGAAGTGGTGAGCAAGTGGCGAGCAAGTGGTGAGCAAGCAGCAAACAAGTGGCAAGCAAGCAGCGAGCAAGCACCAAGCAAGCAGCGAGCAAGCAGCAAGCAAGCAGCGAGCAAGCGCCAAGCAAGCAGCAGCGATGCTCCTGCCAGCTCAGCGAGGCTGGGGGGCTTCAAAGGGACCCTGACCCCACGCTGGCCATGCTTTAGAGGGGGCACGCGGGGCTCCCCGCTCTCTCCCAGCCGTAAAAGCACCCGCAGCGCCCGCCTGCAGGGTGCCAGGGCTTGGGGAGGGGGACATGCAGCCTGGCCCCCCCAGGAGTCACCCCCGGTCCCGCGGGTGCTAAGAGGCGGCGTCAGCGCGGCAAAGAGGATTTACTGCTCAACGCAAGGGGCTTTAGAGGCAATAACTTTCCCTCCTCTTGACTTAAATGGATTTTAAACTTCAAAAAGGATAGAGGGGGCAGGCTGCCAAGCGGCCGCCCCCGAAGGGTCGACCCTGCGGGCACTACGCCGGGTGCTGGGGGGGGGGGTCAAGGAGGGGCTGCGAGCCCAACCGGGGCCAACGGCCGAGGCAGATAAGGGCCGGGGGAACCAAGCCACCCGCCCTTGCAGAAGGCCCCGCGATAAGGCGGCTGCCGTTATCGGCGCGGGAGTGCCGGGGCGCGCTTCCTCCCGCGCCGCGTTGCAACCGCCGGCAGGCAGTGGGGTGCCGGGAGGGGCGGGGGGGGGACGACGGGACATGGGGTGGCCCCACGGCTGAGCAGCCGGGGCAGCCAAAGCACGAGGCACGGCAAGGGCTATTTCAAGGGCAATCCCCCTGGCAGCTTGCCCGGGCGGCTGCGGCGTGCCAAGCTCCGTCCCAGCTGCCCCTTCCCAGACGGGAGCTGGGGCTTGGCGGTGCTGCCCTGCGGCCCCCCCGGGCACCTGGGCCCCCCGGGGACACCCACCACCCTGCAGGCGGGTGCTGCACCCGAGCAACGCCGGCACACGGGGATCTAGGTCGGGTCACCCCACGGGGACACGAAGGCGAAGGCAGGCAAAGGCCATTTCCCCCTGCCCACGCTGTGATGCCAAACCTTGCGCCCGGGGCTGGCATCGGTGCCGGGGCTCGGGGACAGAGGTGTGACCCATGGCGCTGTGCCCCCCCCCCCCCCCCCCCCCCCGATGTGGGGTGGGAGCACCATCGCCTTGCACCCAGCTGGAGCATGGCCAGCGCGGGCAGAAAGCCCCAGGCACAGCCCACCCAGACCCCCCCCCCAGACCCCGACCTCCCACGGGCTGCTGCCAGACGCCAGGGTGAGGGGCAGCGCCTGGGGGAGAGGGCTGGGGGGCCGGAGAAAGGAGCGGGAGAGCGGAGATTAAAAATAACGCCTCCCCCTCGAGCTGCCCCCCAACCTGCAGCCCCGTCCCGGCCGCTGGCACGTCAGGAAGTGATAAACTGTCTTGTGTCCCGCGGCACCCCCCGCGCCCCCCCAGCAGCGTGGCCCCCCGCCAAAGCCACTGTCTCCGCTGTAATGCTCCCTGCCCTGCAGCCAACACACACACACACACACACACACCCCCCCCCAAACCCCACCACCACCCAAAAAAGGCCCCGGGCGTGCACACTCGTGCGTGCACACACGAGCGCAGGCTCACAGGGGCGTGCAGGCAAACGCCCATGTGCGTGCATGCACGCACACCCCGGTGTGCACCCAACAAGGCGGGGGGGGGGGGGGGGTGAGCACGCTCAGCACGCACCGCTTGCACCAGCAGCTGCCAGCACACCCTTGGGTCACGCAACGCTTGCACACGCATGTGCACAGGCAGCCTTCCCCATGCACACCCCGCACCCCCCCGCCCCGGCCCCACAGGAGCCGCTGGCCTTGGCCGGCCAGCCCTGCCGCACCGCCGCTCGCCGTCATCACAGCCAACACCTCCCCACCGGGTTACACAAACAGGCTGCCAAGCGCACACGCAGCCTGGCGCACGCTCACCTTGCCCACGCGCGGCCCCGCGGGGGCACACCCACAAACCACACGGGCTCACCCCGATGCTCGCATGGCCCGGCGCGCACGCGCACGCTTGCAGGAAGAGGAGCTGGCTTCCCGCTGCCTTTTCCCTCCATTAACTCCCTCCGTGGCTCCCGCTCGTGGCCCAACGGGCACCCACACGGCACGCCGGCACCCGCCCCAGCTCCGTGCCCCCTGCCCGGCTCAGCGCTGGAGGAGGAGGAGGAGGAGGAGGAAGAGAGCCGGGCACTTGCCCTGCTGCTCCAAGGGCTGGCAGCGGGCACTCGCCCAGGGTTCAGGGACAGCAGCTGGGTGCTGGCACCGGCTGCACCGTGCAAAGTAGTCACCGGAACGCAGCACAACATAGGGCGCGAGCGCGGCTGCGAGCACGGCACGGCGAACCGCCGGGCCCCAGGGCGAAGGGCAAGGCAGGCGGCGCAGGCAGGGGTGGAAGGGCAAGGATGGAGCAGAGCAATAAACACGGCGGCAGCCGATGAGCCAGGCGAGACGCCGGGGCCACGGCATCACCCCGCTGCGGCACGCGGTGCCCAGGCTCCCCGCGTCAGGCTGCACGGTTGGTTTGGCAACACGCTCCCTCCCCGGCCCCGGCGGTCCCGCGTGTCCAGAAACACGGATGATACAAAAGCTACCCGCTCAGGTGGAGCAGTGCGTGGGTAAACTGAGGCACGGCCCCGCGGCAGCGCCCCGCGCACTTGGCTCGGGAAACGTACAGACAGCAAGGCAAGGAGACGTGCCAAGGTCGGTGCCGCCGGCCGAGCGCCCGGCACGGCCCGGTGCGCTCCCGTGCCTGCCAGCCCGCGGGCCGGGCTCTCCCCGTGGGAAACAACCCAAAGGGTCTCTGCGGCAATGTGGGACACGGGGTCCGAGCACCTCGGCCGACATCGGACCCTGAGCCTGCAGCACCCAGCGGGTCTCATCTCCCCCCAACAGCCCCCAGCTGGAACCCCAGCTCCGGGGCAACCTCCACCCCTCACGCCATGGGGTCCCCTAACCCCCACACAATGGGGGCCCTGAAGCCCACAGAGACCTCTGTCCCCCACATGACGGGGTCCCCCAAGCCCAGGGCAACCTCCGTTCCCCACACCTCTGGGACCCCCAACCCCAGGGCGACCTGCACCCCTCACACCATGGGGTCCCCCAAGCCAAAGGCGACCTCCATCCCCCACACCACGGGGTCTCCCAACCTCAAGGTGACCTCCATCCCCAAAATGACCATGTCCCTCAAGCCCAGGGTGACCTCCGCCCCCTATGCCATAGGGTCCCCCATCTCTAGGGTGACCTCAGTCCCCCACGTGATGTGGTTCCCCCCACCCCAGGGTGAGCTCCATCCCCCACTTCACAGGTTCCCCCAACCCCAGGGTGACCTCTGTCCTCCACACCATGGGGTCTCTCAACCCCTGGCTGACCTTCGTCTCCCACACCATGGGTTCCCCCAGGCCCAGGGTGACTTCTGTCCCCCACACAATGGGGTCCCCCAACTCCAGGGTGACCTCCATCCCCCACACCATGGGTTTGCCCAGCCCCAGAGTGACCACCATCCCCACAGCATGGGTTCCCCCAGGCCCAGGGTCACCTCAGCCCCCCACACCATGGGGTCTTGCAAGTCCAGGGTAACCTCCATCCCCCAAACAACAGTGTCCCCTAAGCCCAGGCAACCTCTGCCCCGTATGCCACGGGGTCCCCCAACTCCAGGGTGACCTCCATCCTCCACACCACGGGGTCCCCCAACCTCAAGGTGACCTCCATCCCCAAAATGACCGTGTCCTTCAAGCCCAGGGCGGCCTCCGCCCCCTATGCCATGGGGTCCCCCAACTCTAGGGTGACCTCAGTCCCCCACATGATGGGGTTCCCCCAACTCCAGGGTGACCTCCATCCCCCACACCACGGGGTCTCTCAACCCCAGGCTGACCTCAGCCCCCCCGCACCATGGGGTCTCGCAACTCCAGGGTAACCTCCATCCCCCAAACAACAGTGTCCCCTAAGCCCAGGCGACCTCCGCCCCCTATGCCACGGGGTCCCCCAACTCCAGGGTGACCCCAGTCCCCCACATGAGGGGGTTCCCCCAACTCCAGGGTGACCTCCATCCCCCACACCACGGGGTCTCTCAACCCCAGGGCGACCTCAATCCCCCACGCCACAAGGTCCCCCAAGCCCAGCGCGACCTCCAACCCCCAGCCTTAGGGTGACCTCCGTCCCCCGTGCCGGAACCCCTCATCCCAACCAGCAGCGGGAGTCGGCGGGAGCACAGGGGACCCATCCCCACCCCTCCAGCGCAGCCCATCACCGCAGCCCCCCAGCCTGCAGCGGGGGGGGGGGGGGGGGGGGGGGGGGGTACCCGGAGTGGGGAGGGGGGGTAACACTCACCCATCGGCCGCGCTGTCCAGCGGGGGCTGCGCTCCTCCATGGGCAGAGCGGTGGAAGGAGCCGAGCCGAGCCGAGCCGAGCCGAGCCGAGCCGAGCCTTCCCCCCCCGCCGCTTCCTGCTTCCCTCGGCGCCCGCCCGCCGCCCCGGGAGCCACACGGCTGGAGCGTGACTCACCGGGGGCCGGGCCGGGCAGGGCAGGGCCCCGACGGAGGGGGGGGGGACGGGCGGCTGGCACCTTCCCCCCGGGGGAGGGAGGTACCGAAGGGGGGGGTCCCTAAAAGGGATGCTGGGGAAGGAGGGGGGACCCCCCAAGAATTAGGGTTATGGGGGGTGACAGCTCTGACCCCGATGCTCAGGCGTGTGTGTGTGTCCCCGCATTTGGGGGGCGATGGAGGGAGGGCGAGGGGCGCACCGCGCCCCTCGCCCTCCCTCCATCGCCCCCCAAATGCAGCGCTGAGGGCGTGCCTGTGCCAGGCACCGATGGGCGTGCCTGTGCCAGGCATCCAGCCCTTCGACCCCCACCCCAAAACTGCTTCGCCCTCCAAACAGGCTCTGCGACACCCCAAAGCTCGGAGGTGCCAGCCCGACCCATCACGGCGAGCACCCAGTCCTGAGTCCGGACCCTGCGGAGATTAAGGGGTGTTCCCACGACGGCCCCCTCCGTGCAGCCCCTGCACTGGGTGCAGGATTGGGGACAGCACCGTCCCCAGCAGGCAGGGACAGTGGTGGTCACCACTGTGCCATCTCACCGTCACCCTGAGGGCTCTGCCCGCACCCCAGTTTGGAGACACCAGTGAAACAACCGGGGTGGGGCTCGGCCCACTCGCAAGCGGAGGAAGTGGCCAGCCATTTACCAGCCATTACAAGCCATGCCAGTCGGCTCCGCACGCCGGACAGGCTCAGCAGGCTCCAACAGGCAGGACCCCGACCGACCTTCCCCGGCCAGAAAGGAGGCTCCAGCGAGGAATTCGGTCCTGGTGCTGCCGGCCGTGGACTTACATCTCTGCGGGAGGAGATGTGGGCCACGGCGGGGGCACCCAGCTGTCCCCAAGCAAGCTGCCACAGCACCACACGCACCCACCCACCCACCCACCCGAGCCCCTTCCCGGCTCACCCTGGCCTCGGCTTCCCCTCCATCCTCCTCCTCTTCCTCCAACAGGCCCCGCTGCCCACCACGCCGGTGCTGCCCGCGGCGCCGATGCTGCCCGCCGCCTCCCCCAGCCCTCCTTGTCGGCAGCGCCAGCGCTTTCTCCCCCCCATCTCCCTTTTCCCGTTCTATTTTAAATTTTTATTGCATTCTTTTTAAAGAATACAGAGGAACAAATGCCCTTATCAGCAATTCTCACAAGGTATAAAGAGCCGCTTTTATCTCCCTGCCTTTACTAATCTAGAGCGAGCCAATGCCTGTTAATTTTTTAATTTTCCTAGTGAATGCATTTGTGGCTTTGTCAGCATCCATCCGCACACGCACGCTCTCCTCCACGTCGCACCCCGGCAACCCCGGCACGGGATTGCTGCGGTGCCGGCAGAGCGGTGGCAAACACAGCTCATGGTTTTGCAACCACGAAGGAGTTTCGTGCGCCAGAAAGTCCTGCGTGTCACACGAGGCTCACCGGGACATCCTGGGATGTGCCACCGGCTGGGAAGCCCCAAGGTACGGCGGCACCCCCAGGGATGCCAGCCCGGCTCTGCCTGGCCGCGGCCGCGGGGATGCTGCCAGAGCAGGTCCCCATCCTCTGCACGGGGATGGATTCCCGTGCCAAGCCGGCCAGCCGTCACCGTCACCCGCTCTGGCTGAGGTCCCCACAGGGGCACGGGGGGGGTCGCCCCCGTCCCCCCCCCCCAGGGAAGGGAGGGCGGGCGCAGGCTGCCCGCACACCGGGGCTGGGAGCGCCAGCAGCCGGCTGCGGTGCGCAGATGAGATGTGGCAGGCGTGTAACAAGCCATTAGTCACTGTCACCTTTGCCCGGCAGCCACTGGCAGGGTAATAAATCCCGAGCTGACTCCGGCGGGTCCGTTCCAGGCCACGGCTCCCAGCTTGCCTCCGCGCCGCTGCCGGCTGGGCTGTGAGCAGCTTGCAAATGCCTCCCGGCCCCCCCGGGGGACACAGAGCCTCGCGGGGTCCCAAACCGGGGCCGAATCCCCGCAGGGCTGATTGACAGCCGACGCGGGCCACCGTGTCCCCGGGAAGTGCCCTTCCTCGGGGACGTGGCGGGGGGGGTCACACACACCCCCCCCGCCCCGCCAAGCAGCCCCCTCGCCCCGTGGAGGCAGCGCTGCCTGCCCCAGCTCCCTGCCCGCTGCACCTTGCGGTTCCCGGCTCGCCCCAGCCCAGAGCCAGGAACCGGCACCATCAGTGGCTGCCAGATCAAAGCAGCCTGGCGTGGCACGGCACGGCGCGGCACAGCACGGCAAGGCGCGCCCGCCGGGAAGGGCTGGCAAACAAGCCGGTCCAGGGAGGCGGCAGGCGGGAAGCACGCGTGATACCTCTCCCAAAAATGCTGCTGCTCCTGACAGACGGGGCGGCTGAGTCCCGGGAGCCGCGGGCCGGCCCAGCCCCGGGGGCCCCCCCAGCTCTCCGGCGCAGCGCAGCCCAACGCCGCGGCTCTCCCCCAGCGCCCACGGCCTGACTCACGGCCCCGGGGACGGCGGGCAGGCACCAAGGTGCTGGCAGGGTCACCTCCCCAGCGGTGCTGCGGGTTTCGGAGCCCCAACCCCAAACCACCGGGCGCGAGCCTTCGCTGGGAGACCCAAACCGTGGCGGCGCACCGGGCTGGCGGTACACCCCGCGGCGAGACAGGGGACAGCCCTCGGGGACGGCATGCCCGCACCCCCCGGCATCCCCCGGCATCACCTACTTGTGGCTCCAGCGTCCGCGCCCTCCGCATCCAAAGCCGTCCGCTGGCCGATGTCCGGGGCAGCACTGCCGCCCGTCCCCACGCTCTCCCCGGTGCTGGCCACCCGGTGCCGGGGCTCACCGGCGGCAGGCTTGGCGGCAGCTGTCTCGAGGGACGAAGAGGACGCCTGGAAGAGAAGCAGGACAGAAACTCAGCGCCTTTCCCTTCCCCGGCCCGAGCGCGGCAGGGCCGGAGCACCGCCGGCACGGGTGGGGGGCACGGGGGGGACCGGGGCACACAGACACAGGATGCTTTTGTTTTCCTGCCGGCCAGTGCACGTGGCCAGCGCAGGGAGCCGCACGCCAGCCTACAGCTGGATCCGGCCGATGGCTCCCAGCACGGCCAGACAAGAAAGGCTGGAGGGGGGGGAGAGGACATGAATCAAAGCGGCGTCCCCTTGCTCGCCGGCGGCAGCTGGCCGGTTAGGCAGCTCCCGATTACTCAACCGGGCAGTGTTTACTCGAGATCAACAACCCCCCCCCCATCGCCGTCCCTGCCAGGCCGGCGAGGCGAACGTGCCGCAGGGACGGGGACAGCGTTGCCGCTGCTTCTCACTCGGTTTGGGGACAGTCCCCCTCCCTGACCCCCGGCGTCCCCGGGCGCTGCTGCGGCCCCGTGTTTGTTGTAGCTGTCACCCTCCCGCGTCAGGTGCGTCCAGACACACAGCTCGGGCTGTCGCTGCTTCTGTTTATCTTTAATAAAGCGACGGCCAGCGACACCGCACGCATCCCAGCTCTGGGACAGACGCACGGACAACCCAGCCCCACGTCCGAGCGGGTCCCCGGGATGCCGTGCCCACCCCGGGATGCGGGCAACCTCCCCTCCTGCCATAGGGGACACCCACAGGGGACATCCATAGGGGACACCCCGCTCCCGATTTGGGGACTTCAGGGTCAGGGTTGCAGCACAGCAAGGATTTTATGTTGATCCCGTTTTTCTTGGGACTAGTCCTATAAAAGTGGAGAGCCGAAGCGAGATGGATGGTAGGTGAATTTTTTGCTGGGAAGCCCTTAGACGCAATGAGCCACGCACGCGAGCGGACGTATAAATTTACCGTTCGCTTCCTGGAAAGGTTTAATTTATGGAATCCATATGGCAGCACCGCACAACCGCGAGCACTCGGCACATCCCGCGAGTCCTCGAGTGCCACCACGTACTGGCTCCAACTGGCGGGGTGCCACCAGCTGCCCCGGCGATGGCGAGATGCTCTTCTCTTTCCCAAAGATTAACAGAAGGCAACTTTCACAGCGGGCAAGGGACAAGCCCGGGGACCAGTCCCCGTCCCCGAAAGCTTGGCATGGGATCCCTGGAGACGGCAGGGACATCTCCCCGGGGTCCCAGGGGGGATGCCGTGCCACCGCTCCTCCTCCCGGGGTGATGCCACCGGCAGCAGCAGGCAGCAATCCCCTACCTGTGGGCACGGGAAAGGGCCGGGGCGCACTTTGATACCCTGAGCAACTAATCATTAATTAGCATTAATCATCCCCCGTCATGCGTCACAGCAGCATTAGGCAAGACGTAGTCAGGGAACGGCGAGCCAGGCCAGGGTCACGGTGGGGAAAGCGGATTTTGGCAGCGGTTGCCAAGCCAAGGCTGGCACCCTCCTGCTCCCCGGGGACCCCCGGCAGCACCCCAGATGCCAACCCATCCATCAGCCCCACACCGGTGCCAGCCCGCAGCCGCCACCCCTTCTATTTTCCTGGCAAGGTGCAAAAGCACCAGAGACGGGTCCTGCCTGCCCAAGGGACAGCCAGGATGCGTCCCCCCCTCGACGCCTGTGCCCCTTGGGACCCCCCAGGCAGCAGCCAGAGCCGGCGCGAAGCACCGGCCGCCTCCTTGCTTTAACTTCACCCCGCGCTATCTGTCAGCAAATCATCCCCGGTTACACAGATAAGGAATAATTGATGCAAAGGAGCCATCTGTTTGCGAACACGGAATATCTGCTCAATTAGGAGGGATCTGTCCACCCAGATAAAGCATCGCGGCAGCCCCTCGGAGGGGGGGGGCTTCCTCCCCAACCACGTCCTCAAAGACTCACCCCCAATTAGAGGCAAGCGGGTTGATTTGGGCGCTAATTTGCTAAGCAGCACCCCGAGGTGCTCAGGCAGAGGCCAGGAGAGAAGGGTGCTCTGCCACCAAGCACCGAAATTCGAGGGGAGGGCTGGCAGCCCCCCCACATCCCACTGTGGCGACGCTCAGCCCGGCCCAGGGCTCGGGGAGATGCCCGTGCCCACGGGTGGAGAGGCGACCAGCCGGCTGCGCCCGCCGAACGGTGCTGAGCTGAGGCCGGCCCGCTCGTTGCACGGGTGGCTCTCTGCAGAAACGCACCGAGGGAGCACGCACATGGACAGAGGGACTCGGGGACGAGCCTGCAACAGCTCTGCAGCACGCACCGGCCGTGCACAGCCCCAGCGGGGACCAGGGCCACAGGGCACGGCCCCGGGCAGCGTCCAGGGCCGGGGTAGGTGTGCAGCGAGGTGACATCCATGTGACGTCGTTATGTGACGTTACTAACACCAGAAAAATTGAGCTGGCATGCAGGTGAGGGCTGCAAGCCAGGGGAGATGGGCAGGGACAGCAGGGCAGCTCCACAGGTGACAAAACCTGGGGACAAAAGGCTCCAACAGGAGCTGGCACGGACGGCCCCACAGCATGGCGGTCCCTCAAACCCCCCTGTGTGGCATCTGCCTCCATGTCCCCCGGCGGGTCCTCGGTATGAAGGACATGGAGAGCTCGAGCCGGGTCAAAACACAGCCGGTGGCCTCGAGGGACAGGCACAGAGAGGCACTGCCGGTCCCCGGGTCACCTGTGCCCCCCACCACGGGCACGGCAGCACCACGGTGCCCCACCTCGGCTCGGTGCCCGCGGCAGGCAGCTTCACAGCCGGGGGACACGATGGCGGCAAGGGCAGGGAACGGTGTCCCTGCGTCCGTCCCTCCCCGCCAAGGGCACATTCCTTCTGCTCCCGTCACGGGGACAAATACCTGCCACGGCACTCGGCTCTCCCCCCGGCCCCGGCTTCGGGACGGCGGTGACGGAGCGGGAAAGCAAAGGGCCGCGGCGGCTCTCCGGTGAGGGATCCAGCATGCAGGCGGCCATGTCGGCACGTTTCCCATGCCTTCGGGACACCAGAAAACACAGCTTCCCCGTTCCACCTCCCCTGCATCTCGCCTGCCGCCGGAGCGGGCTGCGGCGTGCGCAGCGGCGATGCCGCCCGCGGGGATGCCGCCCACGGGGTGCCGCGGGCACGGCAAAGCCCCCCCCCCCCTGCCCCGGGAGCATCGCGCCCGCACAGCCCCAACCTCCACCGTCCCGGGTGGCAGCACCCCGGAAAACCCCTGCGCTCCCGGCAGCCAGGGCACCGGGGGTGGATGCGGTCGCGGCGCTTCGCTTCTTGGCTGGCATCGCCCCGGCGGGGCGGTGGGCACAGAGCCCGGCAAGCACCGGCACAGCTGCACCAGCGATGGTTTTTGGCACGGCTTGCGTGCAAGCTCCCATGAGCGAGCAAGGGCCGAGGCGGGGAGGATGCTCGGCACCGAGGGGCCGCGTCCTGCCCCTCCCGGGGGATGCGGCGAGCGGCTGCAGAAGGAGAAGCCTCAGCACGGGGGGAGCAGCGCACCCCAGCACCTGGCCGCAAGGCTGGGGGGACACGAACCCCCGCCACCCCCCGTCCCCCTGCCTCCCCCCGGGCCTGCGAGGCAGCGCTCAGAATAAAAGGTGTTTTTGGAGTGTTTAGGGCTGCGGCGAGCAGGCTCCCGCCAGCCCCCTTTGTCGGTGAGGCCACCGAGCCCGCCGGCTCACGCTGGGGCTTTATCGCCGCTGCCACGGGCACAGCCCCTGCTGTGTGTTTGCCCAGGCGGTTTCAGCTGCTCTTCCCTCCAGGAAGCCTTCGCCCTCGTCTTCCTCCTCCTCCCGGCAGCCTGAAACCAGAGGGTTTTCCCCCAAAAGCAGGCCGTGCCCGGAGACCTGGTGCAGCGGGGGTCCCCGCCGGCGGCACGGCTTGGCACCCCGTGGGTCTCTGCCACCCCGGTGGGTGCCCACAGGAGGGGCGGTGGCCGGATCCACGCATCCCCGCCACCGCCGCCGTGTTTAAAGTTTCTCAGCCGTGTTTGCTGGCGGAAAGTTGGAACCTGCAATTACAGCTGTGCTAACCCCTCATTAAAAAGGGGAAGGGGGGGAGAAAAAAATGGGAAAGAAACAAAAGGCTCCAGAGACAGACACACGGTGCCGTTAACCCTTCCCAAGCCAGGGATGTACCCAACCCAGGTGGCCCCCCCGGCAAATTAATATGGCCGCGGGGACGCGTTGCAGCGGTGGCGGGGAGCCGGCGGTGACACCGGGTACCGGGGTCAGCCCGTCCCCGCAGCCACGGGCATCACTGCCCACCCGGATCCCCCCTCCGGGTCCCGGCGCAGCGGCGAAGCCGTCCGTGCCGCGGCACGGCCCAGCCCACCAGCGGCGCCCGCGTGGGCATGGCTGCGGCTGTGCTGGAACCGTTTGTCACGGCGGGGCTGTGGTTCCTGCTCGCTCTCCAGCAGCGACACCGTGACGCCTGCTGCAGGAGCCCACACAATATGTTCGCACTCATCTCGCAGCTGCCCCCAGACAGCCCGAGGTGCCGCGCTCCTCCCCGGCGCGGGGGCCGGTGTGTGCCGGCAGAGCCACGGCATGCCGGCGAGCCCAGGCGGGGACCGGCAGCGGGGCAGGCAGGGATGGAGGGGGCTGGACGGGCAGCGCCGGAGACTGCGGTCAGGCTGGACGCCACACGGGGAGACGATGCTGGAAACGTCGATGGCACCGGGAAGGGATGTGCCCGTGACCCCCCCGTGCCCGAGCACCCTGACCCCGGGGCCCGGCCGTGCCGCGAGCCCGGGGAACGCCGGGCAGGGCGAAAGGCCTGACCCTGACCCCCGTGTCACCGCAGCCCCCCCTGCACCGCGCCGGCAAAGCAGGTTTGCAACCACTCACCGCCGGCATGGCGGAGGAAGCGCCCGGCGGAAGCGGGTGCAGCACTGCCCCGCTCGCTGCTGCTTTCGGGGTGGAGCACGGCGGTCCCCAGAAGCCTGTCCCCAGCAAGAGCCTGACCCTGAGCCCACCCCAGCGTGGCCGCATCCCCCGCCTCATGTCCCCATCCCGGGGGAGCAGCAGGTCCCCGCTTCACCCTTCCACCACCCCCCCCCTCCGGCGACACCATCTCACCCGCCGCGGCCGCAGCGGCTCTGACAGCCAGCTAACGAGCTGCAAGCAGCAATTTGGGTTATATATAGCCCCAAAGTGACTGCATCTAATTGCTCCAGCGCGCGCTGGCCCCGCCGCGGGGTCTGGGTGCTGGGCGCAGAGGGACGGGACGGGCAGCACGTGCTCTGTTCCCCCCCACCATCACCCTACGTGACCCACCGGGCCCCCCGAGGCTGGCGGGGTGCGAGCATCGCCCCATCCCACGCCGGCCCCGGGAAGCAGGGCTGCTCTCGCCGGCTTTGTGCCGGGCCATAAGCGGCTTTGCCTAAAGCCGCCGTCCCAGCCCGTCCCAGCCAGGGGCCCTAAGGAGCTTTTGTCCCCTCTCATTAAGGGGTTTCGGCCCGGGGGCCGCGGGGTGCAGCACCCGGCACCCCCTCGCTGCAGCCCGCGGGCTCCAGGCAGCTGCTCCGGCAGCCCCGGGAGGGAGGGATGGAGGGAGGGATGGAGGTGGCCCTGCCACCCCCTTCCCTTTGTGGCAGCCCCCGTCCCCTCGCAGCAGCTGCCAGGCGAGGCAGCGGGCGCGCAGATGCGGCCGGGGGGGGGTACGGAGGGGGTGTCCCCTGCGGCGGCTCCCCACGCCGGTGGGGCGAGAGGCGGCCCCCGCGCCCAGCCGCCGGTGGGGAGGGGAGCCGGAGCCGAAATTGTTTGCCAGCTTCCTCGAGACGGCACAATGGAGGGCGCGCAGGCGGATCCAGGGTCAGGGGTGAGAGCAGCAATAAGTGGTTTATGCCTTTTGTGAAGAGGCTGAACTGACAGCTCGCTGGATTAACAAAGACGTCCTCTGTTCCCGGGCAGGTCATGTGGAAAGCGCTGCGCCGACCCCTGTCACTTCTTTTTTTTTCCAAGAACAGACATTTGTTCGCCAGCGAGCGGGGAGGTGACGGAGGGGGAAGCGGGGGGCGCGCAGCCGCTCGCTCCCGGCTTTCCTCAAGCTCCTGTGGGGCTCTGGGTGCGGGGAGCAGCGGCCGCTCGCTGCTTCGGCAGCCCCGGCCGCGCCGCACCCCCTTCCGTGCCTCAGTTTCCCCAGGTTGTGGGATGATGCAGGAGGCCCCGGGGGATGCCAGCGCCTCCACCCCACTGCCCAGGCGGTGCCGGGTCCCGTGCCACCCCGCTTCCACACTGAGAGCCCGCCGTGCTTGCCACCCTGTCACCCCAGAGCCAGGCTGGCTGGGCGGGATGGGACCCGCGCCCTGCTCGGTGCCGGAGCAGCCCCCCTCCCACCGTGGGGACACACAGCCCTTGCTTACAGGCCAGTCCCTGCCAGGGTGGGAAATGTTCAAGGCAGGGAAACTGAGGCAGGGAAGGATGTGAGCATCCCGTCCGTGCACGGAGAGCAGGGCTGGCAGCAGCAGCTCCGCTCCTGGCGCTGAAAGGGGAGCCGGCCCTGCAGAGAACAACCAGCCCTCTCAAACCCACAAGGATTTCCCCAAGGCTGTGCAGCACAGTGGCCACACCGTCATCATTAGACTCCAGAGTAAACAGCTGAAACAGTGCCATTCCACGCTGAGACAAACCACCCCGGCCGGACCAGTGACTCCCCCGGCCTCGGCTGTCCCTGCAACTCCCATCTCTCTCTGCCACCACGCCACAGCTCTGGCTCCAGGCCACTGCTGCCTGCGTCTCCCCGGGGCCATGGGGCCTCAGGCCAGGAGGGGAGGGATGCAGCTCGCTGCAGGGCAGGGCCTCCCACCCGAATCCTGCAGAGACCGTGAAGGACACGCTGCTGCTCAGCCCCGGGACCCTGCTCCGTCCCCCACGCTCCCCATCCCCGCCTCAGGGACACCGCGACCCTGCGAGCCATCACAGCGCCCAGCTCACCCACCTCCAGCGCCGCGGCTGCCGGGCAGTCTGCGGCCGCCGTCCCCTCCCCGCCACCCTAAATACCTGCCGTGGGGAGAGGCGGCTGCCTCAAGGGGCTTTTCACTCCGGAAAATCCCACCCGCCCCACGGCGGCTCATGTTTTCGGGGCATTCCCACATGTGCAAAGCCCCACGGCACGCTTGGGGGTAAACTGAGGCAGGGAGGAGCAGCCAGGTCGGTGCAAGGCTCTGCCGGGGAGCAGGGGGACGGCGCCGCGCGAGGGGACCCGGCTGGGGGACCTCATCCAACTCAAGGGGGGGGCACGTTACGGCAATCACACGCGCAGCAAAAGCCCTCGCCTGCCTCGGCACGGGTCCCGGCGAGGGCCACACGCCGGCCGGGCAATCAGCTTGCGACGTGGTGGCATTAAAGCCTCAATCCCCTCCGTGTCCCTCTTCTTCATCCAGCCGGGCAGCTTAGCGCGCCGGTTCTCAGCTCCCGCCTGCCATCTAAAGACGGACTTACCGCCAGGTCCGGCGCTTCGTTAAGCCGCAGATTAATACGCGCACCATCTGCAAGGGGAAACTTTAATGCAGGATAATACCTGCAGCACACACTCTGCCGTGTCACCGCGTGCCCCGGGCGGGTGGGCACGAAGCCCCTCGGTGGCATGAAGTCCCTTAGCGGTGCCGCGCGCCTCAGCAGGGATTTCAAGGGCTTTGCACATTGCGAGTGGTACCCAGGCTGGATGTCCCCATCCTCCCCGCTGTCCCCTCCCACCGCAGCCCCGCAAGGACCCACGTCTGCCCGGGGTGGGAGCTGCACCCCTGGCCAGCCCCCTCCCCACCGGTCCCTGTGTCCCCCCTGGGGCAGCCACCCCCAGGCAGGGGACACCCAGGCCCTCGGGGCGGTCCAGCCACCACCCCACCCAGTTAATTACTTTAAGCGGTTACGAGTCTCTTCTTCAGGACAGCAGATTAGACCCTGCAGCCGGGAGCCGTCTTCCCCCACAGCCCTCCTCCCCCAGGGGACAACATGGCGGGGGGGATCCTGCCCTGTCCCCATTTTAAGGAGCAAATCCCACCTCTCCAACCCCACAAAGGGGGCCCAGGTGCCCTCTGCACCCTCAGCACGGCCAAGCCCCCAGAGATGCCCAGGCCAGCAGCATCACCCGAGGCACAGCAGGGACACGGGGTCACCCAGGCTGTCCCTAGTGATGGGGGGGACAGTTAGGCTGAGTGTCACACAGAGGTGGGAGGGATGCCGGTACCGCTCAGCAGGGAGGAGGGATGCTGGCGGGGGACAGTGCACCCCAAAGGCGGGTGGGGGAGGACGGGGCAGCCGCCTGCCGACTCAGCGCTCCGATGAATTACACCGGATTACAGGTCCCTGCTCAGGTCAGCGGGGAAAGGAGCCAAGGAGGCTTTCCGCCTCCTGGCCTGCTCCTGCCGGAGAATTTACAGCCAGGACTCCACGACGGGCTGAGTAATTAGTGCCGGGAGGGAAACGGCTGAATCAGCACCCAGCCATCGGCACCGATGGGATGGAGCTGGAGGAGGGGGGATACGCAGCCCGGAGCTGGGGGAGCTGCGGGACTGGCGGTGGCCCCATTAAGGCTGACAGTCCGGCAGCTGGGGATACGGGGGGCAACGGGTAGACCCAGCAGTGCCTGCTGGCAGGGGGCTCACCCCTCCGGCCGTGAGCGCTGGGGGAAAGCTGGCCAGCCCAGCATCCCATCCCCAACGCGCTCCTCCGGGACCGGCTCCGGCCCAGCATCTCTCAGTCGGTCCCTCAAGGCGTCACTTTGGGAACGCTCCAGCAAACAGCCCCGGGATGCAGCTGTGGCACGCAAAAGCCCCCCATCCCGCTCACTTAAACACAAGCGTCGCTCTGGACCTCCCTTCAGGGCCTGGAGAGCGATGCTGCATCCCCAGGATGCTCGAGCCCCGGGATGCCCGAGCACCCACCCAGCCGTGCCCGGGCAGCCCTCGGGCCTTCACGGCTGCCATCGATTTACCGGGGTTGGGAACGGCGGGGCTGGCTCGCCGGCAGAGCCAGCCCCTGCTCCGCGGCTGATCACAGCCGTTTCCCTGCCCGTTCCCCCTCCCCGCTGTCTGCCTCCTGCCTCCGTCTGCTGCCTGGTTTTACGAGGGCCATTTCCAAGAGGTCGCTGGAAATAGATTTTTATCACCTCGTGATAAATATCGTTTACGGTGACATTACTGCTCGGAGCAGCCTTGCGGAGGAGGGAGAGGCGGGCAGGCGGACGCCCGCTCGTAGCCCCGAGCTCCGCGGGGCACTGGCTGGACCCCTTCTCGTCCCTGTTCCCATCCCCGCAGGTTCGGGCAGCACCAAGCCCCGACACCATCCATCTACCCGGGCGGCACGAACAGAGGGAGCCGCATCATTAGCCCCGCGCGCCATTAAGCACTTAAAAAGCCATAGGAATAAGCCGCGCCATTAGCTGACAAGCGGGCTGGGAGGGGAGGGATGCGTGGCGGCAGCGGGGGGAGCCGAGCATGGACGGGGGGATGTCACCACCCTACATGCCGCAGGGTGCCCACAAACCCCCTGGGAGAGATGCTCTTGGTCCCCCGAGAGCTCCAGTGCGCCCAGGAAGGGGGGGCAGAACAGGCCCCTCCCGCACACGGCTCCGGGATGGAAAACCAGGGGCTTTCAGAGCTGACACATCACTTCTGCAGGGGTGAAGCCAGCAGGCACCTCTCCAGAGGGACTTTTCGGACGGGCAGGGAGAACCGGCTCCCCGCTCATCCCCTCTGAGCCCGCCCCGGCCAGGCTCTGCTCTAAGGGACGGAGCTGGTGCGGAGAAAAGCCACCGCTGGGCTGAGAACTGCAAACTCGTGACAGCCGTGGCACCGGCCCTGGGTGTTGCAACCCCGCGCAGAGGCGATCCGGCGGGCCAGGGGAGCACGGGTCCTGCCCCAGCCGAGCCTGCAGGCAGGACGGCTGCCAAGCCGTGCCCGCAGGCAGCTGCCTCTGGAAAAGGGCACGGCGGCGGGCAGAGGGCCAAGGCCAACCCGCTGCCCACGCCGGCCCTGCCACACACAGCGCCAGGGACCGGCCACCCCCGGGGAGAACAATCGCCCCTTTCACCAGCGCTGGGGAGGCAGGGTGTCACCTGTGGGGACGGAGCCACGGTCCCCAGGGTGCCCCCCGTGCAGGGCAGCCCTGCAAAAGCGAGGGCCCAGAGCAGCAGCGAGCCTCGCCGCGGCGCCGGCAGGGAGAGCTAGCCTGCAACACCCAGCAAAGAGCAACCCTCGCCTGCGGGCAGAGAGCGCGGCAACGCCGGCCCGTGCCAAGAATCCTCTTTTCTCTTCCCAGCCCTGGCACCGGCTCCCTCGGGCAAGCCGCCTCCTGCCTCGCTGCCTCAGTTTCCCCCAGCACCAGGAGCTGGCAGGGATGCCGGGGGCACGGGCAGGGGGTGGGCAGCCATGGGGGGAGCCCAGCCCCGCGTCCCGGCTGCTTCTTGCAACACGCGGTGCAAACCCGCCTTGGCCTCTCGCTTGGCAAGCGGCCCTGCGGCGTGGGGCCGGGAGGGAGGGAGGGAGCGGGGCTTTGTATGGGGATGGGCCCCGGCAAGGCAGCGGCAGCGGCCACCTGCCATGAGCCGCCGCAGCGGCACAACCCCTCCTCTGCTCCCCATACCCGGCGGGCAGAAAACAACCCCGAAAAAGGACAGCCCGGCCACCCCAGCGGCACGGTGGTCTGCACGGGGACAGCCAGCCCCACACGCAAGGACACAGGGTGCTGGTGGAGTGGTGTCCACCCTGCCCCCCCCTCCACAGCAGGGATGTCACCTCGCTGCCAGGACACGTGCGTGGGTCAGCCGGCACTGCCCCCACGCCATTGCCCCCGCCGAGGCTGTGCCAGCAGCTGGCACTGTCCCCTGGTGCCACGTCCCACCCCAGGACACGGGCTTCCTGCATCTCCTTGCAGCCCCCCAGGGATGAGGGGGGTCCCTTGTCCATCCCTGGAGACACCCCACGGCAGGCAGTGCACCCGGGATGCCCGGTGGCAGGACGCGTGCCGAGCCAGCTGCCTCCGGCGAGCACGAAAGGGGGTTTGTTCACCTGGCGAGCGGCTTGGTGGCCCCCGGCGCCGACCCTGACACCATCTCGTGGCTCCCAGCACGCAGGAGCCGCTGCTGGAGCCAGCACGCCCTGGCAGGGCCACCTCCCCGGCGGTCGCGGCGACCTTACGTGTCGCTGCAGGGAGAGCCTGTGCGCTGCCGCCAGCCCAGCGCTTGGCCCGGCGCACGGCTCCTGCGGCCAAGGCAGGCCCGCGGCTTGGCACCCACCCTGCCTGCCGCCTGTCCGCAGCTCCCACCGCGCATCCGCCCTCCTCTCCCCGGGGCTGGCAGCGAGGCGGGCAGGAGCCGCAGGAGGTGCAGACAGACAGACAGACAGACAGCAAGACCACAGACCCCTGCGGGTGCTGCCCCAAGCCCTGGGGTGGAGGTTTGGGCATCCATCCCCTGCCCACGCCGGGAGCCGGCAAAGCCCAAGGTGCAGGAGGCAAGGGCTGCCTGGCCCTGCCCGCTGCCGGGGCCACCCAGCCGCGAGCATCCCTTGGGGACAGATGGCTCCGACCTCGGCACACCCAGCTGAGCACCCGAGGGTCGGGGGGGGGGGAAGCTTTGTCCCCCGTCATCCACAAACGGAGCCTCGCGCTGCCGGGGAGGCAGCGGCCACGTGGACCGAACCCCTTCGCCCCCCTCCCAAGCACCGCTGCCCCCCAAGAAGCCAGATCCGAGCCCCCCGAGGATGAGCGCATGTGCTGCAGCCCCTCGGTTGGGGTGCCCCCCCCCCGCCGTGCACCCCCAGAGAGCTGCGTACGGGCCTGCTGGGGCGCAGAAAGACCATTTTACCACTTTTTTTAAAAAATATTAAAAACTCCATCAGCGGAGGGAGCCTGGCCCGCCAGCCTGGCAGCACTGCACAAAGTTTGCAGCAAGTTGCTCAGAGCCCCCCCCGGGTGCCCATGGCAGGTCAGGGTGCTGCGGGGGTCCCACCGCGAAGCCCCCCCCCCCCCAAGTGCTCACACCCACCCGCAGCAGGGCAACCCCCCGCCCTCCCCCCCTTCACCCCCCCCCCCCGCTCGGGACCCCCCCACCTCACAGCTGGAGTGGGGGGGGGCACGCAACAAGTCCAGGGAGGGGGTTACATCCTCCCACACCACCCCACTTCCCACCCACCCACCCACCCAGCAAGGACCCCCACCCACCCAGGGCTGCCGGCGCGGTGCCCCCTCCCCCCGGCAGGGCTGGGGGGGGGTTGGGGGGGTACAGGCAGCTGCCTGCCCTGCACCTACCTGTGCGGCAGCGGCGGGCGCGGTGCCGGGGTGCGGGCAGGAGCGGTGACCCCGGCGGCAGCGAGCGGGAGGAGGCAGCGCCGCGCACACGCACACGCACGATCAAATCCCGAGCCGCCGGCGAGAGGCGGAGGGGGGTGGGGGGGGGGTGGGGGACACACGGTGAGGCGGGGGGGGGGGAGGGGGGGGGTCAGGGAAATTAATAACCGAGAAAAAGGCACTTACCCCCTCCCCGGGGCTCGCCACCGTGCCGCGGGGGGGGTGGAGGGTGGCGCTGGGGTGGATGGGGGGGATCAAAGGCTGGCGAGGGGGGGGGGGGGGTCTCGCCAGCCCCCGCTGCCTGCCACAACAAAGAGCCAGACACAACAAAAGCAGCATATGGCCAGAGCCGCGCGGGGCTGTAAATTAAACATAAAGGGAAGATTAGATAATTAATGAGCGCTCCCGGGCCGGCCGCGGGGGGAGGGGGGGCTGCCTGCTGCGGGGAGCCCTTCGTCCCCCGCCCAGCCCCGAAGGGGGGGGGGGGGGGGGAGCGACGGGGCCCGGGGGGACCCGGGGGGGCCCGGGGGGGCACCTGTTGGAGGGGAGGATGGGCAGCGGCCGGATCCAGCCTCACCAGCTGCTCCGGGCCGCAGCCCAGCCGGACTGGGAGCGCCTAAGAGGATTAGCGGGGCGCACCCCCCCGGGAAACAGGCCTGAAGCTGCAGGGCTGGGGGGGGTGTTCCCCGTGTCCCGTGTGTCCCGTCCCCCCCCCGTGGGGTCCCACCTCTGCCCCAGCCCCGGGCAGGGGGCACCCAGCATCCCCGGGGGGGGTGGGCAGGCATCCCTGCTTCCCACCGCCTCGAGGACCGGGGCCCCACGGCCACGCACGGACCCGGTGCAGGGAGGCCCGGCTCAGCGTGGCCCCCCTCCCGTGGGTGTCCCCCCCTCTCACGCAGGCAAAGCGGCTCCTGCTCTGCCAGGAGTGCAGAGCCCTTTGCGATGCCCCAAAAGCACCCTGCTTGCTAGGAGGGGAAACTGAGGCAGGCGGGGAAACTGAGGCAGGCGGGCAGTAAATCCATGCCGGCGGCTCAGATCTGCAGGGGGGCAGATCGGGGCTGTCCCCAGCGAGCCCTGCGACCCCCGGGACATCACCGCCGGCATCTCCCCCGGGCAGGCGGGGGGGGGGGGGGGGTACCCCGGGAAGGGGGTGCCAGAAACGCCGTCAGGCTCGGCCCCAGCCAGGGGAAAGAGTTAATCCCATTATTGGCAGGCTCACAGATGGCGACTGCAGCGATTCCCCTGCTTAGCAGATTTAACAGATAAAGCAGGAGGGAGGGAAGGAGGCGGGGGATCCTCCCCCCCCCCAAACACACACATAGCAGGGGCATGGGGGGCAATAAACACCCACCCCCCCAAGCCACGAGAGCTTGCGAGCACCCGGGGATGCTGCCCCGCTCCCCACGGGCACCGCACAGCGCACCCGCGATGCCGGAGGGTGCGGAGCGTGCCGGATGCGGCCGGAGTGCACCAAACCCTTTGCAAACATGAAATTCATCCGTCCTTGCCCCGGACAAAGGGTGGCAGACGAGGCAGGGGACTTGGGGACACCCAGGCTGCATGCTGTCCCCATGCCAAACCCAGCACCCCGGCAGAGCACCCGCTGCTCCCCCCCCCCCCCGTTTCTCCGGGAGGTCAGGGGCCAGGTCCCGCTTCCCAGCTTGGGGATATTTAAGCAGCTGCTCCCAGCACTTGGGAGGTGGCATCGGCAGCCCCAGGCCAGAGCCCAGGATTAGGGAGTGTGGGAAAAGGCTGGCGGGAGGCCAGGGACGGAGAGGCTTGGAGCATCCCGGACCAGGAGCGGAGAGGACAACCGAAAAGGGATGGAGAGCTGGCTGGCTGGCTGGCTGGTGGGATGGATGAAAAGGATGGACAGGAGCCAACAGCTCCTCATCGCTGCGACACCGGCGTGTACCCACGAGACTCTCCACCCGAGTGCCTCCATCCCTGCCACGAGTTCGGCCGGGCTCAGCGACCTTCACCTTCGCAGCCGTTTCCCACCACGGCCCTCCTGGAGCCCCCGGATAACCCCAGCCGCAGCTGCCAGGTCCCAGCGGCACCCAGCCCGGCCCCAGCGGGCAGGATGAGGCCAGCAGCCTCCAAAGCAAACCTGCCCGCTCTCCTTTTAAGCTCTTGCAAAACACTGCGCCTTTGATTCTGTGGGCGGCTCAGGGCAAACAGCGATGCCCAGCCTGGCACCCTGCAAATTACCCCACCCCCCCCTCCCCCGGCCACCCGCAGCAGCCCCCCATGCCCCCCTCGTCCCCCCGGGGGGGGTCCCCAGGGATGGGGAGGGCACATGTGAGACATCCCCTTGCAGAAGGCTCCGCGTTGCCATGCCGGAGGTTGCCACGGCAATGGAAAAGCGGGAATCTGGGTGGAAAAGGGGGGGGATGTGATCCCACAGGGCTGCGGGGCCACAGCACAGTGCTGGGCCCCCCCCCTCCAGAGCCTCAGTGTGCAAAGGGAGGTGGGTCGGGGTGCCGTAGCACCCCCCCATCTTCTGCCCCAGGCAGGGAATAAGGATGCACCCACCTCCGCACCCAGCCTGGCCCCTCCGCTTCGTGGCTGGGTGCCTCCATGCCACCCCCCTCTCGCTGGCATCTCTCCCTCGGGGTCGCTGGCAGGTTTGGGGGTTCAGGAGCGAGCGCAGTCCTGGCATCCCGGGACAGCTTGTCTCAGTAGCAGTGACACCGAGGCGAACCCCGCCAGTGTCTGACCCCCGGCAAGAGGGGACAGTCCCAAAGCCTTGGGGACACACTGCATTCAGGGGTAGGGGTACCGGCGTAAGCAGGAAAGCCCCGGTGGGGACCCTGTCCGTGCTATAGTGTAGGATGGGGCCCAGGGCAAGACCCCAGCAGGGTCAGGGTTGCTGGGAGGGAGGGCAGGCTGCTCCCCAGCACCGCCGTGCCTCAGTTTCCCCTGTCATTAAGGCCTTACCAGCCGCAGGCAGGAATGCTACAGGCAGTTTTACCGGCGGCCGCCCAGCCCCACGGGTGAGCCCGGGTGAGCCCGTGGTGAGCCCGTGGGGCTGGGCTCACCTGGCCAGCTGGGAGCAAGACGCCAGCGCTGCCTTCGAACCCGCCCATCCGGGAGCTCCGGCACAGCTGCCAGCGGACCTGGCCGAGCCACCCCACCCGTTGGCACAGGGGAGAGGGCGTTTGGCGGCCAGACCGCAAGCACCCCTCTCCAGCTCCCGCTCCTCGCTCCAGGCACCGGCCAGCTAGCTTGGGAGCCCGTTCGAGCCTCGTGAGCCCGGCCAAAGCCCTCATAAACCCACCCTGGGGAGCCCTGACCCAGGCAGGGGATGGCTCCTGCCTCCATCCCACACCGGCACAGGGCTCCCCGCACCACAGCATCCTCCCTCCGCCCTCTGGAAGCGGCTCAGCCAAACCCTGCTGCTCCCGCAAACCAGCTGGGTACCAACCACGCCGCAGGGATGCTCGGCTGTCCCTGAGCTCTCAGGGGGGGGTCCCCCGTGCCCAGCCAGCAGCATGGCACAGGGACCCCCCCGCCGCCCTCCCCGCTGCCGCGCAGCAATTTCCATACATTAGAGATCTGACAATCCATCAGCCGGGAGCAGACAGGTTGGGGCTGGGAGCTGCCTTCCCTGTGCCAGCCCAGACAGGGCTCCCAGGGGACTAATACCGGCATGTAAATATTAGATACTTTTGTCTCCTCTGAGACCAATTACACAAATCGTGGCAGCTCCCGCAGGACTCTCCGCTTCTACTTACTGTATCATCATTAACAGCTTATTAGAGAACAGCTGCTCAAAGGGGGGGGGGGGGGGGGGGGGAACCCAGGAGGAGAGACGGCAAGGAGACGTGCACGTAGGAGGAGAGGCTGGGAAGGGTGACCTCCACCCTGCCCCGGCACCTGGGGACACCCGCACCCATCCCTGCGGTGCCACTGGTGTGCCCAGCCCTCTCTGCAACCCCAGTGGTTGGACCAGTCTGAAAACCGTGCTGGGATCCGCTGCGGGCTTCCTGGGAGGTGCCGGGAAGGGGACAGAGGGATGGTCCCTGGGGGGGGGGGGACAGACCGTACAGTGGCTGGGGACAGGAGCGAGGTGGCTGCAGGACCTCCAGGGAAAGCGGGAGCTGGAGCGAAGCCACCAAAGCAGCCTGGCACCCTCCGACTGGGGGCATATTGGGGCTGGAAGGTCCCTTGGTGCCTGGGAGGGAGGTTATTCCTCAGCCTTTGGGTGCCTGTCACCTGCCCAAGGGCAGCAAGTCCTCCCCGGGTGACCGGAGTGGACAGGTCTCCCATGGGGGGCAGGTGGGGGACGCTGGGGAGGGGGCTGGAGGCTGTGGGATCAACCCCTGCCTGGGGCAATGCTGTCCAGCAGATGCCCCTTCATCCCCCCTACTCTGGGATGGGGGGACACGAGGTTTGGGATGAGCCCCCCAGCACAGCCCAGCTCCCTGGGGGGGATGCACTCCCTAAGCCCACTACAGCAGCATTAAAAGGTGCAGCAAACTGGGAGCCGGACACTCCTCATCCTCCCCCTGGTCCCCCGCGGGTGATGCTGGCCGGGCCAGGAGGGCAGGGGTGTTTTTCGGGGTTCCACGTCGCAATTAGCCCCAGGCGCAATTAGCCAGCATCAATCACAGCCCCGGCATCCGCTAATGACGTCCCCTGCGGCCACCGAGGGCAGCCAGGGTCCCCGGCGGGGCAGCAGCGGGTGCCTCCGGGGCCACCCCGGGGTGCCCGTGGGCAGGTGGCCGGGGCAGGTGGCCTTGCCGGGTGCCGTGTCCCCGGGAGGGTGCCACAGCATGCTTCTGGTGCGCTCTAGCGTCAACCAGCATTAATGCATTGCCGGCGCTGCGCAGCGGCACGGCTGGACACGCACACGTGCGGGGACGCCTGGCACGGCCACCGGACCCCCTTGGAGGGGGACGCGGCCACCAGCTGCACCTCGCCCCTGCACGGGTGGCTTTGCAGGGCAGATGTCCCGTGCCGGAGGGGGCAAAAGCAATGCAACCGCCCTGCATGGGGGCAGATGCTTTGCAAAGTGGGGCCCGCAAGGCAGGAGGGGGAGTGGGGCTCCCCGGGGCTTTCGGGGGACGGCGCGCGAGCGGGGAGGTAGCAGCTTCCCGTCTGATTGCTAATTATCCTCGTTACTCCGTGTCAGACACTTTATGAAGCACCGGAGTGATTTGCTCTTTCCCTGTAATTAGGCACGTCGCAATTACCATCTAATTCAAGTTCAAGCTCCGCGTCCTCACGACCTTCCCGGCCTCAACACGATGTCCCTGCTCGTCTCTCCAGGGGCCCCCCCGATGTCCCCCCCCCCGTGCCTGGCTCTCCTGCTTGCCGGAGGAGAGAGGGGTACCGCATCCTCGCCTGGCGGGAGGACAGGGCACGGAGCAGCTCCACGGCCCCCCAAAAAACAAGCCCCGGCTAAATGGGATGCCAAAAGCCCCAAGCCAGGTCTGGTGTCCCACTCCCAGGGACAGGAATGTGACAGTCCCCAGCACAACGCTCCTGAGCATCCTTGAGCCCTTCGGATTTCGGACTGGCCGCAGCAGAATCGGGGCCAGGGCTGAGCCCCAGCACGTGGCCGGACCCTGCCCATGCACACCTCCAGGCCAGCTGCCACCTCATCCCCATTACGGTCATTTTAGACCCCACAGGACATATTAAGCGCTTCTGCCATGTCCACGTCCCACCCTCAGTGCCTGCTCCCAGGGAACAACAGCACAGGAATAACCATGGAGAAAAAAAAACAAACCCTGCACAGCTTTTTTTTTTTTTTTTTTTTTTAGAAAAAGAGGGCAGAAGCCCGGGCGAGCGGCAGCTCTCACGGCTTCCCAGCGCTGGCTCGCTCAGGGATTTCCTCTCCTCGCCTGTCCCGCGGCGTTTGCTCCGGGAAGAACCGCGGCTCCTTTCGGAGCATCCCCCCAGCAGCCCCCGGCCCCGAGCAAAAGCACTGCTGGTGCCACAGCACCGGGCACCGTGCCACGCCGGGCTCTGCCGCTGCACCCAGCGGCACCGGAGTCACCGAAGCAGGATGCCCTCCTCCTCCCAGCAGCTAATTAATCCTTCTGCTCAGGCAGAGCTCATTAGCACTGGTGCAGCGCAGGGCTGCTCCGGCTGGCCAGCACGGCCGCCCTTCCCGGCGGAGAGCAAGGTCAGCGCGAGGGGCCGTGCGGCACCGGCATCGCTGCCGCACTCGCCCCGGGCTCTGTCTCCCGTCCCCCTCGACGGCCTTTCCTGCAGGCTGGCGGTGTTTTTTCAAGCTTATACTATAGGAAAAAAATAAAAGAAAAAAAGAAAAAAAAAGGGGAGGGGGTGGAGAAAAGGCCCCCCGCCCCGAGCCTGAAGGCGAGGGAGATGCGGCCAAGGAAAGCAGAGGAGTCAGCCAAGTGCCTCGCTCCGTGGCAGGCAGGGCGCGAGTGGGCCGCCCTGTAAATGTTTTGAATTTCCAAAACAGGAGGGAGAAGCCAAGAGCTGCCGAGTTCCCCCACACGCCAAGAAGGACAAAGGGCATCCCTGCACGGCGGAGGCGCGGGCAGGCACCCAGCGCCCCGGCTCCCTCCCATCCCGGCTCGCCCTCGGTCCCCCGGGACGCGTGGCACCGGGGCGATGCGGCGTGGGGGCCCCTCGGCTCGGCTCTAATTATAGCCGGGGAGAGGAAGCGCGGCGGTGCCGGGCGAGGGCAGGCGCCGGGCGTGGGGCTGGCGGTGGCCCTGCAGACAGGTCCCACGTGGGGACGAAGGGCGGCTGCGAGTGGGATGTGAACCCACCGGGACAGCCCAGAGCAGAGCCCGGGGCGATTCGGCGCGTGGCAAAGCCCCCGGCTCCCTGTCCTGGCAGAGCGGGAGCCTCCCGGCTCGCACCCCCTCAGGAACCTGCCCCCTTCAAGGGCCAAATCTGCTGGAAGAGCCCCAAAACCAGCGCGCTGGAGGCTCTCCTTGCTGCAGGATGCTCCGACGCTGATCCCTGCCACGCGCCGGAGGGAAATCCCAGTGCCCACCCCGGCTGCTGGCAGGGATTCGAGGATGCCGCATGGGTGGTAGAGCCCCTTGGAGTAATCCCGTCTCGAGGGGCAATGCCGCGCCCCAAAAAGCAGAGCCTGCCCCATAGGAAAGAAGAAAGGGCCGTGGGAGATGGGGCGGCATCCATGGGAACGCCACCAGCACAGCCCCTACGCTGGGGGGGGGCCCCCTACCCCCCACACACACCACAGATTATACCCTTGCACAGATTATAATCTTAAATTATAATCTTCAACAGACCCAAAACCCCATCTGCCTAATCCCACACACCCCCCCACCCCAGTATAAACCCGCCCAGGTTTATGCCCTGGATGGGGGAAGCGGGGCCGCCCGGGTGCCAGCCCTGCTACCGGGGGGGGTGGGAGAAGCCACGGGGCGAGCCCCCCCAGCAACGTACCGCCGGGTTAGGAGCAGGCAGGGAGACAATATAGGGCCTATGCGGCCTCCTCGCCGCCAGATGTGTGTTAATAAGGCAGCTGCCCCCTAAGCTAATAAGGTCACTTACTGGCTCCAGCAAGACGAGAAAACAAGCAGGGGCTTGGCTGCGGTACAGCCTGACTTGGCACTCGCCGCACGCCGGCTTCCTGAATTCTTGCCGCTTCCAGAGCGGCGCAACAGGGTGGAAAAAAGCAGATCTCACCCCCCCCCCCCCCCCCCAAAAAAAAAAAAAAAACAAAAAAACCCCGCAGCCCACCCGCCTCCGGCATCCCCAGCATTGCCCTTCGTTCCGGGGGGCTGGGGTGGGGGCCAGCTCCTGCACCCCACTGCAAGTCGGGCTGTGCAGCCCAGAGGGGACGGTGGGGCGAGGACACCCCCACCACGTTGTTTTATTCCCAGGGGAAAACCTCCCGGGAAGGGCTGGGGGGGGGATTCCTGCAGACTTTCCCAGCACGGCAAGCAGAGCAGCGGCCCCCTCCCTCCTTCCCTCCCTCCCTCGCCTGCCCCCGATCATGGCGCCTACAACTCCCTTTGTTTTAATATTATAAAGCGAGCCAGATGCCGGCTTTAATCCCCTCAGCTGGTGAGGATTTGCAAACACATTAGGAGGCAGAGCCGCTGCGCGCCGGCCCCGCCGCCGCTGCTCCCCGGCCCCACGGCGCGTCGCCGCACCCCATCTGCTGCCTCGGAAAGGGGATCCCGGCCCCTAATTGCCTTCTCATGTCCGGATTAGAAGCCGACAAGGTGTCCGACAAGGGGGACGCGGGCATCCCCTGCCACTTGTGGTTGGGGAGCACCGGGAGGGCCTTTTGCTTCCCTTGGAAAACCCCCAGCGGGGAGTTTGGAGGGTTTGCCTCGGGTGACGTGATGCCAGGGTGATGGGCGCGGCGGGGATGAACCCCGCAGGGCGGCGTGGATGCATGTGGGGTACGGGCAGAGGGTGGCCAGGCAGCCCTCCTGGTGCGAGGATGACGACAGTGTGTCTGTCCCCGTGGAGTAACATCATGGCTGCCAGACCGGAGCACGAGCCGGCTCTCCCGCGTCCGGGACGCGGGACGTTTCGGGCAAAGCTCAAGCTCTGCGAGTCCTTCCCGCAGCGTTAACAGGGAAGGGATGTTCCTCCCGACCTCCATCGCTGCCAGCTCCTGCTCTGCAACACCCGAAGGTTGCCGCTGCGTCCGTTCCCCCCGGGTTTCAGCACGCAAGGCTGAGATTAAACAGGTACCAGCGGCAGGAGCGAGACGAGTCCCTCCCAAGCGTCGCACCCCGCAGGAGCGGCTCCGGGGCAGACCAGGAGCCAGGTGTGCATTTGCCTTCCCTCCCGTCAGGGGACCGTGTTTATCCCGTGCGGCTGACAGCATCCAGGCCAGCTCCCCTGCACCTCAACCCCGGCTCCCCCAGCACGCACGGACCCTCACCGCAGCCGGGAGGGGGGAAACGACCTCTGCAAAGCGGGGAGAGGCGGCTGTAGAGCCCCAGGAGCCGGCGGGCAAGGTGGATGCGATGCCAGAGCCATGTCCCAACCCTGCAGCATCCTGGAGAAACGGCTGCCAGCCAAGATGCCCGGTAAACCCCCTCCTCGCCCGAGGGCCGGCTCGCAGCACGACCCTCACGCCTTCCCAAAGGTTTCCCTCCAGGCACCCCAATCCAGGCTGGACTTTGGGGGGGGGACACCAAGCAGGGACCACAGGGACCAAGTTGTCGTCCCCCTCCCCCCGGATGCTGCTCCCAGGGGACCTCCGCATCCTCCCCTGCCGCCAGCTCCTCGGCAGCGCGGTCGCTCCCCGCCGGCCCGGTGCTGCTCGGTCCCCCCGGCAAGCACCGTGCTCCATCCCAGCGCTGCCCGGGAGGGATGTGCTGTGCCGGGGACCCTGCGGGAGGTTGCTTCTCCGGCTCCCCCGAGGAAACAGCTCCGGGAACACACACAAAATCTTCCTGAGCTGCCCCAGACCCCATATTTGCAGTGCAAAGGCAGCGGGGCTTTTCTGAGGGTGTGTTTTTTGGGTTTTTTTAAGACCAGGATCTCCTACATACCACTTAGCAGCCAGGAGTTCAGAGGGAGCAGAGCTCAGTGCTTTAAAACGACGCCTCGTTTGCCAAGAAATAATCCCAAGGAACAAAAAAAAACACGACCAAAAACCCAGACTCAGAAGATAATTAACTCCACAAAGCAGCAACCCCGAGTAGCTCAAATCTTTGCTGTAACTACCAAGCCTCTTCTCCAAGGGCTTATTTCTTGCTGTCTGCAACACAGCGGCACCAGTGCTCGGAGGCCTGGGGATTTTATTAGCATCCCCCCCAAACCCCGCTGGCAGATTTGCCCCCCCCCCCCCCCCCCCCCCAGCACACTTGGTTCACTGCCTCGGCCAGGCACGGTGGGGGGCCCAGCCCCACATGGGACCCCCCCCCGTCTCCGAGCCTCCACTCGGAGTTGCAACGGGGTCCCTCTGCATCCCTATACGTGGCTGCACTAGGGACAGCGAGGATGCGGGGCTCCATCCCTGGCTGCCGCGGGAAAGGGGGTACAGGAGCTGGGGAGAGGGCAAAGGGATGCTGCCACCCCCCAACACCCTTCAGCCCCCCCTGGAAGGGAAGGAGCCGCCTTTCAGGGTCCCTCCTGCAGACAAACAGCAAGAGAAGGGAGGGCAGCCCAAGCCTGGGGGTGCATTTCAGCCCCCCCCATTCCCTCTCCCACCTTTGGGGCTTGGCGGAAGGGATGCTCCACCAGGAGCTGGCACGAGCGACCCTGGCAGCGTCATCCCCCGGCAGCATCACCCCCTGCCCCTTCCTGCCGCTCGACAGGGAGGGGAGTAAAAGAGAGAAGAGCCGAGAAGGAGCGGTGCAGAGCCAGCCCTTCCCACCGCCGCTCCCTCCGGCATCCCCCTTCCCCTCCCGACCGCGAAAAGCCAACGTCTCCCCGCGCCCCTCCAGCCAGGGGATGGGAATGTGGAAGCAATTGCACTTGGCAAGGCAGCAACAGTGAGTCAAAAACAGTTGTTTGGCTTGTCAGCCACCCAGGCCCTGCAGCACTCTTGTTTTCCTTCGCCTGCCTTAACCCCTTCCAGCCCCGGCCCCTCTCCCCAGCGGGACCCGCAGCCCCCAGCCCCACCGTGGAGAGGGGCTGGGTGCTGGGGAAAAGCCTCATCCCACCGCCTGCCCGCCCTGCTCCTAGAAACGGGATGATGGGCAACTGCCCGGCGTGAAAACCCGCGGCAAGAGGGTGCACCGGCCGCGCGTCGAACCTGCCGCGGTGCTGGGAGGTGACGGGGCTGGCACAGGGCAAAGGGACGTTCTGAGGCCACCAAGGAGCAGGATGCCCGGTGCTCCGGGAGCATCCCGCTTGCTCGCCCCAGGAGATGCAGAGAGGTCCTTGCCCCTGCGACAGAGAGCATCCAAGATGCCCCTTGGCAGAGTGAGGGGACACGGCCACATGTGCTGGGGACCCCGTGTCGCCCCGGGGTGGCCGGACCCCCCGCGCAGGGCCAGCCCGGTGGCACGGAGCCATTTAAAGCCCTGAGCACAGCCTCCCCCGTCCCATTTATGACAGCTTAGCACACCCCAGGCTGCTTCCCACCGGCTCCTCCAGCCCCGTCCCTGCCGGCCATGTAGTGGCGAGGCCAGAAACACGTCCAGAGCCACCACGTACTGCATTGAGGTCTCGTCTCCATCCCCAGGTCACCCCTCGCACCCCAAGATGGGGGACACAGGCCAAGCACTCAACGTCCCCCAATCTGGCAGCATCACACGCTGCTGGGACCCCGTCTCCATTCAGGCCACCACCGATTCCGCGCAGGGTGGGAGGACACAGGACCCAACCATCCCCTCCCCACCATGGAGGGACGGCCACGTGGGTCAGGACATCCCCTCTGGGCACCCAGCCGGGACCCCCACCCCTCCATTCCCCCCAGCACTGCACCCCAAGTCGGACCCAGAGAAGAAGGAGAGGAGGAGGGAGCCCAGGGAAGGGGCTGCTCCCTCTCTCCATTGGGGGGGCCCTCCCTGCACCCCCACGGTACAAAAGGGCCAAGGCAAGGGGAGGGATGGATGGGGAAGAGTTAAACCCTCCCGAGCAAGTCGACGGGGAGGAAGAGCGGAGGGCAAGCGTGTGCTCCCGCCCCGGGAGAGACAAAGCGAGATGCTAGAGCCAAGAGATGAAGGCGAGGATGCGATAAGAGGGGGAGCCGGGGTGTGTGCGCTGGAGCGAGGGAGAGGGGAGGAGGAGGAGGAGAGGTGGGTGATGACCAAAGTCATTGAACATTTTTTGGCACGCCTACCCCCGAGTATCCTGGCCGTTGGCCCAGCTCGGAGCTGAACTTAAACAAACTCCTGTTGCAGCCATCTGCTTGATTTTAAAATAAATCAAACAATCTGTTGAGCCGTGGGTGATCAAATTTCCATCTGTGCGGACGCCTGCTCGCCTCCTCGGAGCCTCCGCTTGCCTCTACCAGCCAAACACTCCTGGCAGCATGTGGCCTCCCTAATTCCTCCAGGAAAGGGAGAAACCGGACCTCCCCCCCGCACCCCGGCCCCCTCCCAGCCCTTCCCCGCCACCCTCCTAACTCAAACCAAGTGCTATTTTTACAGCCACCCACCAAACAGAGACCTATGCCGGGTTTAAATGGGAGGAAAACAGGGCTGGGGGGAGGAGATCCCAAGAGGTCTCAAGCTTCTCCATCGCTGCCCGTGCTGGGCGGGGGATTCCTCATCCCGTCCCCATCCATCCCACACGTCCGAGGGAATGCAAAGGAAAAGGACAGCAGCTGCCGGCAGCAGGACCCTGCCTGCCCCGGCACTGGTGACCACGGCACAGAGGCCGTGGACTAGCCAGAAATAGCAGCTGCGGAGCCAGCGCCGCGCAGCTGTCCCCAGGATGGGGACAGCAGGCGCATGTCACCTCCAGCTGTCCAGGGGTGCCCAGGGGTGCTTAGGGGTGCCCAGCTCCCAGCCACCCTGCCTGGCCATCTCCTTCAGACAGCACGCTGGCCCTCAAGCCCACCCAAAATCACCCCGTCCCGAGGGTTCCCCCCCTCCTCCAGGAGCAGGAAACCCAAGGGGAAGCAGCACCACTTGCATATTTAGGCACAAGGTCCCCAAAGTGCCAGAAGAGGGGTGGCATCACCCTCCTCCACTGTCTCTTTGGGTGCTGCAAGACCTCAGCTCACCCTGGGCTGCCCTGGCTGCAACCCAGCCACCGGCTCCGCACGTGGGGACCCACGAGGGAGACGGCACCCACCATCCCATGGCCCCAAACGCCCTCTGATAAGTGGGTCCTGTCTTCAAGCCGGGGTCAAACCTCCGCTGCCATCACCCAGGCTTTGCCCTCCTTCTCCTGGAGCCCTTCCTTCCGCTCCGAGCAGAGGGCACCGGGCACGGGGCCAGCACAGCCAGAAATAGGGCAGCGAGGCAGGGGGAACACAGCAAAGGGACAAAGGGTTGAGCAAAGAAAACATTGTGCATGAAGGAGAAGGGGGTACGATAAAGGACGGAGCGGGGTTAGGGCTTGCCGGACCCCAGCAGCTCGCGCGCAGGAAGGTCAGGTTGCTGAGAGCAAGGGTTGCCCGTGCACGGGGAGGGGAGGAAGGAGGCGAGATGCAGCAGGGCTCGCTCCTCCTCAAGGGCTGCAAATACCGGGGTGACGCGCTGCCGAGGGTCCCCGTGGCACAGCATTGTGGAAGCAGCAGCGAGGAAGAGGAGGTGCCCGGGGTGCCCAGCACCCAAGCACAGCCCCGCCAGGAGCCCGAGCCAGCGGCAGGGCTGCAGAAGAAACCTCACCCGCGCGGGACCCTGCCAAGCCGAGAGCTGTCCCGGCCAGCCCGGGGCCAGGCTCGCCAAGCCGCTCACTGCTGGAAATAACGGGGAGCCGGGGGGGGGTTGGGATCAGGGTGGCCCCCACCCTGCCGCAGCCTTGCATGCTTCCCAGTGCAAGCTCCTGGGAGGGAGCCACGGGCAGCAAAGGGGTTATACAGCCCCAAGCACAGTGCAAGCAGTGCCCGGGCTCTGGGGACACAGGATCAGGCCTGAGAGCACGAAGGAGGGGGGATCAGCAAGGGAAAACCGGCTGGAACAAATAAGTGATGTAGCAGCTTGTGTAACCCCAGTGCATCCCCGTGCCACCAGCCACCCACCCTGGGGACCAGCCCCGTGGGAAAACCTGCTCCAGGGGGAGTCCGCATCCCCAACCGGCTGCTCGGGGGGTGGCTGAGACAGGGGGTCCCCCAAAAGCCCCCCCCCCTGCTTTGCAGCAGCTGCATGGAATAAAATCCAGGCACAGCCCCAACAGGATACACGGCATGGAGCAGGTTACACAGCACAAGCAACGGAGGGAAAGGGGAAAAAAAAAAAAACCAAACCCACACAACCACCAAACCCCTTTTTGGAAGAGGAAAGGACTGACAGGACCTGGCCGAGAAGCAGGAGAAAGCCCAGATTTCCCAGTTACTGTGCAGATGTTCTGGACTGAAAACAGAAGACGGCAGGAGCGAATTCATCTCCCCCCCCAGAGACGCCGCAGCCAGGGCATCTGGACTCTGTCTGCAGGCAGGAGAGGCGGCTTCCCCCCGGCTCCCCGGGGAGCCCTCCGCACCGGGGACAGCCGGGGCACGCCGAGCCCCCCGGGGTGCCACCCAGACCCGAGAGCCGGGGCGGCAGCGGCAGCCAGGGCCCCGTCCCCGCGCTGGGTTGACCTTGGCACGGTTACCTCCCGGGAAAACTGAAGGGCCTTGTCTTCGCCGTGTTTTCACTTCGGGATAACTCATGCTGCCTGCTCCGAGGAGGGGGGAGAAGAGATGGAGAGAAGAAAATGCAGCTGTTTGAGCAGTGAAGACAAGGAGGGAGGGCGGGAGACATATATATATATATATATATATATATTCCTGGCCAGGGTAATAACTGAAATCACTAGCACTTGATCATCACTCGATGAAAAGCTTCACAGCCGACTGAAGTCAGCCCGCTTCCAGAAACATGCTGCAGGCAGATGGGAGGTGACGGTGGCAATTTGCTGCTCGCCCCACACCCTGCACATGGCCCCCGAGACGCCTTGCACAGCTGTCTGTCTGTCCGTCCGTCCCTCCCCGGGTCTGTCCGCCCCGCTGCTGCTGCAAACCACCGGGCGAGAGGCTGACGCCTTGGCTGTCACCAAAACGTTCCCGGCTCCAAGGTCCCTGCCAACAACTGCAGCGTCCTCGTGTTTGGCTCCCTGGGGACCGAGGTGGCTGCCGGTGGCCCCCCCGTAGCCATCAGCTGATGCGCTCCCCCCTTCCAAGGGGGACAAAGCCGGCGGGGACGATCAAAACCATTTTGGAGGGTGAACGGGGGAAACCACCCCCTGCACAGGGCTGCAGCGGAGCCCAGGCTGTGCCATGGGGTACAGTGGGTCCCACAGGGACAGGCACCCAGCCCCGGCTGGGGCTCGAAGGGGCAAGATGCCCCCACGATGGAAGTCCCCAGCCCCAAAAGCAGCAGGTGCCAGGGACACGCTGGGTGCCAGCCTCGAGGGGGGTCACAGAGGGGCAGGCAGCCCTGGGAAGAGCCCAGGCTCTGCGCTAAGTCAGCCCCGGCATCGTCCCCGGCTGGAAGCCACCACCGCGCTCCTGCTGTCCGGCCACACCAGGCAGCTGCCCGTCCCCGTGGCGAAGGGGAGATGCTCCTGGCTGCAGGGTCACCGCCACCCGTCTCCCCTAATGACCTTCCCTTGCATCCCCGCTGCGTCTCAGCCTCGTTTGAGCTCTACACTGTAAGTCAAAAATTCACTGGGAGGAGCTGGGAGAGAGCACGGGGGGCAAACCAGTCCCCGCAAGCCTGCCTGCCCCGCTCCCCATCCCTCATGGGTGGTGCCAGGACCCTCCCCACGCACCCCCAGTGGAAGCCAGCCCCGAGACCCGGCACCCCACCGCTCACCCCTGCCAGCCACGGCAGCACCGAGCTCTCCCCGGGTACCGGGGCGGGCGACGCCGTGGCCGGCCCTGCCGGAAGCCAGCGGGAAGAGGCAGCACCGGGCCAAACGGCGATTTCCTGAGCTTGTGTGCGAGGGCTTGAATAACCCCCGGTAAATCCTGCGGCGGGTCCCCAATGCAACCGGGAACGGCCCTTCCAGCACCGCACCGAAACGCGGCACCTCGACGGCTCTCCGGCCGGTGGGAGCTCCTACGCCTGCGGCACGACGGCGCGGACACCCCCAGCCCCATTTTCCACGTGCCACCGGCGTGCAATGCAAAGCAACCTGGGGCAGCCACGGTGCTCGCCCTGCCCCGGCACGGGTCGCGGCACGCTCGGCACAGGCACCTCGCCGCGGGCCGGCAGGTTAGAGAAGGAAAGCCGGGGCAGCTGCTGCTCCGAGTACGCCAGCTCCATGGGTAAACAGATGACTTCAGTCTCCCGAGAGCTACTAAAGCCCGGCAGCACTTGCACTAACATGGAAGGGGGGAGGAAAATAAGGAAAATAAAGAGGGAGAAGCAGCGTCATATTCATGCCAGGCTCCGAAGTGCACCC
Organism: Mycteria americana; assembly: GCF_035582795.1. Taxonomy (NCBI): domain Eukaryota; kingdom Metazoa; phylum Chordata; class Aves; order Ciconiiformes; family Ciconiidae; genus Mycteria; species Mycteria americana. The sequence goes on from NC_134372.1 coordinate 47,303,643, forward strand.
AGGTAACGTCCTCCTCCTCCCAGCCCAGCCAAAACTCCCTCCCGCAGCCGTCCCCTTCCTCCCTGCTCTGCTACTGAAGATCCAGGGGGGGAAAAAGTCACGCCGAGGCCAGGCCAGCTGCACAAGGCTGTTTATCCAGCCATGCCGCAGCAAGGCTCGCGTGCGCCGGGGTGGCTGGGGAGGGGGAAGAGGCCAGCGGGGCCGCCAGCACCGCGCCGGAGCGGCTGCTCGCCCAGCCACGGGAGCAAACTGGTTGGCACCGGGGCTCCGGCATCCTCTCCGCAGCACAAGGAGGGGAACCGGGCTCCGCTGGCCGGGAGCGATGCCTTTTGCAAACAGGGGTGCAAGTAAGGAGCACCACCGCATGCCCGAAAACCGGCTGGCACCTGCCGACACACGGTGCTGGCTCTGCAAGGAGCCAAGACACGCTCGAGGCACCGCTGGCACCCACCTTGGCGGTGGGGGGACCCGGAGCTGTCAGAGCCCTGGGCCGGGGCCCAGGAGGATTGCGCTGCTGGAAGGTCTCCCATTGCCAGCTGCTCACGGCAGAGGAAAGCCCGGCATGGTTGGGAGCCTGCCACCACCGGCCGAGCTCCGGTGGTTCCTCCTCAAGCTCCCACCCTGCTCCCCACGCACCGGGATCCTCCTGCCCCACCACCCTCCTGGTTTTGCCCCTGCAAGGTCCCCCCCAAGCCCCCAGCCTGGCAGTCCCCAAGGAGGGCAGTGTCCTTCAACACACCGGAGGGACATTTCCATGCCATCCCTTCAAGCCCAGGACGCCGGCGTGCGGCACAGCCCTTTTGCTGCAGGGAGGAAGGGCAACATCTGGCCAGATGCTGCCCAGCAGCACGGGACCAGCGGGAGCTGTTTGGCCAACGGCCCTTTCCCGGGAGCCAGGGACCCTCAAGAGCACCCCACCTACGGTGCCGGCAGGGAGCAAACACAGCCCTCCCCACCCAAAACCAGCGTGGGCACCCATCACAGCCAACGAGGTGCAAACAGGCTCCTGGCAAACCAGCTCTGCTCTGCGCCCAGGCGCTCCCCAAAACCTCACAGGTCCCCAAAAGCTGCTCAGGAGATGGAGACATCTCCTTGGCCGCGGCTCAGCCCCCGAGGACGACGACAGCGGGGGTGTTGGCACAGGACCCAGCTGGTGCACCGGGGCGCGGAGGACGGTGAAAATCCGGCTCCTGCCATCACCAACACGGTTGCAAAACCAGGCACCCGCTCTGCTACTGCGGGGAGGTTCCTCCTCGCTGGGAAGCGGCCGAAGAGTATCCCGGGCCGCCCTCCGCGACCGTGCTTCGCAGACGGCTGACAAAGGCCAAGTATCTGGACAAAACATCTGTCCGTCCGCAACAGCCAGAGCTCTCCATCCCTCTACCCCATCTCCTGACTTGGCCGCGGCTTCGCACGAGGCGCAGACAGGGAGGCTGCTGCAAGATGCTCCAGCGGTTGCGAAAGCGTTTTCGCTGCAGGGGACCAGAGCGCGGCCGGTCCCTCTCCCCGTGGGTGCTGCGGGGGATATCGGGGGGGGGGGGGGTGCAGGCAGGGTTTCCTGGGCAGCACACATTTCAGGCCAGCGTTTTTGGCAGGTGCCTGCAGAAGAGAGGCAGCGCTCGAGCTGCCAGTCCTCCGCTGCTGCTTTTGGGAAAGGCAGGGAGAAGGCAAGGAGGGGGGGAGGGGGGTAAAAAATAAATATATAGCAGCCAGCTGGTGAGCTGTGGAGTCAGCACAAGGTCTGGAGGACACGGCGGCTGGCAGCAGTGCGGGAGCCCTGGTATTTTGGACAGCTGGTACAGCAAGGTCAGCCTGGCCAAAGCAAAAGGCCCCTTTGCTGTTCCCCCCCCGCCGTGGTTGAAGGACACGCACCCCCAGCCGAAGACCCCGGGGGGACGAGCCACCAGCCCATGGGGTGACCACCAGCCCATGGGGTGACTCTGAAACAACCTAAGCGGCGGGTGAGGATGAGGAGGGATGGAGGGAGAGAGGGGCGCGGGTTTCCAGCCTGGCTGGGTACATACCAAACCCGCCCTGACCTGACCTCATCGGCAGGAAAAAGCAAGCGGCACATTTTCCTCGTGTTGTTGCTTTGTTTGCCATCTGGGAACACGATCCTGCGGGAGGCCGTGCCCCAAGACATGAAGTCATATCATGATTATATTGCCACCTCCGTGCCGGGATTGAGATCTCATCTGAAAATGCCAGACCCGGTCGGTGTTAGCCGCAGCAGGCGCTGCGGAGGAAGCCGCTTTGCTGAAAGTCAACGCGAGCCTCGCTAAAAACGTCTTTACATAGACATATGCTGCAAACAAGCCAGGTTTATCCCAATAAAGTTGGCTTAAAATACCTCGGCCTGATTTTGCTCTGCGGCTGCTAGAATTAATGATGGCAAAAACTGGCACAAGCACAGATATAATCGCCAAAGCCAAGCCGAGCTGGAAGGCAAAAAATTGAGATGAGCGAGACCGGCTCTGCTCCTCCTTTACATTTAAGGGACCGGCAGAAGCCTGACGCAGCCCATGCCGCCCTTCTGGAGCCCACACATGAAGCTCGGGCCAGGGACGCGCAGAGGAGCCATCAGCTTGGCAGAGAAAGTGCAACCACCCGAAACACCGCCAGTCGCCAGAAGGTTTTTGGTTTGCTTCAAAATTAATAAAAGATGCAAACAAGCCAGAGGTCCTGCCTGCCCGGCCATGACCCGGGACCCTTCCTACGCAGGCTTCTTATTTCTCATGCTGCGATACAGCCAAATATCCGTACCCTCACCGGGAACACGCCCGCTGCAATGCACGAAGAGGGTCAGGCGTCACCCTCCACCTCCTGGGTTTGCTTTCGTGGCATCCAGGAGTTTCTGCTGCTGCTCAGCATCAACGGGACAAGGTTTCATTGAGAACACAAGAGCTCTTTGATGTTTGCCCAAAACCTTTTTCAAAAGGCAAAAAGAAAATGCTCACCAACAGCTGTAAGCTCAACGTAGCGTTTTGGAAATGCAGCATGACCTTTGGAGCTTGTAACCTGAAAAAAGGGGCCAAATCCCCAGGTGAGCCAACACCACCGCTGCCGAGCAATAAATGCAGCGGACTCATGAGTCTGACCGTGCCGTCAGGCACGGCCCCGCGCAATGAGACCCAAGCGACCCCCACAAAGCAGGAACGGGACACGGAAAACCCTGGGCGATGCTCAGAAACCAGCCTGAGGACAGGGCTGGAGACACAGCAGCAAGTTCTGGATCCTCCCAAGGAGTGGGATGGCACCACCTGCAAATTTTGCAGGGTGCCTCGCAGCACCCAAAGGAAACTTGAACAGCTTTGCTCGAGTTATGGTGGGATTCGAGAGCTTTCCAGAAACCTGAATGTATCTGCAGAAAGTTGCATGCAGGGGAAAAAACCCAAGCCAACGGAGCTCACTTTTACAGGTACGTAACTGCAGCGAGAGTGGTGACAGGCAAAGATGGGAAAAGTCAGAAAGGCAGGGGAAGCTTTTTCCAGTGCTGGCAGAGAGAAAGGATCGGAGCAGGCACAGAAAACCCCAGCCAGGTCGAGCACAAGCAGCCCTGGACCTGGGACCGCCAGCGATGCAGCACTTTGCCCCTTTAGAGAGGGCAGGAGGGCTCGAGGGACGGCTTCAGAGGCCTCTTCGGCCGGGGACGCGGGTCAGCATCACCTCTGGACACCGGCCAAGCCTGGGTGTTTTATGGTTTATTCAAAGCAATCGGCCTCAACACCTGCTCCGCTCGCAGCGGCTGCCTGTCCCTCGGCTCCTCCCGGCCGGGCTCGACGGCGGGATGCACAGGCAGTTTCTCCGGATGAGGAGGACGAGCCATCATACCTGGTGGCAGCAGCCACCCCAAAGCCAGGAGCCCTGCACCGATGGGTGCATAGACCCGCACAGGTCCCCCTTTGCAAGGGGCACAGCTGGAAAGAAGATGCATTCTCTCCGCACACATCTGCACACCTTGGAGGGGACCAAGGGTGACAAGCCAAAGGACACCCATGCTGGGGCACCCTTACCAAAGCTCAACGTTGCCATTTTTTCTTGGTGGGAGGACCCAAACCCATCCCACCCAAGCCAACACAAGCAGAGGGGCTGCCGCAGAAACCCTGCTAGGCAGAGCTTACCTCCAGGAGAGCCTCCCGCAGCAGGCAGGCCCACAGGCACCCACGTGGACCATCACCTGCCCCACTGCAGAAGCACCACTCCACCCAAAATACCACAGCCTCCACCCTCCCGATGAGCCTCAGATGTGGGGTTCCCTCGTTAGCACCTCCAAGCTGTTATAGAGAGGACCTGAGCCCCATCTTGCTCTTGCTGCCCTGCTAAGGGAGGGGGATATGGGGGTGTCTGGTGGCATTTCGTGCATTTCCCCAGTGCCTCAAACTTGGAGCCATCCGGGTCGACCACCTGCAAGCAGGGCAGTAGCAAACCACCAGCTCTGTGTGCAGGGGTTGTCAATCCCCGGCGCGTGAAAAAGCACGTGCGTTCAAAAAATGAAGTTGCAGAGCTGCAAGGAGGAACGGGGAGATGGTTTTAACCCCTCGGGCTCATTCCTCCCGGTCTGGTCCCATTTGAACAGGGACCTGGGTGTCACACAAGAGTGAAAGGCTCATCCAGGGTGACTTTCAGCAGCAAGCGTGCCTGAACGAGGGTACAGTTAAATTAGCCAAGCACCCTACCCAAGCATTAAGCCGTGTTTTAAATAACCTTCACATCTGTGAGGTCTCAGCCTGATGGGAAGCATGAGGAGACGGAAGGGACCTTCTGGCCAGCCAGAGTGACAACCAGGACACAGCAGAGCCCAGCAAAGTGAAACGGGCCCTGGACCGGCCGTGCCCTCCCCAGGCAGCTCCCCATGGAAGAGCTCTGCCTTGCCTCCTGCCACCCTGCCCCTTGTAGCAGCCCCTTAATTTGCTCATTAGCAAACCCAGGAACAAGAGGGAGGAACTGAATAGCATCCCTTCCCCAGGACACCCTCCGCGTCCTCCTCCTCCTCCTCCCCCTCCGTCTTTCATAGCCCCACACAAAAGCTTTTCAGAGCCGCTCGGTCGGAGACGGGGCTGCAGGCAGGAGCCCAAGTGGGAGTTTGGGGCTGGGGCCAGCGGGGATGAGGACTGGTGCCCGGGCTCTGAGGGGACGCTAACGAACCCTGCAGGAAGCAACCCTGAGCACCCAACGCTGGCATCCGAGCTGCGACAGAATTGCTGTCCATAACGTCCCCATGACACGGCCTGGGGACACTAACGGGGCAGAGGCGTGAAACACCGGTTGGGGACATGTGGATGCTGTCCCCCTCACCAGCTGCACCCACCCGGGCTCTGCTGGAGCATCACCCCCCAGGAGAGCACCGCGGGATGCTCGACTGACTCCCGAGCCCTCCACGGCCACCAGTCAGCAAGGGCTCCGGCACCCCACAAATGCCAACAGACCCGGGGATGGACAGACTGGCAACGTGGCCGTGACCACACGGGCATCGCAACCCATGCAGCCCCGCACCAGCTCCGACATCCAGAAAGTCTCCACCACCTCAGACCCCTCCGCACACCGCAAGTCGTGTTGGCTGGAAGCAGACTCCCACGCGGGCGAGCCTGAAAATAAATCATCTGCATCCACGAATGACCTGCAATGACGTCGGGGCCGTCTGGCTCGGGCCGATGGAGCCTGGGGGAAACCGCCCGAAAGCAACGGCTTCCGGAGAATTCCCATCACCGGTGCCAACCTAACCTCCCGTGCCATCCTGGCACTCCCCGCACCGGCACCGCGCACCGACCCTCCAGTGCGTGCAGCTCCTGCCCGGTGGCTTTCCAAGCAGTGTCCCCCCAGCCCGGGAGCCAGCACGGCTGAACGGAAAATTATATTTGTAACCAACCAAGGAGGAGTGACCGGAGAGAAAAGGAGCGCTGTCTTGGAAGGGCTGGTTTATATTTCTAAAAAAAATGCCAGCACTTCGGAGAGCCGCAGGGTTCTGGCCAGGAACAGAGCTGAAAGGCTTTGAAAACGAACTCGGGGATTTAGGGTACTGGCATTTTACAGAGCCCAGCCTGGGGCCTGGTTTGCAGGTACAGAGCAGCAGCTCTGCAGCACGCTCCTGCAAGCTGGAAATTTGGGGGTAAAAGCAGTTATTTCCCTATCCCACAAGAAAGGCAAGCTTGCGACTAGTAAGCCTTTGCTCTGCCGCTTTCTAGGTGATGCCCCCGAAGCACCCCGCGTAACCCCGGCGGGAGGAGCAGAAAAGAGCAACCGCGGAAACTGGCAGCACCTGGGCGATGGCACCCACGACACCCTTCAGGGCTGCAGGGCTTGGGGCACGGGGGGATGCTGCCTGGGGGTCCCTCGCTGCCGGATAACCAGAGCAGCACAGGTGGGGGGCACCCAGCCCCGAGCCTGCACATCCGCTCCCCGGCTGCACGAAGGGCTGGGGTTTCTCCGAGGGGAAAACCCTTTGATTAAGGCACCTTATAAAACCGGAGACAACTCGGGAAGTTTCCTACGGCGGCGGAGGCCACGCGCTCCTTCGAGCTTCCCGAGGATGCTGCGGCGGTGGGCAGGCCAGGCAGCCCTCCCTCCCCTCCGGCACCTCTGATCACCCTTGACGGCGAGCGGTACGGGATCAGGGTTTCCTCCGTGCTGGCCCCCACCTCCCTCACGCAGGGCTGCGAGCAAGCAGGCGCCAGTAACACAGATACACGCTTCTGCAACAGGACAGGTCTTGGCTCTCCCCACCTCTTGGAAGGATTTTTATCCGTTCCTTTGCAGCTTGACAGCTCCAAAAGTTCATTGCTAAAGGCACCCCATCCATTAGCGTTCGCCCCCAGGGACCAGACCCAAAAGGAGAGCATCCATCTATGTCACCGCTCTACCTCCTCCTCGATGCCAGAAGTGGGAAACGCCGGGAGGGGAGGGATGGGGTCCGGGCCAACCGCCTTACCTTGGGGAGGAGAGCCGGGGGTGCCGCCGCCAGCAGCTCCGGCGGGGTCATGCTCTTGCCGGCCAGGACCACGGCACCACACTCGGCACAGGCGCCAATGGTCAGCTGCTTCCCGTCATCCACCAGCAAGCTGTTGGCCACGCGGAGGGTGTAGAGGAAGACGGGGAGCCTGGCCACTTGAACCGCTTTTAATCCAAGGCATCGCTTCTTCTCCTGCCGGCAGAAGAAGCAGACGAAGGTCTCCACTTTGTATTGCCGGGACCAGGCGCTGCTGGGGTGGTGGGAGTTCCTGCCCTCGTGCTGCAGCCACTGCCCCAGCAGGTCATGGTAGCAGAGGACGCAGGTGGCCACCAGCCCGGTTGAGTCGGCCGGTCTGGCCCGCGGGGCGGGTGGGTAGACCGTCAGGAAGGGGAAAAAGGGCTCCTTCTCCCCGAATCGCCCCGGCGGGTTGACGTTGAGCTGGAACTCTTTGCCGGCTCCCAGCTCGGCCCCGCAGATGTAGCAGACGGAGGTGGGACCGGGCTTGACGGCGGGGTGGCCGGCCAGGCCGCCGGGGTCACCAGCAGAGAAGACCTGGTGGTACCTCCCCAGGAAGCTCTGCACCGAGGTGATGAGCTCCTCGTTGTGGCAGGCCCTGTACATGGCCCACAGGTCCTGCAAGACCCCGAAGCACTTGCGGCAGCTGCTCACCTCCCAGTGCTTGTTCAGCCCCTTGGCGCTGGGCGGGCAAGGCAGGAGGCTGAGGAAGGGGAAATGCATGGTGCTCTTCGCATTGCCGTTGGTGATCTTGGCCGCCACCGGCCTCGCCTCCTTGCCGCACTCCTCCCCGCAGAGGTAGCAAGCCTCGGGTGCCGGTGGGGCGCCCGGCCCGTCCTCCTTCAGCCCTCGCCGGCCCTTGGCGGGCATGGCCCCGGCGTTGAGGGGCACCACGTAGAGCCGCTGCAGCACGGGCACGTTGGCCAACTCGAAGCTTTGCCACTGCTGCATGAGAGAGGCGAAGCAGCAGGGGCACACCAGGGTGCTGCCGGCGGGCGAGAGGGGCTGGGCGCCCGGCGGGGGGCTGTGCAGCCAGAGGAAGGGGAAGAAGGGTGCCGGCGAGGTCTTCTCCTGCTTCTGCACGTGGACGCGGTGCTGGGCGGTGGGTGACAAGGGGCTGCCGCAGATGTAGCAGGCGGTGCCCGATGCCCAAGCGGGCCGCTCGCTGCCTTCCTCCTCCTCCTCCTCCTCCTCGCTGGTGATGTTGATCTCGCTGTCCTCCGAGGAGCAGCAGGGCGGCCCCCGCTTGCCCGCCGCCGCCGGGGGGGTCCGCGCCGCGCCGCCCGCCCCCTCGGGCTCCGAGAGGGGCTCGGCGTCGGAGAGCTCGGAGAGGTCGGAGCCGGCTGCCGGCCCTTCCTCCTCCTCCTCTTCCTCCTCCTCCTCCTCCTCCTCCTGGCCGGCGGGGCGGCGCGGCGGCGCGGCGGGGTCCCAGCCCGTCGCCCCCCGCCGCAGCCCGGCTCCCCCCGCCGCCGCCGCCGCCGCCGCCGCCTCGCACTGATGGGGCCGCTTGAGCCAGTACATGCGCTTCTCCACCGGCGTGCGGCTGCGCTCGAAGGAGTCCCACTGCTCGCCCAGGAAACAGCGGCAGACGGCGCAGACCAAGGCGCAGCCCTCCGCCGAGACGGCGCGGGCGCCGGGCGCCGGCTCCTGGTGCTGGAGGAAGGGGAAGAAGGGTCGGTGGTCGCGGGGGGGCCGCACTTGAAGCTTTAGCTCTTTGCCGCGGCTGATGCCGCCGCCGCAGATGAAGCAGCAGAGCGGAGGCGCCGGGGGTTGCGGAGCCCCGGGGCCGCCCGCCACCGCCGCTTCGCCGGCCGCCAGCGCGGCCATCAGCCGCTGCTTGCGGGAGAGCGGCGCCGCCGCCGCCGCCGCCGCCCCCGGCCCCGCCGCGCTCATCGCCGCCCCCGGCTCATCCCGCGGCTCCGCCGGACACGCAGGCTCGGGGGGCGGGTTTGCGGAGCGCTCCCCCCCCACCCCCCCCACCCCGCCCGCTGCCGCCCGCCTCCTCCCGCCGCGGAGAAGGCACCGAGAAAGCAAAAAAAAAAAAAACAAAAAAAATCAAACACCAACCCAACAACAAAAAATATCCCCAACCAACCACCACCGCCACAACAAAAAACGGAATAAAAGTTCGGTGCGAAAGTTTGGGTCCCGCCGGCGGCGCGGAGGAAGGGCGGCTGCCCGCCGCCTCCCGGCCCCGGCGCCCCCGGCCCGGCTCCTCCCCGGCCCCCCCGCCGCCGCCGCCACCGGCCCGGGAGGGGGGAGCCGGGGGGAGGAACGAGTGGCTGCTGCCGCCCCCCCTGCCCGCCCGCCCCGGGCGGCTGGGGGCTGCGGCAGCCGCCGCGGGGGGTGCAGAGGGACCCCACGGCGCGGGGGGGGGGGAGGGTATTTACAAACCCACCCCACCGAGGGGGTTTATAACCGGCCCCACGCGGGGATTCGCGCACCGGCCCCCCCGGCGGGGCGGCCCGCACGCGTGGTTCCCTCCCCCTCCATCACCGCTGTTTCACCCCCTCCCCACGCCACGGCCCTTTGTGCGGCTCCCCCTCCCCAAAGCAGCGTGGAAAGGCACCGTGTGCGGGTTCACGCCGGCAGGACGGATCCCACGGCGCTTTGCCGAAAGCACCGGCCACGTCCCTGCCCTTTACAGCGCTGCCCACCAGCCGCTAACTCAAGTGTCCCGACCAACGATCGGCCCCGGTAATTTATTTCACATTTTAAAAGTCCTGCTGCTGTTCCAGTTCAATACCAGATTCTATTTCCCGCTCGGTCCTAAAACGCTGCATCGCTTTGCCGCTCACTGGTAAATAGCTGATGTGTTCCCAGCCGGAGTTGGCCACGTTTCAGCGACGCATGCAATAATCCCGGTATATCCTTACCTGCCTTGCAGCCTGCGATAAGATTTAATGCTTGTAAAGCATTTTGCTGTCCTTGGACAATAGGCACCGCGGAAGTGCAAACTGTACCGAGGTCCAGCCACAATTAAACCTGACTTATTAACCGCCCGAGCCTCTAGTCAGCATACCCACCGGCTCGGCACGGCTCTCCCGATAAAAAAAAAATATATTAGCAGCTGTAAGGATATTTTTCAAGCGGTCATTTTAGGAAGAAGCCTGCTCCCGGCAGTACTGTTGAGTTTGAGCTCATGGCAAGTCACTGCAACATCCCCGGTCCTGTCCTTGCAAAGCCCTGAGCCTGTCCTGCCGAAGGAGGGTGCTGTGCAGGATCAAACCCAAAGAGGCAAGGTCGGTAATTGCAGGAGGACACAGGGACAGAGGGACAGGCGGGACCGCGGGCTGAACGCCCGAGCCACGCGTCGGGACACCCGGCTGATGCGGAGAAGCCACATCGTCCCCGCTCCTCATCACCCCCGCTGCGAGCACGGTCCTCGCCCTCGGGGCACCCCGGCTGCGTCCCCCTTGGGTTGACCGGCCCTTGATGTCATCTCCCACCCAGGCCGCGGGTGACGGCGTCCGGCGCTCCCCGGCAACTGGCCGTGAGATCAAACAGATTGTGTGACATCAGCTGGAGCGCGGGCAGGGGGCAGGAGGGCTCTTCGGGGACCCGGATCCAGTTTCCACGCAGATGGCTCCGGCAATAAAGAAGCAAGGGGGGGTGGGGGGCGACACACAAAGCGGGGAACACGATACCTTGGGAGAACTGGCTCTACGGGGCTTTTTTCAGGGGTTTCCAGAAGGCAGCAGGGCCTCGTTATATTTTATTTATTTATAGGCCTGATGTGGCGGCTGCTCTATGCACCGAGGAGGTTGGGAACGCTGTGTGCTTCGGGGTGGACATGACTCCGATGTTCTTTAAAGGTGCACAGGGTCTCTCAGTGTCGCCCCTTTTCCCGGATGGGATGGGGCCAGCCGGGTGGGACGGGATCCCTGACCCTGGGCAGCGGCACCAGATCGGGGAATGCTTTACCCCATCCGTGCGTCCTTTACCGCTGCCGCCTCTGGGTTTTACCTGGGGAGCAGGGTCTCGGGCTGCCCCCGATTGCCCAGCCTGAGCTCCCCGGGGAGACGCGGCCGCCGGCTCAGCCCACCCTTCGAGCGCGGCCGACAGATGCTCTCCCGCCTGCTCCGCAGATGGGCGAGAAAACAACGCGCTGCATTCAAGGACCGGAGCTCAGCAGGGCCAGACACCCCTCCCCACCCTTCCCCAAAACACCAACCCCCCGCACCGCTCTCCGGCGGCACCGCGAGCCCCCCATCTCCCCCCGTGTCCCGCCGGGATGCAGCCTGCCTCGGAGCAGCTTCCCGGGCCTTGGCTGCGCAGGGACAGAGCAGCTCATTTATCATCCTGTGCCGCCCCGGCCCTGCGGTTGCTGTTTGCAACAGAGAAGCTGGGAGGGAGAGAAAATTTCTCAAGTCGGCCTCGGCAAGAACTGAAAACATATGCCCTGGCGGCAAATGCGTCCCCCGGGGCGCGTGGGGATCGAGGCGAGCCTAGCACAGGATTTTCCACCGCGGCTCCTGCGGGCGTGCAGCCCTCCTGCCGGAGCCGGCATTTTAAAGCGACCCAAGGGCCGGGGATGGTGACAGCCAGGTCCGCTCCTCCAAGCTCGGTGCCGTGGGGATAGCAGGATGCAATGCAGACGGAGCGGGACGCGGTGCAGGATGGCTCCTCTCTCGAGCTGGACGGCTGCAGTCCAGGTTCAGGAGGCGAACGTCCCCACTGCGCCCATCTTAGACCTCCTTGCTGGCTTGCAGAGTCGTCCCCTTGCACAAAGGCAAGCCCCAGGGACAGATGTCCCTCACAAGGCAGGGGCCGGACAGCCGCTGCGTGACCGTATTGCATCAGGACTCGGCGCCGGTTGTGCAAGGTGCTGTACAAACAGCCCCCAGCAGCCTCGTGGTGCGGAGCTCCCCCGGCTTGCACCGGGCAGGGGCTCGGGATGGATACGCGAGCAGCCTGCCCAGTGCTCGGGCCATCGCCATCCCCGTCCCCGTCCCCCATCCCTGTCCACATCCCTGCGGCCCCTCGGGCACTGCAGGATGGTGCCCGGCAGCACCCACTCGGCAGCACGCCGGCGAGGTGCCGCTGCACCCTCACGAGTGGGCACGTGCTGCAGATTCCCCCCGTCCCCAGGACCGGGAGGTTAATATGGAAATTACCAACTGCTTATTCCTTCCAGCTGTTGCTGTGAGTCATCAAGTGCCTTAAAGAGCATTTCAAACAACACAGAGCCTTCGAGACAGCGTGACTGTTCCCCCAGCCACCCCCTCCGGATAATCCTCCACGGGGTCTGGTGTTTGAAAAGGGAATATTTCTCCAAGGAGGCAATTCCCAGCCGTGCACGGCCGGGGAGGCAGAACAGCCGCTGCCTCGCCGCGGCGCATGACCAGGCTCCCACCTCCGCCCGTGGGCTCCCAGCGTCCTGCCGGAGAGCAAACCCAGGCGGAAAGGGCACCGTGCCGGGCAGCCCAGCCCCACCATTATCCCTGTTCAGAATCCAACGGGGACATATAAATGCCACCGCACGCAGGCACGGGTGACGCTCCCCGCTATGCCACCCGGGGAAACTGAGGCACGGGGCAGCCGGCCTGAGCACCACGGTGTCACCTGCCCGGGGTGAGGCCGGCAGCACACAGCCGCGGCTCACCGGGGCACTGGCCTGGCGTTCGATGACCTTGAACTCTGCGCTCAACAGCTGTATTTTTCTCTGCAAGCTTATTTTTTTCTTTTTTTTTTAAAAAAAAAGGCTGATCTCTGCACTCGCTTAGTGCTGCTTTTTCAGATGGAAAAGATAGGGCTGGCTCATGGAAATAGTCAGGATATATCCTTTATCTGCTGCTTTAACCTTTCTTTGAGTTTTTTTACTTTCATAATTTTTTCTTCATTTTTTTTCTTCTATTCCTTTTGCTGGAAAAGCCCAGCCAGGTTTTCTCCCGCTTGTAAACTATTTCCCCCGGTCCTTCGCGTAGCCATGCAGGTGAGTCGAGGATGCTCTCAGCCAAGATCGCGGCTGGTGTGAGCAGGAACCTCTGCCTCTGCGTGGCTTGGAACCTGAAATAAAAAAAAAAAAAAGATGACCCAAGAAAAGCTGCGTGCAGGCATCGGGGAGCTGTGGGGCGAGCGGAGGGGATGGAGAGGCAGCCGTCCTGCGCTGAAACCGCAGCCGCGGACCGGAGCACGGGGTCTGCAGTGAGGGAGGATGCTGGGTGGTCCACGCCTGGGAGGGAGGGATGCTGCGGGGACGAGGCAGGATGGAGAAAGGTGACTCTTGGGAGAGGAGGGGGCCACCGACAGCCACCGCAGCCCGGCGAGGACACGCTGCGGCTGAGCTGGAGCCGCTCTGCTCCGTCAAGCGCTTTCGGAGATGCTGCGGCAAAGAAATCGCTGCTCCTGCGACAGCCAGAGGACAAAGCCACCACGGGGACGCGTTCGGCGCCTGGTCCGGCGGTCGCTGGTGGCCGGGTCCGACCGGGAGCCCCAGGGCCAGCCTGGAGGTGCACAGGAGCGTGCACACGCCCGTGTGAGCGCATGAACATACATGGAAGCAAAGTGAAGGCCCGGCACCCTCAGTCCCTGCTCCGAGTCCCTGTGTGGGCATCCGGCGGCGTTAACCTCGTACCACACCTCCCGGCTCACCCTCGCCGGGGCCGGGCGCTGATTCACCCCGTGGCACCGTGCCCTGCGAGGCAGGAGGGAGCCACGTCCCCTGCAAGGCACAAGGGCCGGGTTGCTTTTTTTTTTTAAAGTTTTTTTTTTTTTCTTTTCCTTTCCAGAACGAGCTGCTCTGCAAATGCCAAGTGCTGATGCCAAAGGGCCGTGTCAACAAAGAAGAATGAGTGTGGCTGTTAGAGGCTGCTATTAAAAAAGGGTGGAGAGGAGAGGGAGAAGGGGGGGAAAAAAAAGGAAGAAAAGGTTTGTCAGTGCAAATAGTAACAGTTTGCGCAGCAGTAAAAATTTGGGAGCAGTAGCCGGGCCCGCACGGTGCCCTCGGGGGCTTGTGCCAAGCAGGGACTCTGCACCCTGTGTCCTCCCCGGCGTCCAGCGGCCCAGGGCACAAACCCATCCCAGCGACCTGGCATCCCCCCCGCGGGCAGCACAAAGTGTTTTCCAAGCTCAAAGTGTTTTCCAAGCCCGTTCCGCTCCTGCTCGGCCGCTGAGCCCCGATGCAGGGAGCCGCGGTGGGGCCGTGCGTGGCATCGGCTCCCCGGCACGCGGCGGGGCAGGTCGAGGTCCTGCCGCGTGAGTGCCAGGAGCTATTTCTAGGCAAGCCCTGGCCTCTGCCGAGCGGGATGGGAGGGAAGGAGCCTCTCACATGACGCTGAAGATGCAACGGGAAGACACGATCTCTGGTTTCAGCTTTCTATTCCCGGCCCGTTATTCACCGGCCGAAGATGCCATCTGCCCTGCCGGGCAGCCGCGGGCAGCCGGGGCCGGATCCACAGCTGATGGAGCTCCAAAAGAGCCCAAGGGAGTTAGGTGCCCTCATCCCCCCGGGAAGCAGGCGGAGGTTACGGCTCCTGCCCAGCCGAAAATCCCTCTCGGCATTGCCTCCCCCCCCACCAACATCTGGTACCCGGGATGTCAAACCCAAGCGGATGCAGCAGTGCCTGGGATGCCCGAGTAGCACGGCACGGGAAAAAGCAAAACGAGCTGTATAAATACAGAGGGAGAGATAAAAAAGGCTGAATCTTTCTCCAAAATCCAGACTGAAAGTCTTTCTGAGGTTAATAAGCCACTTTATTTGGACTTTTTAAAAAATATTCTAGCTTACTAGTTTTGAAGCGCACCTCGGGCTTTCCTTAGCCCTGATACTGCTCCCACATCGGCACGCACCCCGCGCGCTCCACAAGCCACCCTTTTGTGCTCGTCTCAAAAGCAATGTTAGGAGGAAGGCAAACCTCCTTGAAAGGCCTGTTTTTTAACTATTCCCTCCCCCCCAAAAAAAGAAAAATTTGGTTAAAATTGAGATGTTCCCACAGAAATTGGTATTTCCCGATGGAAAAACATTCCATCAGCAAAACGCTGACCCGCTCCGGTTACAGCCTGGTCATGGCGATGAGGCAACGCAGCTGGGAAAGGAATTAAAAGGGAGCTGGAGAGCTGCATGGCTTCACCACATCCAGCGGCCCCGGCTGCGAGCCGGCAGCAAGGATCCCGCTCCTCCCCGGTGCTGCCCGGTGGAGGGATGCGGATCGGCTGGGAGGATCGAGCTGTCAGCACAGCACCCAGCCAGCGGCACCCCGGGATCCCGGCACCCATGGCTGTCACCCCGGCCCCACGGTCACCCCAACCCCGCGATGTCTCACCGGGGTGTGAACACCCGCCGTCCCTGCTCCCCCAAAGCCAACTGCTGCTTATCTGAAGCTCAGGGAAGCCAAGGGTACCAGATGTCCCCAAGGATGAAGCTCTGCAAACAAACCGAGCCCGGCCCGCGCTCGTTATTGGGAACATCTTGCAGGATTTAGCCAGCTGCGGGAGGAGATTAGCAGACCGAGGGCCGGGAGCTCGGCAGGTTCGCCACTGGGGCTGCAGATCAAGGGCTGCCGCCGGTGTCTTCGCTCTAAGAATTGGTGGAAGTGCTTGTTTGGGAGGTTCTCCTGTGCCTTCGGGTGGCCGAGCGATGGATGGGGTTTGTTTTCTTTCTTTTTTGAAGGCAGGTTGGTAAACGCAGGCTGGAGTGGATCGGGAATCAGTTGTCCCTTCTGCAGCCAAAGGGTGAGAAGAGAAACTTCTGCGTTGGAAAGATTTTTATTGGAAATAATGGGGCAGAAGCCCGCAGCCCCGCAGTGGCAAGCGCAGCCCGTGCGGGGTCTGGCCCCGCTGTGGCAAGCACTGATGCACGGGAAAGGTGCCGGCCGTGCAGGAGAAGCAGGCGCTCATCCCTGCCGCTGCGGGCTCACCTTCCCCGCGTGGCACTGGATCCCATCAGCCGCGACGGACACATCCCTTTGGACACGTTACTCCTGGGGAAACTGAGGCAAAGGGGCTAATCTGCAGGAACGTGAACCCAGACCTCCCAAATTCCCATAACCACCAGCTCGTCCCTTCCCTGTACCGAGCCCTTCTCCTCCCGTGCCCGTCAAGAGGCATCACCAGCCCCCAGAGCCCCCTCCCCAGCTTGGCAGGTACCTCTGCGGCCGTGAAGCCCTCCATGCTCCCGCAGCTTCCACGTGGGCCGGGCACCTCCTCCTTTGCCAGCTCCTGTCCGGTCTGTCTGGTTAAAGTGTGTCCTGTTAATCGCTTTCCCAACCAAAGGCGGGTTTTCCACAGCGATTTGCCTCCTCCAGCCACGCAGATGCTCTCGGTGCCCAGCAGTCCCTGGGAACCTTCCCACGCCTCCAGCCATGGGGTCTTTAACGGGCAGCACGCGGTCGGACTCAGGAACACCGGTTACGATGGGGACGCTGAACCTCTTGACCTGAGCCCAGGTTGTCCCCCGGGCAAGCAACGTCCCCTTCCGGGGAGGAATTGCGCCCGTGTGTCTCCATCTGACTTCTGCTAAATGCATCCATCCCAAGGGATATGCTCGCCCTGCCAGCGGAGATGAAGCCTGCACCCACCGGGCAAATGGACCATCATTCGGGGGGTCTCCATGCACGCCCAGCCCCAAATCAGGGTGCACCAGGGATGGGGTCCCCATCCCGACCTCTCCTCATGCCTCCCCACTCCCACCCTCGCAGTACATCAACGCCAGCAACATGAAAAAAGCAAGTTTATCCTAAAGGCTTTTAAAAATACATATTAAAAAAATACAGCTTCATCGGAAAGGCTTTTTTTTTTCTTTCTTTTTTTTGGGGGGGGGAAAGGTTTATGCCTCCCTGGAGACCTCTTCAATAAAACGCGTTCTGGCTCTTCGAGCGTCTGACTGCAAATCAGGTTCCAGCCGTTCCCTTCCTGTGCCGACCTGCTGGAGTCGGCTGTTATTCTTGGCAGGGTGCCCCGAAGGAAGAAAAAAAATCCCCCCCCCCCAGCTCCCAGCGGCTGGGAAATGCTGATGACATGACACCTTCCAGCATTCTTCAAGGTCAAGAGGGGAGGGAGGGAAATGAAAGGGGAGAGGGGTTTTTTTTTTTTTTGTTGTTAGCGTGGGTTATTGCTTCGCTCAGGCATTTCCCTTTGATGCTCGCTCCTTGTTACACAAGATGTTGCAGGCTCACCGTGCCGCCCGGCGAAGCACCGGGGCTGCGAGCTCGCCCCCTTCCCCGCTCCCCGCCGGCGAGGGGCTGCACTCCCAAAGGCATTTTAGCACCAGCACGGCGTGGGCTCGGCTTAAACCCAAGCTGGTTTTAACCTCCTGCACATCCCAAGGAGCGATGCATTTGATCCGTCTCATGCCGCCCCGCAGAGCTCCATCCTCCAGCGCTGCAGGCACACGCGCACCCCCGTGGCCCCGGCCATGCCAGCGAGGAGCCCGCGGTACCTCTTCAAAACCACGCGAGCCAAAAGCTGCCTCTGTGGCATCTCCCTGCAGCGCTGGCCCATGGGATCCCCCATGCAGAAAGCCCCGGTCCCCCCCGGCAAGCCCCGAGTGCTGCAGCGAGCTGATAGGGACACGCAGCATCCTTCGGGGTCTCCTGCCGCGGGGCTTCTGCTCCAGCAAATAAAACTTGGCACCTCTCTCCTTGACATCCAACAAATCTCTGCTAATCCCCCTGCTCCCGGCTGCCAAATCCTCCTCCTCCCCCCGGCCAAGGTGCCGAGCTCTTCAAGGCAAGTTGCACGCAACCATTAATCCTCGCAACGAGGAATCGCCCTTCTTGGTGCAGCCAGTACGGAGGGAACGGGCGCAGAGGACAAGCGGCACTGCCCATGTCGTGCACAGCCCGCGCCGGTGGCAGGGGAGGATGCTGCACCCCTCAGATAGGTTTCGGTTGATGCCGGAGTGCAGCAACCCAGCTCTGGTGGCAACCCAGCTCTCGGCTGGGGCATCAGGGACGGATATGTCCCCACGGATGGATGCTTTTGCTCTCCTGCTTTCTCGGACCGCGTTGGAAGGAAGATCAGAAACGGTCCAAGCACAGCGACGAGGGGAAGCAAGGCAGATGCCAGCAGCGGTGGCCAGGGACAAGGAAAGAAGCCAGGGACGGTGATGGGGTGCACCCCATGTTTGCACGCAGGTTTGGGATGGGGTGATGTCCCCGGTCCCCTGGGAGCCCCGGTGCATTGCTCACATCCTCACAAGCTGCATCGCGGTGCCTGCGGTTCGGGATCTACCCCAGGGGCACCGCGCTCCTCCTGCTCCATGTCCAGCCAAGCTCTCGCTGGCACGCCGGTCCATGAGACTGCCCAGGATGCTCGAGGATCACCTTTAGGAGCAGACACGAGCTAAACTGCCTGCACTGGGGACCCCGTTGCCTCCTTTACACAACACTTTTGGGCCAGGGTGGTGAATGAGCCTGTTGGCTGTGCTGGATCAGGCCAGGGCCGATGGGGTTCCCACCTCTTTGCCGGCTCTCGGCCCTCCCTCGTGCCATGGGAACCGGCCCATGCTTTGCAGAGTCCCCTTGGGATGACCAGGACCACAAGCACCCAGGCTGGCTTGGAAAGGAGAGGTGGAGGGTCCCCAGGCCACCCCAGCATCCACGCAGGCTGCAGGTTCCCCTGGAAGCCGGTGCACGGCCGCATCCTGCTCCGAGAGCTGCCGGAGGAAATCCTGGAAGGCCGTCTTACAATGCAGCCCTTCCTGTCCCCGAAGGACCGCCGAGCACGGAAAAGGCACCGCGGGCTGACGGCACCGGCCGGCCCCGGGGGGACGTGGTCCTACCCCACAGCACCTCGCTGTCCAGCCCACCTGGGGCCCGCTTCCCCCCGGGCTCCCGGCCAGCACTGCCGCTTTGCATTGAAAAGACAGAAATGCAGTGGGAGCAGCGGGTCGATTGCCCAGGACCCCACCGGAGGCAGAGACACGGGCACAGCCAGCGCAAGGCGGGGGGAGATGCTACGGCAGCGTTGTTCCTCTGCACGCCCTGGACCCCCAGTGCCGGTGCCTCTGTTCCCCCTCCCGGTGACATCCCACCTGCACGGCAAAGGGAAACCTCTCATTAATGTCACCAAGTTGCCCCCCCAGCAGCCCTTCTGCTCCTGCCAGCCCCGTGATGCCCCCGGGGACCCACAGCCCCACGTTTGGGCAGGACACGGTGCAGGGAGGCAGGGTGGCAGCGGGTCACGTCCCAGCGCTGCCTGTGCCGTGGTGACAGGCTCGGCGCGGGGCTCCCGTGTTATTGTTCCCGGTTGTTTTCCAGCGGGGAGGCCATGGGGCCAGCTGGCTGCCGCCGGGCTGGAACAGCGTGGCCTATTTTAAACCGCTTGCACAAGGAGTCAGCAGCTCCAGCTCGGATTTTTTCCGAACTTTATTTGTCCAAACGCTCCGCGGGGAGAGAGGGAGGGAGGGAGGGAGAGCAAGAGTGGGGAGCAGCTCCCGGCTTGCTCTGCCGCCAGCAGCTCACCTGCGCCAGCGGTGGTCCGGGCTGCGGGCAGCAGCGGTGAGGATGCCGCGTGCAACGCCTGCCAGCCAGAGCCCCCGGGCATGGAGGGGTCCCCAAACCCCGCAGGCTCAGCACCCACAGAGAAGCTGCAGGAGAGAGGGACAGAGCACCGAAGCCAATATTCTGCCCTTAAAGGGCAGCAAATACCTGTCCAGGGGCCAAGCTATGGCTCTCACAAGCATCCCGAGGGCGGGTGGCTTCACTACGCGCGGGGGCTTATGCCAAGCAGCCACACATGTGGAAAGGCACACTGGGGAGCCAGGATAAAATCCCAGCTGGAAATACCAGCGGGGTTCAGGGACACCCAGAAAAGGGGGCTGGAAAACCCTCCTGCTCCCATGGTGGTCCCAGCCCCATCATGTCCCCTGTGCCCCTGGCCATCCTGCTGAGGCTGCTGTGACCTGTGGATGAAAACAGC
Source organism: Mycteria americana (assembly GCF_035582795.1). NCBI lineage: Eukaryota > Metazoa > Chordata > Aves > Ciconiiformes > Ciconiidae > Mycteria > Mycteria americana. The sequence continues at coordinate 47,323,465 of NC_134372.1, forward strand.
AAGTTTGCAGTGATTAAACATTGACGAGTTTAAATTAAAATCCCCCATTTACTCTTTTCCACATCGGACCAAATCCGCTGCAAACTTTTCAGAAGGGCAACCCTTCCCCGAAGGTCCTGATGGACCCAGTGGCCCCAAAACACGGAGCAGCAACGCTCGCAGGGAAGCACCTTCTCCCCAGCAGAAGACTTCATATTCCTCAACATGACCAGGGCATCCATCGCCCAGGAATTTTTTCCATGCCATTTTCTTTAGACCAACCTGCTTATTAAACCTCTCTATGAAACGATTCCTCCTGCCCCGGGCTGAGGTGAGCTCAGAAGACCCCTTCCAGCTCTTTTGTCTGAAATCCAGCATCTCTCGCAAGGGTCGGCAGCCAAAGTGACGTAAAACACGATTTCCTAACCCTGCTGGTGGGAAAACACTGTGAAGAACAGAGGGGGATGACTACAGTTTAAAAAAATTTAATTGTGCTCAAAGATCTCTTTTTTTTTTTTTTTTTTTTTTACCTTTTCCCCCAAAGAAGTGGGAGTTGTTGTGGCCAGTAGAAATAAATTGCCTTTTCCAGAGTTACCAGACCCTTTGCTTGCTGGGGACGGGATCGTGCTCCTGTCCGGGGGGACCTGGCCCGTGATGGGGGTCCCGGAGCAACCTGAACACCAACGCATGTGTTTTGTAACGGCTAAACCACCCAGCTCACAAAACCTACATCTTGGGTTTTAAGCTGTTGGCTGGAGGCCCTTTCGAGCTTTTTAGTTCGAAGAACAGCTCAACTCTTGGAAGAAAAGGGGGGTGGAAAAAAAAAAAAAAAAAGTAGTTATCAGCTGTTGAGTGCTAGCTGGATGCGAGAGAGCCGTCGAGCTGCACGCCGGCCGGGTGGACAGCCGGGGAGCTCCACGGATGTCAAATTGGCCGAAGGCAATATGTTTATGGCCCTGGCTGGAAGCCCTTCTGAGGAATCCATCGCAGTGATTCACGGTGCTTCCGATGTATACGAAGCCATTCCTCTTCCACTGACCAGCCCGAAAAGAAAACATCTGCAATACGTCAAAGTCAGCGAGAGGGACGAAGGCATAAATAGGCGTGTGTGACGGAGGGCAGGGTGACACGAGCCCCAGTACGTCCCCGCGCCCGGCGCCGGCCGAGCCACTGGCAGCAGAGCAGCCGGTCCCACTCGAGGATGCCCGGATCCTGCCCACTGCCCTTCCCGGGGCTTTCCCCTCCATCGGTGGAGCCGAGAAGTACTAAAACATGCTTTAAATAAACAGGCTGCCTTTCCCACCAGAGCCAGTTAGGGGGGATGGAGCCCAGCTCTGTTTAAGGCTGGATTTACCCTGGCAAGCCCGGAGCATGGGTGGGACAACCCCCCCACTCGCAGCCCCGGCTCCGCCGAGCCCTCCCACCCCAGCCGAATCCAACACTCACAGCAGCATCCCAGATGTTGAGAGCAGGTCGGAAATGTCTCAGCTGCACCCGCACCCTCCTGGCGCTGGCCCCGGGCAGGTGCCGCCAGCGGAGAGGTCTGACCCACGCGCAGCCCCCCGGGGCCCGCTGGGGTCCCCCACCTTGGCTGCAGGGCTTTGCCATCCATCACGGTCCCGGGGGACTGGGATGCGGGAGGTGAGCGGGATCGCTTCACACCAGCGATAGAGCTGCGGCGTGGACGGACCACGGGCTTCAGGGCAGCAAACAGCAAATCCCACCACGGAAATGGGATTTTTCTGTGCAAGCAGGTCCCGGCTATTGCTAGAAGCAACGCATCAGGACAAAGGTGCTGGTGTCCCAGGCTGGGGACAGCGCTTTGGGCCTGACCGCCAGCTGTGCAAACGCACCAGCATCTCCATTGCTAAGGGTGCGTGCAAGCAGCTCGTACAAGGCACGGCTATAACCTGAGCGTGCACCCAGCCGGGCCCCATCACACCGGGGGCAGAGCTAAGGACAAGTCTGGCCCCAGGGGACTGGAGGATGTCCTGTCCAGACCTGCAGTCAGCTCCCATCACACCCGCTCGAGCCCCGAAGGACTGCGAGCTTCATCCCTCCTACACATCCTCAACAAAATGGCTCGGACCCAACTGCCTGCTAAGCAGCAGCCTGCCAGGCTACAAGGTTTCTCCCTGCAGCATCGGTGCAGCCCTGCCAGGACCACTCCCGATCTGCGAGATGATATCTTCGACGTCTGCGGTGGCATTAACACCTTGGTCCCATTTGGGGACCCCTTGGCAGAGCCAGCGTTTCTCCTCTTGGCACCCGGAGGGAAAGGTGACCCTGCGATGTCCTACAGGAGACCCGGAGCTCCCCCGGTGCCTGGGAGCACGGGGCTGTTCAGGCTGCGAAAGCCGAAAGAGACCCCGGAGGGGGCAATCTGCTCCCACTCAGACCTGCTGCCCGAGCGGGCAGGTCCTTCACCCCGGGATGAAGGAGGGAGCAAAGCCCGTCTCTGCCCCAGTATTGAGATGCTGAAAGCTGGGCGTGCATCCAGAGCAAAATCCCCGTGGAGGGGGTTTTGGGGTGTATTCCTCTGCTCCAGCATCCCTCCCTGCATCCCCATTGCTCGCCCCGTGCCGGGAGGGCAGCTGTGATGGGAGTGGGCTCGGGGGATGGAGGGTCTCGGCAGCAGCCCCCAGCGCTGGGCCACAGATGTGGCCACGATGGCTGATTTCCTCTGGATTTCACTTCAGCTTTTTGGGGGGGCAGCGAGGGGAAGGATTCAAGTCTATTTCTGGGCACCAGAAGTGAAACAGCAGCGTAGAAAAGGGACCACAATCCCTCCCGCACGCTGCGCTGCGCCGCGTCTGCCGAGCCAGCCTCCCAGCCTCAAAAGGAGAAGCGGGGGTGATGCTGCTGTCCATGGGACCCCCAAAAACCATGCTCGCACCCACCCCCGGGCCAGCAGAGCAGCCAGGCAGCTTCGCACCAAAGCCGCATCCCGAGGCTGCCGACCCTCGCTGTGCGTCAGGGGGATGTGGCAGCCGCTGGGTGCGACTGCGGCTCAGCATAACTCTGCCCTGGCTGCTGCCAAGGGGTTTTTGTTGTTGTTTTTTTTTTTTTTTTTCTTTTATGAGCCTAATTTCATAGGAAGGAAAGAGCCTTTAATGCAAGTGGGTGATTGGCAGCCGGTTCCTGGGAACCCGGGGCTGGGGGCTGCCAAGGAGGACCCCCCCAGCATAGCGTAGCTGGGGGGGGGCGGGGGGGTGGTTCCTCTTTGGCAGCCCCCAGCCCCTTTCTCTGCTTCAGCTCCCCATCCAGCCACTGCCGGCTGGGGCAGGTTGCAAATCCTGCACGGTGGAGGTTGAGAAATGCAAGTGGGGAGACTGCCCAGCCAAACAGTTCCTCCTCCAAGCCCTTTGGAAAAAAAAAAAAAACAACCAAACCAAAACCCCACACATGGAAAAAGCTGGATCCCACAGGAACGGCAGGCAAATCTCATCCCCGCGCCCTCCCAGACACGGAGGAGGAGTGGGCAGTCGACGTCTGCTTGAGCTCGTGCCAGGACCTGCCCGGCTTGCTCGGTTTGGTGCTCGGGAGCTCGAAGACGCTGCAAGATGCTTGGCGGGGGACAGCGGCGTCGCCCTCGGCTCTGCCCTCGCCGGTGAGCCCAGCACCTTCCCACGCAGCATCGGCTGCGGCCGGCCAGTGCCCCGCAAGGCGAACGTGCCCACTTGACCTGACTTTCCAAGCCGGCGCACGGGTGCAGATGACCTGGGTGGCTTCACCTTCGCGCCAGGGCAGAGAGATTTGGAGATGGGCGGGAGGCGGATGCTCCCGGCCCCGTCACCCCCTGCTAGACACAGCCGCCAACCTGTCCCCCATCCCGGCTGGTTCCCAGCACAGGATGCATTAAGCCCCCACCGCAAATACAAACAGCCCCCGGGTGATGCACGCCAGCGAGCAAACAGGGCTCATCGCCCGCTCCCGGAGACCGACGGGCGGCAATCCCGGCCCCGCAGCCCCCAGGTTGGGTGCGGGCAGGCCGCTATGCCTCCCGACAAAGACCGTATGGTTACAGCCATACAGCCAGCTCGTACGCCATCAAATGACTAACTGTGAGAAGGCAGGAAGACTCCCAGGGGCCGTAAGGCAGCCCCCGGCGCGGCCTTTGAGCAGTAAATGGCTATATTCTCTTCCCAGCACTCACACCATTAAACATGCATGCGTTTCCGCCACCGCTTTAAGAAAGTGATAAGTTAGATTTGGGAGGGCGAGGGGCGGGGAAATAAAAAGCACCCCCAGGCAAGAAATGCCAGCGAGCCCCTGCTCCCCCGGCCCCCCCTGGGATTTATGAATGAAAACACGCTTCGCCTTGGCACTGCAAATTTCCTCGATGCATGCGGGCAAGGAGGGGGGGGAAATCCTGGAATTATGAGGCTCCAGCACCAATTAGGGCTGTTTACATTGACGTAAAGTCTGGGTGAAGTCCCCACCCCTGCTCCCAGCATATTTATGAAATTACTCCTGCTGACACTGACAAATGCAGGAGGGAAAGTCCCGGAGAACACGGATCCAGCCTGGCGCTACGTGGGGTTTTTCAAACCCAGCGCTGAGACAACCGGTTCCTATAAATATCAGCCCAGACCCCCCCCCCCAGCCACCCTCACCCCAACCGGGGCAGAGGGGACCCCCAGACCTCGAGCCACCCCTCCCCGATGGGAACCACCGGCATCCCCCCAGGGCCGGGACTCCCGGCGAGGGAGGAGAAGGCGGCAGCACACCCCGGGGCAGGAGGCTGGGATGCGTGGGCAAACCCTCCCCGTTTCAGAAACGCCTGGATAAACGTGGTCCAGGCTCCCCCTCCCCAATTTAGGGACCTCAGGCCACCGTCGCCAGCCGGGAGAGGGTGCTTGGGCGGCTGCAGAAAGGGGGATGCTCAGGGGGCCCCACTCTCCCCCATCGCTCTCTGCTGCTGTACCGGAGGAGGATGTCCCAGGCTCCGTCAGCGCTGGAGAGTTCATGGAAAAGAACTAGCAGCTTTATGGCTGAAAAATCCCCAGGAAAGCCTTCCCCCCCCGCCCCCCATAAAGGGAAACTATCTGAACCTGCTCCCCACCACCCACGCAGCAGCCCAGACGCAGCGCTGGGCGCCAAGACGGGCATGTTGGATGCGAACCTTCGAATTAGGGAGGTTGGCCAAGCCAAGATATTCCCACTAACGGCTTCTGGCACGGGAGCTCGCCAGGGGCTGAGCAGGATGCGTGCAGGGAGGGAGACGCCGCAGCCGGTGCATGGCGGGGGGCAAGGGGGGTGGGAGGCTGCAAGGCGGGTGGGGGGGAAAGGATGCAGAGCTCTGCCAGATGCTGCCGCAGCCTCCGCAGAGGTCAGGGACGTCAGGAGGGCTGCAAATAGCTCCGGAGGGAAGGAATTGAGGCCTGATCCAGCCAAGCACGCAGGAGCGTGCCGGAGGGGGCCGTAGCGGGGCCGGCGCCGAGCACGTTTGGGGGGTTTTGGGGAAGGGCCTTGGGCAAGCCAGCAGCAGATGAGTTTTGGCACCGAGGAAGACACATGAAAGATGGAGTGAGCGATTCCTGCACGCTGCCGGGCTCGAAACGAAGCGAAATCCCTCGGAAAGGAGATCTAAGCGTGGCGGCAGACGGATCAATGCAAACCGCTCGGCTCGCTGCACGCCAGCGGGGAGAGGCACAACCAGAAAGGAAGCAAAGGCGATGGAGGAGGAGGAGGAGGGGCTGGAGCAGGCAGAGGGAAGCGGGCAGAGCAGGCAGAGCAGGCAGAGCAGGCAGAGCAGGCAGCTCTGCCGCCCAACGCTGCCGGCTGCGCCTTCCTGCAGCACAGCCGAGTGCAGAAATGCAAGAGCAGGGAGGAAAAGGAGGAGAAACCCTTGGGCGATGGGGTTAAGAGGGACCAGAAGAGCTGCAGAGGAAATATTAAGCAAGCGGAGCCAGCCCACGGAAAGAAAATTATTTCCCTTTTGTCTCCCAAACAGAGCTCAGCGCTAACCTGGGGAACTCCTCACTGCTGTACAGCAGCAAAACTACAAGCTCAATGGGATTAAAGTCGTGGACTAATTCCTTTTTCAACAAATAAATATCTATTAGGCAGCTACATGGACAGCAAGAGCATCTGCGGGTACATTTATTGTGATAAAAAGCATGGACGTAAGAGGAAATCTCAGGCTGTAGAACCATAATCCAGTCAGATCTGAAGCTAAATTTTCCCTGCTGCCATCCTGATACCCAACCACTGGAAAAAGAGCGGGTTTGCTCAATTTGATAAGAAGCGAGGAGCCTCAGAGCAGGTTTTTGCAGCCCGCGGGCACGCTGCGATGCATGAGCGATGCTCAGCAGAGCAGCACCCGGGCGGTTCCTGACACGACACCCGGAGCATCGCCTTACCCCGTACCACAGAGCTTTTATTTGTTAACAGATTATAGATTAGAAATTATTTAACACAGGCTGCAAAACGACACATTTCCCATCTGGCGCAACCGCTCTCTTTTGCTAAGGCAGCTCCACACGCACGATGCCTACGCCACGCCGAAGCCAACAGCCCGCGCCGGGGGGAATAATGGGGACTGCCCCCCCCTTGCAACACCCTGACGACATGCCAAAAAGCAGAACTTCCAGCAGTTAAACTAAAAATGGCAAATCCCCTTTCATCTCCCCAGCTTTATTTTTACCCGGTGTCCCAGCGCAGGGACAGCGCTGCCATTTCAAAGCTTAGACTTGAGCTTAAAAAGCTGGGAAAAGCTCAGCAGTGCCTGTGAGCCGTCTCGGGGTGAAAACAGAGCAGAGATGAGTCGCTTTAATTTTATCACGAACTAACTCCCCGCGCAGGGCCACGGGCACCCTCCCGGGGCTGGACCTGCTGGGTTTGGTGGTGCAGCCGGCGTTTTTGCTGCAGGAAAGCTCTCAGGTGTTACTTACCCCGCGTAAAATAATGCAGCTTTTACAGCAGCAAAACAAGCCTCTAGCAGGGAAAGCAACCCTCCCCATCACCGCTTCCCCAGCTTATCCGCGGAGATTTCCTCTGGTGTCTGCTCCGATGCAGGCTACGGAGGACCAGCAGCCGCCGGGGATGGGTGCAGGGGGAAGGAGCCGCGTTCTCGTCCTGCCAACCCGGGGCAAACCTCCGTCGTGGGGAGAGGAAGGGAAGCCTGGGAGCAAGAGGGATGGGATTTCAGGAGCCAGGACCTAGGCAGGCCCACGACATCTGCCTGACAGGGCTTTGAGCCGGGGCGCTGGGTGTTCCCACAACAATAAAGCCGTGGGGGGGAAAAAATCCCTTTTGTTTCCCAGGCCAGCGGCTGGAGGAGTTCCTGTTCCAGCGATGATATTAGCGGTTTTGCTGTAACACTAATTACGCAGCGGTGGTGATGGGGGAGGGCTCGGCCCTTGTTTTACTTCTTTTTCCCCCCAGATAACTCAAAGTATATAAGGAAGGTGCAGCGATGGAGCAGGGAAGTCGTGGCACACGTGCCCCATTAGCTCCTGGTAATGATCTTATTTGTATTAAAGCCCGGCCTGGGATGAACACAGCCCAGGCAGACCTCGGCTTTGATCTGGAGGGGAGGCAGGGGAAGAGGCTCCTCGCCGGCTGGGAGGATGCTGGAAGCTGCGTCTGTGCGAGGGCGGCGGGGAAGGGGAGAAGCGCATACCCTCTCTTTCACATTCCCCTGTAAGCACTGGAAAATGGGCATTTTTCTCCCCAGAGGGGGATATAATCTCACTCCCTCCTCCCTGATTGTAATAGCCAGGTCTCTTCCACCCCAGAAGCTCTGTCTCACTCTGCAAAGCTGCGCTCAGACCCGACCACGATGCTGAACGCCTGCCGTGGTCCCTCCCGGAGCCCTTGGGGCAGCAAGGGGACCAAAGTGCCTTTTGGGGGCTGCCACCCAGACCCAAAAGCTCTGAGCAGCACCTCTGTTCCCTAAGCACCCACGGGAGCAAGGGGCTGCCTTAGTTCACCAGCATTGCTCCCCATATCCAGGCTGTGAGCAAAACACTGGCGTATAAAGCAGAAAATACTTGCTATTTTTTTCTGCAAAACCCTCATCACGAAGGGAAGCGTCCCCGGGCTTCCGTGCCCCGACAGCAGGGTTGTGCCATCCCGTGGGCTGCTGCCCATCAGCGCACAAATAAAGCGTGGATAATTTGGCTGCCGACCCCGGATTTTGCCTCTAACCCTGCCGGGGAGGGGATGCCGGGCAGCCTGGAGGTGCAGCAGCAAATAAACCCCGTTGCTTTAACACCGTTCCCATTAAGTGGCCGCAGGTGCAAGATTTGCTGTTACAAACACCATGGAAAAAATCAAGGAAGCTTCTTGTCCTGTCTCGCAGATGAAGGGAAGGGAAATGAACCGTGAAAAGGAGAAATCAGGGAGTTGAAATAAGTGGCAGCAGCCCAGACCGGCTCTGGGCAGGTCGGCACCACCCGGGATGCCCTGGGTGATTTTGTACGTACTGGGAGAGGAACGGGCTGGGGAGGACTGGCTCTGCCTCCAGCTATGGGGCTGACCTCGCTCCAGCCCTGTACGGAAAACAAAACCCGAAAGCTCCCACGTCTCTGTCAAGGCAGCCCCAGCTCTGGTTTTCATGCCTGGCTGGAGTTTGCAATAGCAAAGAGCCAATAACCGGGTCAGAGCACCCGTCTGCGCAGGCAGAGCCGGCCAGGCTGGGGCAGGAGGCTCGGACCTCCCCAAGCCCCAGTCCACCAGCCCACGGGCATCCTCCCCAGCTCAAACCCGGGAGAGCAGACCAGAGCCGCTTCCAGAAAAACAAACGGTGTCTCCGGCTGAGCCGCCCGCCCCGGCTCTGGGCTGCCAGCGGCAGACAGGGACTCCTTGTTCTGCCAGGGGCCGGGAGATAAATCCCCTGCCCCGCACTTCGCACAGCTCCAACAGCCGCCTTCTCCCCCCGACCCCCGTCTGCTGACGCTGCTGGGTCCGGGGAGACCCCCAGATACTCCGGCACGGAGCCGGGACACGCGTGGCTCCCACCAAGCATCCTCGGGGCAGCGCTGCCGCGGGCACGCCGGTGCGCACGTGGTGTGCCGGGGGCATCCGTCCTCTTTCGGTCCCCAAACCCCTGCGAAGGCTCCAGACGGTTTTCCCAGCGCAGAGCAGATGGCGTGGCGCGGGGAGGCAGCACAGGCAGTACCAGCTCCGTCTCAAGCCTCCCTGCCGGAGGCATTTCGTCCCCCGAGCAGGTCACTGCAAGCACGGCAGCGAGGGGACAGAGCGCTTCCACCCCCTTTTGTGGGTGTTTTCCCCATCTATAGGGGGTTTGATGGCTCTTTCCCTCCTCCCCTCTTCCATGACCTCGGATGGTTTTGTGAATGGGCTGTTGTAACCGGATGGGGGAGAGGGAAGGGAGCAGATGGGGAGCGGGCTCGTCCTCGTCGCAGGCTGGTGGCCCGAGCCCTGAGCGATGCGGCCAGGTGCTAAAGGCCAGCCTTGCTTGAAGGTTACCCAGATCGGAGAAACCTGAGATGCAAAAGACCTTGCAAAAAGGGCAGACCCATCCTTACGGCCCCTCGCCACCACCAAAGGAGCAGACCTCCCCTCTGGTTTGCGCTCCTTTGCCACCCACTTTGCCAGTGCGGGTGCCCCAGGAGCCCGGTGGGGTGCAGGGTGGGCAGCAGCCCCTGCTCTCTCTGCTTTCCAGGGCAGGAGCAGCCTGGACCATCCTCCTCGGGCAGTCGTTCAATTTTGCTTGCTCTTTGCAGAAACCCTGGGCCAAGCTTCGAGCCCAAATATGGAGGTGCTTTGGCCCCCGTCCCTTCCCTGCAAGCGCCTCCGAGCCTGCCCTCGCCCAGGCAGCACGGCAGCGGGTCCCGGTTCAGCACCGAAAGCAGCCGGGGGGGGCGAGGGCAGGGGCAGGCTGGCACCCCAGCGGTCCCAGCCCCGACGCAGCTGCGCGGGTGCATACGCAGCCTTGGGCATCACCGCCTCCATCCCTCCTGCCTCTTGCTGCTCCCCCGGGGCAGCCCCCTGCTCTTGCAGAGGGGATGTGGGGGAGACCCCAGGGGGGCAGAGCAGACCCCCCCCAGCCCCGACACACACACACACATTCCAGCGGCTTTACCCTTCGGAGTCGCAGCGGCTGGAGAATTCCAGCTATTCCAGCATCTTTATCTTTTTTGGCTATAATTTCTCTTTCGGCCACGTTATAAATTAAAAGCTGCTTTGCTTTCAACCTCCTCCAAGCTGCACCTTTTAACCTCCCTCCCCGGGCCGCTGGCAGGAAGGGGGCTGCTCCTCGCCGGGGCCGATGCTCTCGCCTCGGAGGTCTGCCGCAAGCCAGCGAGCCGTTTTTTTTCCCCCCTCCCCAGCTCGGCACGGGGTGCCAACAAAGGCTCCTTGCAAAAGGAGCTTGTCATCGCTGATGGATGACGTGGCCGCACAGCGGCTGGAGCCAGGGAGCCGGGATGTGTCTGCACGGGGGCTCAGCCAGCCACCTGGATGGCACTAACAGGCTCCCCGCCAGCGACGCAGCGGCTGCCGGGGCTCCGCGGTGCTTCCCGGGCAGGGGGACAACCCGGGGTCCCTGGAGGGGGTTTGCACCGGGAAGGGAAGGGCCACGCTCGCTCGGAGCAGAGAGCGGGATCGGGGTCCCGTGGGGACATGTCACCCGGGATGAAGGTGGCACGCAGCCGTCCCAAGCCCCATCCTGGTCTCGCTGGTGACCGGCAGGTTCAGAGGGGCCGGCCGGCGGCTGGGGGATGACAGACAGGCAGCTCTGCTCACTGAGCTCTGAGAAATAATTCTCTCCATCCTATGTGGCTTCCTACATAAGGTATCAGTGCTGCTCTTGATTAGAGAAAAGCTTCCCATATTACAGGCTTTTGGCTCCGGGGAGGAACGAGTTGGCCAATTGCAATTATTAAGACATTTAAAGTGCGTTTAACCCAGGAGCCCTTATTTTCCCCTTTCAATGTAACCACTAATTCCTCCTAAATGGTCTGCTCCGCGCTCCCAACCAGACAAAGGCTTTAATGTTCGCCTGAAAAGGCTTATGGCACAGGCACCGAGCAGAGCGAAGGAGAGCGAAATGAAAGGCTGGTACAGCCTCCAAGGGGAAATCAAAGGCGGCGACTGGAGCTGAGCACGGCTCGGAGCCCGTGGAGGGGTGCGGGCTCTGGGCAGGACCAGCCTGGAGCCGGCCAGGCTGGAGGTGCAGGGTAACGCTCAGCAGGACGAGGAGAGGCACGGGGAAAGGTTTGCATTGCTTGAAGCATCGCGGCCGCAGGAGAGCCCGGCCAAAGCCAGCCCTGGCTTAATGCAGCGGCAAAGGGTCACCCCGGGGAGCCAAGGCAGCCAGAGGGGACATCACCCGCTGTCCCCAACGGCTGGTGTCCCCAGACGTCACGGGGACGCTCAGCTCTCCCACCTTGACCACGTCTTGTTCAGGTGAGCAACCGGCTGCGGAGCCGAGGGAGCTCATCCTGCTGCCTTGGGGGTCCCGGTCCACAGCCAGCAAGCCCCCGGGACACCAGCCCCTGCCACCGCAGCTCAGGGACAGCCCCCGGCCACCCCGCCAGTGATACAAACCCAGGACTTGCCTGGAAGCTTTGTGCTTTAATCCAGGGCCAGGGGTTTATTTGCCTTTTTGCTAACTGCTGTTGGATCCCCCTCAGGCAAGAGCCGCGGCGGAGGCAGAGCCCAGGCCTGGAAGCGATGGATTTGTACCAGGGATGAACCTGGGGCCGCAGTCTGCAATAACATCACCGCGTCCTCGCGAGCCAAGCAGCCCGGCAGCCTCACCCAGTGCTCCCCATCCAAAAAAACTGATGCTCTGGAAGGAGCCTGGCTCGGTGCGACCGGCATCCTCATCCCCTCCTCAACGCCTAAAATCCCAGGTTGGATTTACCACCTCCAAAGGGGTCCGAGCTCGCAGCGGGACGCCCAGCCGCTCGCATACGCCCACGTTTCTTCGCACTTAATTCCTCCCTGAGCGAGGGACTCTCGGAGGAAGTTTTTTTTCCCCCAGCCGTGGCTCGCCTGCGGGCTCCCATTCCCAGCTGAAGTTATCGCCGCGCTCAGACCCGATAGGTAAAACAGATGCGGCAGCAGATGCAAAAGTCATCGGCTCCTGCGGGGCGGGGGAGAGACGGGCCAAAAAAAAAAGCAGAGCGGGATGGGCAAAGGGAAAACAGATTTTTTTTTTGGCGCTGGGGTAACCAGGAGGCGGCACGGCAGAGCCGGTGCGAGCCCGGCTGCGCCGGATCCAGACCTTTTCCCTGGGGTTTATTTCCCAAACAACAACAACAAATTGGTTGCAGATTCCAAGCTGGGTGGGGAAATAAAAGGAAATCAAACCAAAATCCTTTGACTGCGGAGATTAAAGGGGATCAGAGGCCAAACACACAGTCAGCACCCAGCTCCTACCACTCACATGATGGAGGCTGCTTTGCATTCAGGCTGTAATTAAACAGCTGTGTTTTCTTTAAAGTACAATTTAGAGTTTGTTCAAACACCATTTTTGCAGAGTATCACGGGATTTCGAATGAATAGACTTTTAAAAACATATTTTGCAGGGTGGCCTTGAATTTGTGACCGGGGAAGGAGGCAGGAGAATATCTGGAGGGGGAAAAAAAAAGAAAAGATGAAAATTGCCTGCAGAGCAAACGCGCCTCGGCAGCAAGGATGTGCAAACCGGAGCCAGGACTGCCATCCCCGCGAGAGGAGAGGCAGACGATCAGCGACTGCCGGCAAGCACAGGGTTAAGGCTCCAACCAGCCCCTCTATTAAGAACTGAGCACATTTAATGGTTTAATATTAACCGAAGCGTGACGGTAGGATTTCAGCCCAACTGTCTCGCCTTGGAGCGCGCAGCCTCGCCGAGGGCTCCGGCTCCCCGGCGAGCGGGTCCAGCGGGCAGGGTAAAACCCCATACCAAGCTGATACCTGCTCCAGCATCCCTTTAAGCCAGGAGATGCGATGCCAGCGGCCCCTTGGCACGGCCAGGGCGGTCCAGCCGCCCCACGCACACGCGCGCGCGCGCACGCGTGCACGGCGATGGGAAGCACGACTTGGTTTACAGCAGGTAGCGCTGCCCGGCTCGGCAGATAGTCAATACTTAATTTGAGGTTTAGCCTTTCAACCGTTTCCCATTCATTTCAGCAAATGGATTGGACTCCCACATCTGCGGGAAGATCGAAGGGGCCCCCCCTGCCCTCCCCTCCGGCTGGCCAGGGTGGCAAGGCAGCGGCTGCCAGACTCTCCCTCCGGCAGCTCCGGGGCGTTAATGGGAAGTCAATGCGACGGCTAACGACCGCTCTGGGTTTGACCTTCGTGCGGGCCAAGGTACTGAGCTATTTCGTTAGGAAAACTGCAACTTCAGCCTGCCGACCGGTTCCGGAGGCTGATTGCAGAGGGGTTGGTAACTGAGAATTGGGGTTGCTGGTTCACAGCCACTCTGGGTTTCAGGTTCCTCAGCACTCATCCGGCTCCAGCCTCCAAAATGCAGCTGAGCTGGGTCTGGCTGTGACCATCTCCCACATCCCAACCCTCCTCCAGCACCTCTGCAAGCGCTGCTCCACCACCCACCGCATCCACACCCCGCTGCCCATCCCCACACACACGTGGGCACCCACAAAGCTCCCGAGGCAGCATCCAAACTTCTTTCAGGAGCATTATAGCGGTGCTTACCTGCAATCACGTCCATCGGGAGGATGCACGGTGGAGGAAGCGCAGCGACCCTGCTACCAGTAACACCATCACCCTCCAAGGCAGTGCCAGGAGCAGAGCCAGCCCTGCTCAGGCCCGAGGTTTGGGCACAGAGCAGCTCTCTCTGCTGAACAGCCCACCTTGGAGCCCAGCGATGGGGTGACGATGCCCACCTTGGAGCCCAGCGATGGGGTAACGATTCCCACCTTGGAGCTCAGTGATGGGGTAACGATTCCCACCTTGGAGCCCAGCGATGGGGTAACGATTCCCACCTTGGAGCCCAGCGATGGGGTAACGATTCCCAACTTGGAAGCCGTCGATGGGGTGACAATTCCCACCTTGCAGCCCATCGAGGGGGTGACGATTCCCACCTTGCAGCCCACCGATGGGTTAACAATTCCCGCGGCTCCAAGGTGGGAATTGTCACCCCATCAATGGGGTTACCATGCCAGGTCAAGCATGAACCCCACCACTTTGCACAGCAGAAGATGAGGAAAGCCCGTGTTTCGCTGGGAAGGACCAGCGCACCCACCCGCTGCCATGGGACCCCCCGGGACCCCGCTGTCCCCTGCAGCCAGGATGCACCGGCCAAGCAGCCCCCGTGCAGGGAGGGTGATTTTTTGGGGACAGCCAGTTGCAAAGGTCACTGTTGCCCTCTGCTGGTCCAGGGACAGGGAGAGCGGGGACAGCCCGGCTCCCACCCCAGGGCCTGACACCCCGGCTGGCGGGGACCCTGCTGTCCCTTGCTGTCACACGTGCGCTGAATGTGCCCGTGCTCAGCCGGGCTGCCACCGCCTGGGCAAGCCTGTGTTGTTCGATCCGCCTTGCCGGCAAAGAGCCTTTCGGGTCCCAGGTCTGTGTTGTCTCTCACGTAAGGCTTTTTCTTACGGGCTGAGCCTGCGGAGACACTCGGCCGAGCTGGGGGACAGGTCTTATGCTGGAAATAAATCAAATCTCCAGGAAATAAATCAAATCTCTATCCCCAGGGGATTGCAACCTACTTTCCTTGCTGCAGGGCCCCCAGGACCACCCTGCCTCCCACCCCTCCATCTCCATCCACCCCCCCAGCAGTAGCTCTCCATCTCAACAGGTAACTCTCTCCTCTTTCCCTTGCTCCACGCTCAATATTTTTTCCTTCTCACAAACAAATCAATAGGAGGTACTCGGAGGCTGGCGACCAGAAGGCAAAGTCCGCAGCTTGCTAAATTCAAAGCTGTCGTTGCAGTCACAGTGCTGGCAGAGGGCCCGGCCGAATCTGCCCTGCCTGCGGGTCCCCAGGCTCGGCACCGCGGATGCTGAGCCAGACCCTGCCTGGCGATTCCTGGCTCCTGGCCACGCGACGGCCTCGAAATCTCCAAAGCACGCGGGGAGGAGGGATGCTTTGGGAGCAGTGGGGATGGGAGATGCCTCAGGACCCCCGGGGAAGGGGAATCTGTGGGACCCTGGTTATGTGGCAGCCTCAGCTGTAGGGGCCGGGGATGGGCACACCCTGCGTCCCAGTTAGGCGAGCTGAGGGTCTTGTGTGTGCACGGGACCTCCCACCACCGGTCCCCCAGGAACCCCCCAGGTCCAACCCTATAGGGAGATGCCCCAAATAGCTTTCCCTTCCCCGAGACAGGAGCAAGGACCCAGGTTCCTCCGCGTCCTACATCCAGGTCCTATATAATGCTTGCAAAACCCTGCCAATAAGCATTAAGAAAGCATCCAGCTTGCTAGGGAAGGAGAAAATCTGTAGGGTTAAGATAAAGACATGATGACAGAGCAAGACAGGGTGTTATCTTGGGCACGGTGGAAGGAAACAAGAGCTTTGAGGGAGGGAGGCGGAGAGCGGGGCTGTTTTCCCCTGCAAAACAGCAGGCTGCCAGGCTGAAGGTCGGGAGAGGTCTGTAGCAAATCAGCTTTTAATTGGAAACGAGCAGAGCAATCACGCCCGTCCACGGCTACCTGCGCAGCGATGCTGCGAGTCGGCTGCCACGACGGCCGTCCTACAGCTTCGCTCCCCAAATACACGAGCTTTTTGGGTTTTTTTCCTCCCGCCGGCATAAGTGGCAGCACACCCTCCCGAGGAAAGCCATGTGTTTGGAAACGCAGCCCCTCCTGCATCTCTTTCAAGGGAGGAAAGCAGAGAGAGAAGCAGCCTGCTGCCCCGCTACCTCCCAGCAAGAGCGAGAGGCGGAGGAGAAAGACCCTGTTTGGATTCGGCATTTAAAGACACATGCAGAAACCACAATTTCCTAGAAACTTTGCATCTGCTGGAGCTAGGAGGCTGCTCTGACAAACACGGCTTGTGCTATATTGGATCCATACGTTACGCCGTGCAACTGGAGCCAAGATCTTGCTGTGGGATTTGTGGGGGCCTCCTCAGGAAAAAGCACCAGAGCCCGAGAGGTTCCCAGGCAGCTACGACCAGGCTGCAGCCTCCTTCCTCCCCCAGGTCTTCCTCCCGGCAGAGAGGCCCTTTTCATCCCCACCACCCTGCTACCTGGCAGGCAGCCGTGGTGGGGAGAGCTGCTAGGTCTGGCTGTGGTGGTGTTCCCGAGAGGTCGCGGCTTCAAGCAGTGCCTGCCATCAGCATCCAAGCCGCTCAGCATCTCCTTGCTATTGCAAGAACATCCCTCGTCTCTGGGGACAAGAGCATCTACCAGACCTGCTCTCAGCCCCCCCAGCTTTCCCTCACCCATCACTTGCATTTCAGCTCTTCCCACCTCTCCCTTATTGGTCCCAGTTCCATCCTCTTGCTGGTCCCCGGCTCATCCAAGCGAACGGGCGTGACCCCCGCATTGCTTAGGGCGCTACAGCCCACCGGAGCACCAGCGCGGCTTGCAAATGCTTTATTTTTGGCAGAGGGTCACTGAAAGCAGGGAGGGGGGGAGCAGCAGTTCGCTGGAGCTCCAGAACTTGAGAAATTTAAGGTCCTGCTAGTCCTCAACGCCGCAGCCCACCAGCACCACCAGCACCATGCGCTGGGGAAGGGCAGGAGCAATGGGGAGCCTGGAGAAGCGAGCACGGCTCCTGTCAGCCTTCGCCAGGCGTGGGTCTGCTGGGCTCTTGGCTTTACAGCTTCAGCAGTCCATCTGACGGACGGACATCGCTGCTTGGGAAGTGCGTGGTCAAGGAGGATGGTAGCCCAGCCATCGAGGATCTGCAAAAGAGGGTTCCTTGCCTGCGTTGAGGAACATCATGGCTCAAATTCCCAGCCCAGCCCAGTGTCGCTAGCAATCCCAGCCACCCCCCGTGTGTGTGTCCCCCCCAGGACAGCTGGCTGAAGCTCACGGAGAGGACAGTGGCCAACGCAGAGAGGTCCTTGGCCAGTTCTGCACCCTGATGGCTTCCTACACACGGAAGGTGGCCAACCTCCACAATGACGTGGGCCTCCTGGTGAAGCAGCTTGCAGACTACGCCAACGCCTCGTGCCATGAAGGGCTTTGCCGGGGAGTTAGCCAAAGTGCAGGATTACAGGCAGGCCGAGGTAAAGAACGGTCGAGACCACAACCCCCTAACAAGGTCCTAAGCAAATAGGTCCCAGATGTGGGCCTTCCCATCAGGAAGCAATAAACACACACCCGCAATAAAGCGAGCTGCAAGTACTCTGCAGCGCGGTAGCGACTGCCTTCGCCGGGGAGGGATGTGCTCCCTCCTGCCCCACCATCCGTGGGCAGAAATGCCCGTTCGTGTGATGCCCAGCTGGGTCCTTCAGCCCATTGGGGAGAAATCAAGCCAAAGGTTGGACCTTGCCTGAGATGATGACCCATCTCTGCTTCTCAGAGCGTTTTGGGGTGGAAAGGGGGGAAATCACGTCTTCTCCTCTGTACCGCCTTGTGGTACATGGTACCTAGAGGTGAGCGGGTCTTTTAGATGCTCTGGTTGGCATCACCAGCTGGGAGACCTCCAGGACTGGATCTGGTCCAACCGTGCTGGCTGTTGGCCTGCTCCTGTTCATGCTTGCTCTGCCTTTCTACCTGGCAGACAAACATCCCCATTCCTTGTAGGCTGGACATGAAGGTTGTTGAATCCCTGAAGCTCTGCAGCACCCATCTGAAGCACCCATCTAAGCCCCGGCGAGGCTGCTCTGCCCAGCCCTGGCCAGGACAGAGCTCTACATGGTGGAAAGCTGGTCTGGGAAGGGCACGGGTGAGACCAGGACAGAGGCGAAAAGCCCGAAATGAGCTTTGTCCCTCAGCATCCTCGTGGTCCAGGATGCAGCCAGAAGGAAAATCACCGCTCCCGCTTTGAGCTGAACGGCTCCCGTACCTTGGTGGTGGTTACAGAGATGAGTCCCTGCCTGAAAACGCTTCCCCTGAATTAATAACCATTTTTATCCATTAGCGCTTTTGGCGAGACAGATCTGCTGCCCGCAGGCATTTCAGAAACCAAAGTAAAGACCAAAAGCCAGGAAGGGGGGGGGTTGCCCCGCTCCCCCAAGTTCAATATGGTTAAACAAAACCGGATTATTCCCATCAGCCCTGCTTTCCCGCATGGTCCCACGTCGGAGCATTCATGTGTCACAGCGTTGGGAGATGCTAACGCACTGCCGCTGCCTTTAAGGAAGTTATTCCTGATTTACACCAGGGCCAAGGATCAGCTCTGAGTGTCCCCAGCAAGCAGCAGAACGCTCAGGGATTAAGACTGACATGCGTCGCCCTTGAGGGACAAGCAGAAGCTGTCCCTGCAGTTTCCCATGGGAAGGGGGGAGAAGGGGGGGAGAGTCATTAAGCAGCTCCTTACCCTGGGAATAATTAATCTGCAAAGCCCTCGAGGAGGGAACGGCTGCGTTGCCCTCTCCACGCTCCCATTTCCAAGGCGAAGCTTTGAAAGCAAGCCCCCGTCTCGTGGCAGGGGCCCTCCCGCTTGCTGGCGAGGATGAGGGTGGGGTCGCACAGCCGAGGCCACGGGGAGGACCACCTTGGCTCCCCAGAAGCATCACCCGGAGGCAAGCTGAGCCCCGTGTCGGCCATCTCGGCGGGCAGCCGGAGCGTGCCGTGCCTCGGGAAGGCTGAGCTCCCCCCCCAGCCTCCGGGCAGCCTTTGCAAGCTGGTGCGTTTTTAATCTGGCGCTGTAGAAATTTGGGCAGCTCTCCAGCCCTCTGAGCTGCTTTGCATTTAGGCTCGGTTGGCTTTTAGCTACTGCATCCAGGGCAGAGGCAGGAGCGAGGCTGGCTGTCCCCACCGGCTCTGCCCCACGCAAGGGGTTCTGTGCCAGCACTTCTAATCTTTCTGCTTTTCTTAGGGCTTTTGAGCAAAGATCGGTGCAGCATCAGGAGACTACGACCCACGGCCGCTCCGCTCCACCAGCCCATGGTCCACCCCGTTGCGGTCCGTGGGCAGCCCCGCGCTGCACGGCATCCCCGGGGTCGTATTTTGGGCTTGGAGGAAAACTCCACTCCCATCCTTATTGCTCAGGCAAAGCCCAGGAGGCCGTTCCCAGGACAGGAGGCGGCATCCCAGCTCAGCGGGATGGAGGACGATGGATGGGGAGGGAACCTGCATCCTCCGGGAAACCTTCCTGGGGACAAAGCCGCTTTTAGGACCGGTCCAGAAAGACGCTAGTGAGTGCAACAGCTTTGCAAGACGCTGGCCTGGAGCTCTGTAAAAACAGGAGGGCTCGGCGTAACGGTGCCTTTGAGATGTGCTCGGTGATGCCTTTGAGACGCGCTCGCCCTGCTGGCTCCTGCCACCTGCGGCAGCCCCTTCCCAGCCCCGGCCTTTGATCCGCCTCCAGCTCCCGGCTCTCCTCGGCGTTTGCTGCCTGGGTTTCTCTCTGTAGGGATTTTCCAGACCACCTGGGTAGAAGCATTTCTGCATTCCCCTGTGCAGCCCGATGCCGCTGTGGGAAAGCGCGGCAGCTCCTGAAGTCAGCCTTGTCTCTGCCTCCATCGCTGACTTGCTCTCCCGTGCCAAACCAGGCCCCTAAAATAAGCTGAATTTCCAGAGCAATCGCTTTTCCCCAGCTCTTCCGAGCTGCTGGCTCCAGTGGGGCCCACGGTCAGGGTTTGCAAACGCTTTTTATTCAGATGTGCAAACACCAGCAGGTCTAAAGGTCCCACCTTTAGCTGGGACTGGCAGGGCTTAATCAACCCAGGGACTCAGAAAGCTTCACCAGCTTGACCTGCCTTGTTTACCAGGAATACATTTCTCTCCCGTGCGTGCACCAGACTGAGCCGTGTGACGGCATCTCCAGCCCCGGCAAACTCCCCCCCGTCACTCCGAAGCTCGAGGGGTTTGCCGCGGCGAGCCCGCCGGCCAGCATGCCCCGACTCGCTGCTGGCCGTCAATCCGGTCAGAACGGAGAGCGGCTTCACCGACGTTTGCAGGATTGCAGGCTGCTCCGAGTCGGATGGGGCCATCGGGTCTGTGCTGGCACTGCTCCCTGCGGTCCCCGCGACCCCACTCCAGCATCCCCTATAGCATGGCCCCCCCCCCCCGCTCCAGCATCAAAGCCAACCCTCGGGGGTGTCCCTGGTCCCCTGAGCCCTGCCGCCCCATCACCTGCTGGTGACAGACGGCTGAGCAGCTCCTCACCCTGCCGCAGGGAAGACCCAGCCTGCAGGATACGGCCCCCGCTCCCCCACCCCGTGTCCAAGGAGAAACAGCCCCCGGTGGTTTCAGCCCCCTCCTCCTTCCCTTGCAGGCTGTTTTTCTCCCCCTCTCCTCCTTCCATCAAGCAGCAAATATGCTTTCAGAGCAATAAGACGGCTGTTCAGCCTTTGGAACGAATGTTCTCTGCCAGGCTTCGAGCACAGGGGCGGAGGGGGGACTCACACTGATTTAATGACAGTGATTTAAGCAATTTGATCCATTTTTATGGCGCATTTACAGTTAGGGGAAAGAGAGGGGAAAAAAAAAAAAAAGAGGAGAGAGAGAGAAACACAGGAGTGGAACGGAGGCAGGAAAGGTTAAGGAACGCACCCCAGCAGGCGCTCGGAGAGGGAGAGAGGCTGCCGCAAGCTGTTCCCCTCGCCGCTCTGCCAAGGCGAGCCCTCGCCAGCCTCCTGTGCCGTGCTCCGAAATCTGGCTCACGTCAGCACCGGCTCCCGGGGGCTGCGGCTCGCCGGAGAGGTGCTGCAAAGCTTGCGGGGCCAGGCATGGCTCCGGGGCCGGGGAGACCCGAGGAAGGGCCGACCCTGCGGCAAAGGCTGGGGTGCAGGCGTGCACCATGCAAAAGCCTCCAGCCCCTCAGCAGCTCCCTGTGCTGGATGCAGGCAGCGGCTGGGGGGGGTCAGGACAGGGCTGCACCCCTCTTCCATGGGGGAAAGGCAGCGAGGGCTCATCCGAGCCCCAGCTCTCATCCTCCTGCCTTCATGGGGGGGTCCCAGTTTGCTGTCGCTCTGAGATCTCATCCCCTTGGGCAGCTATAGGGGCTGCAGATAGACCTTTGGGGTGCCAAGGGATGAGCTGTCAAGATAAATGCACCATATCCACTTGCAGCAGAGGTGAAAACAGAGCTCCGAGCACAGCCAGCTCAGAAAAACACCGGCCCCGGCGAGCCTTTCCCATCGCTGCGCTGAGACCTGGCCTCCTCGTTGCACGTGCTCTGCACAGCTTCAGCCCGGCCCCGTTCCCAGCGCGGGGAGCACAGCTGCTCGCTGGGGCCGGGAGCGCTCCGCATCTCCCAGCTGGCTTTCAGCGCTCGCAATGCCGGCCAGATAAGGGTCGTGCAGATGCATCCTGCCGCCTACAGCACCTCACGCCCCGCAGGGCTCTCGGCAGGGAGGTGCTACCCCTGCGGAAACGCCGCCGACCCCGGCTGCCCCGTCCTGCTCCGTCACGGCCAGTCCTTCACCTCCAACCGGGACCGACCCCTGTTAATTCAGGGATGCACCAGCTCAACATCCCTACCGTTCGGCACAACCCTGCAGCAGGCGAATCGATGGGCAAACGCCGCTCCTCCGTCAGGAAGAGACCCCGGAGATGCCCGCGCCCGGCGTAACAACAGCCAGCCGGCAAGCTTGGCTCCTGCGGGAAAAGAAAGAAATCCCATATAAAATCCTAAGGGATGCCTCCTGCGGACCCCCTCTGCTGCAGGTGGTGGCTTTGCGGAACCGGAGCTGGCTGCAGCATCCTACCCTGCCCAAAAACTCGTTGCCCCATGGCACGGCTGCCCCCGAACCGCATTTACGCTGCTCCTGGTTGTGCAAATGTGGGTTTAAAACCTTGCAGGGGTGCAAGGTTTCCCAGGGAGGCGGCCGGGACCGCTTTGAAGTCGTGTGCCGCTAATATTCAGGCAGTAAAGCTATAGGCTGCGATTAAATAGGCCGTTCGTTTTGCGGGCTTTCCCCAGTGCCTTTGGCCCGTCCCTGCCTGGCTGTGACCACCCTGATGCTCGTGCAGCGAGAATCTGTCCTTGGGAGCACCTCGAGGGCTTGGTATAAGGTAAAACACAGCCGGACCTTATCCCGCTCCCCGGGCTGGAGAGCAAACCCTGTAGTGCCGCAGGAAAACTGACGGGAACCGTTAGCTGGGGGGAAAAAAGTCGTTCCAAGAGAGTAAACCTAGCTTTAACATCAATAAACAGAGGGGAGCAGCCTCTGCCAAATCCCCTCCGTGACAAGCTGCGAACCACATCCTCCCACTCCGGCTGCGAGGAGAGCCCCGCGCAAGGAGCTGCCCCAGTCCCACGGGCTTGGCATGCCGGTGGTCCCTCGCCTGCTGCACCGTGGGTCTCAAACGTGGGTCTCAACTCCTAATAACTCACCCCTGCTGCTCCAGCCTGCTGCAAGCACGGGGATTGGGATGCTGCGGGTCCCTTGCACCACCGGAGCCATCACCTCACCGAGATGCTGCACACCCACCCGTCGCTTATGCCTGATTTCTCCGGCTTGACGCCCTTTGCATCCCACGGGAATGAGATGCGGCAGCTGGGGGGGGGGGTCTGCAGGATGGGGAAAGGGGCACCCAGGGACAGCGCAGCAACGTGGGGACTCCCAAACTGGGTTTCGGCAGCCCACACCTCCCTGGGGAAAGCGGGGAAGGAAAGGGCTGCACCGAGAATCCACCCTCCCACCCCATCGTCGGTCCCACAGCCAAGAAAACTCTTCCTGGAGGCCTGTGGGGGCTCTTTCTGCTTGGTTTTTGGTTTTTTTTTTTTTCTTTTTAAATATCAAGGCTCATCTGGAGGGTACAAATGCCCTGCAGGTCTGTAAGGGGTGGGCTTTGAATTTGCCCCAAAAGGCTTTTACTTCAAGTGCCACAGGTGGCACGGACACCTCCATGGACCCGGAGACACACAGGAGAGCAGAGACCCCAGCCTGGGCTCGGGGGGGTTCGTTGTCTTTAAATGCCCCCAAGAAAGAGAAAAAAAAAAAGAGGGGAAAAAAATTCCAAGCGGTAAACAAAATAAATCTTCCTCTCTGAGCCAAAACAGAGAGAAAATAGCCAGGGCCCTTGGCCGGGAAGCTGTTTATTATAGTCATGGGATTCGCTGCCAATTTCGGCAGTTGGACAATTTTCCTTTTTCAGCCCATAAATAGCCACCCCTTTGCCGGGCGGCCCCAGGCGCTGCGGGGTGGGCTGCTTTCCTCGGCTTGGCGGCTGCTCCCAAAAACATCCCTGCTCCGGCAAACGCCCCGACCCGCCTGGAAACCCCCCGGCCAGCGAGGGGGTTTGCTTTGGCAAAGGGATGGGGCAGGAATCACCTGCGAAGCCGAGATCCGGCGTGTGAGCGAAGCCCCTGCCCTTCCCCGGGTGGCCGCAGGCTGCTGCGGGATGCTCTGCTGGGTGCAGCTGCCCTTTTTTTTCTTTGTTTCGAGGGGATTAAAAAAAAAAAAAAAGAAAAGAAAGAAATAAAGCTCAGGAGAGCACAAGTGATAGGCACACCTGCCTGCGGCACAACCCCGCAGCTGCTCCCCCTTCGCCCCCGTCCCAAGCCGGTTCCCCGGGAAAGGGGCAGCTGGTGCGCGGTGGGGTCTGGTCCTCCCGTGGGAACGGAGACGCTGGCCCCAGGGATGGGTGGTGATGGGTAGCGCGGGGATTGCCCTGCTCCCTTCACGTCTTTCTCCTCTTCCCCTGAAGACGTAAGACAAAGCCGCCCTGGGAAAGGCAGGCTTCCTCCAGCACGCGGCCTTTTGTCTTTCAATTAAAAACAAAATAATATACGAGAGGAACCCGCCTGCTGCGGCCGTGCGGCTCCTTCGCGCAGGCGGCTCCGCGGGCTTTGCTCAGCGGAAAGGAATCCGTGGGCTGCGAAATCAAACCCTCGCGGGATACAAGAAAATGCTCCTGGGGGGCCATGCACCCCCCCAAAAGCCCTGGCCCCTCCGGGGGGAAGACTCCTCCTTCGCGCAGCCGGCAGCGGCACAGCTCTAGCTCAGATAGCATCTCTCCACCAGTGCTTTCGCAGCCAGGTTTCTTCTCCTCGCTTCCCTCCACGCCTGCCATTCCTCCGTGCTGCCAGCGCTGCCCTGCCAAGGGGTCCCCGAGCAAGGGCAGGGGGACAGGGAGCTCCTGCCCCACGCCCTCGGTGGGGAACCAGCCCTTTGCAGCCCCGGGGAGCCTTCGGGTGCCCAAAAGGAGCGAATGCTCACGGCAGTGTTTTACGTTCTGCGTGACGCCGATGTCATGGTTACCTTCTGCAGGTGACAATGGCAGCCAGCATGAAGTCCTGGGCCACCAGGTTGATGGCAGTGAAGAGCAGCGTGCCGAAGAGGACCGAGGGCAGCTCGATGCTGCAGGAAAGCGCCTGGCTGAAATACACCTGGACGTCTGGAAGCACCAAGACCTCGCTGAGCATGGAGCACCACTCCACACCATCAACAGGCTCGCGCCTTGTCCCGAGGCTGCTGAGCCTCCTTGCAGGAGGAGACCGAGCCTCGCTGGAGATGCTCAAAGCCTGGGCGATGCTCAGTCCCCTCTCCTCAACCCAGAAACCCATCAGGAAATCACATTGCTGTTACATAGCATCTGAAACTCCACGGCCAAGACATGCTCCAGAAAGACCTTCTCCTTCACCGCATCGCCCATATCTCTGCATACCTGGAGCAGAGCCGGGGCTTGCTCCCATGGCGTCGCAGCCCCAGCAAGGCAAGGTCATTGCAGGCTTTCAGCCAGGGCCCTGGGAACCCAGTTCCCTGCTTTGCGGAGGAAAAATTAAATTTTCATTCAAATTTTCACTTTGGCAGTAGAGATATCGGCTCAATTTCCACCTGCTGCTTTGAAGCCTTCGCTTTGCATGGGAGAAGCGCACAACTGAGAGTTTTCAATTATAAAGCACATACATATAAATGCAGCAACAGCCAGGCATATGGATTTTAAGCCTAAAAAAATTAAAAAAAAAAAAAAAAAGAGGGGCACTCGGAAGCACGCACCGTCTCAAGAGAGACCGTCTGGTGCTGGGCTGGGTGGAGAGGGGCCAGCCGCGTCCCCGCCGGACCACGGAGGACCACGAGGACCACGCGCGTGCTTGGTCCGACTTCAATGCCAACAGCTTGCGACATGGAGCTCGGCCCTTCCCTCCCTCAAAATCAGCCCTGTAGGTCTGGCTGGGGAGGTCCCAAGGCTGAGCTCGAGGCTAGGCTTTAAGCTGGAACGTGGGGCTGGTTTGGACCCTTCCCTTGAAGGATGCCCAGGGAGGATGCGTGGAGCAGGACTGCGGTCCCCAGGCTATTGCTGTACCCTCTTCCAGAGGGATAAAAGAGGATTTATCCTCCTTGCAGAGCTGGGGATTCCCACTCTGGGGCTGCAGTTAGACTGGAAACTACTCCAAGTTTCATCAGCAGACTTGGAAAGGTGGGTGGGAGAAGAGGGGAGCTCAGCACTGCTGGGTTCGAATGCAGCGCCCAGCGAACGCCCCGGGAGGGATGCTCGCTCCCTCTGCAGCCCCAAGAGCAGCCCGTCCCCGCGCCGTTTAAGAGTAATTTCAACCTACATCTATCAGGGACGGCTCTTCGAGATTCAACCAGGTCGCTGGGTTGGAACCTGGGTTGGAACCCAGGTTGCTGGGTTGGAGCAGAGGCCCACGAACAGCTGAATCCTGTCCCCCACCAACCCCTGGTAGATGCCAACAAAACCCACCACCTGCGGAAAGACCAGCGTCAGCTCCCAAAACCACCCCAGGGAGCATGAAAACACAGCCTGGCCTTCGTCCCTCCGGCATCTCACCGCTCAGCATCCTCGCCGAGCCCACTCTCCCCACCAGCCTGGCACCGTGGCGGGTTCATTCCCAGTTTCTCCCTCCCACCCTCCCCGTCGTGCATCCCCAACCCCGGGGCCAGGGCTCACCTGCACCAAATTTTCATCCAGCTTTCACACCAGAGCCCAGCGCCGCACGGCGAGCGCGGCGTGGGAGCACGACGCTCTGGAGGAGGCAAGCGCAAAGAAAAACCTTCCAGCTGGCCACGGGAGATATTTATTGAATAACGGCGACAGCCGCGGCTCCCCATCATCTCCAGGAGCAGTCTCCGGTGAGGCTGGTCCCGCTCGCTGGCATACAGGACGGTTCTCCCGGCGCTGCCGGAGGAAGGTCTCCCAAGGGGGAAATGCCACGCTGGGTTCAATTTGCTCCATCCTCGAGCATCGCGCCGGCCATCGGCAGAGCGTGAAGCTGAAGTTAATCTATCGGCCTCAGGATGAAGCGCCGAACTGGCGCTGATTTCCCCGATCTACCCCAGGGCCGAGACTCGTCTCCGAGCGGTAATTAGCTCTGGCAGCCGTGACACGACCTCGAGCAGAGGGTGCGATCCTGTCCTCCACGGGGAAACGGCTCCTGCGCCGCGTCTTTGTCGGAGCGTGGCGTTAGTGTGCTGGGGGGCTCTCCCGAAGCACCCAGAAGCCGACAGGATCACCCACCCCCATCATTCGGGCTTCTCCCAGTCCATCAGGAAGACGGAGGCTGTCAGCTGGAGTGATCGTGACACGCAGCAGGTCCTGAGCCTGAAATCAAAGCAGGCAGAGGGGTTTTGCCCATCGCCGCACGGGAGGGCAGCACCGCCGCGGTACCCAGCTGGAGCCGGGCTGGGGGGGACACCCATGTGCTTCACGGCAGGGGCAGATTTGGGTTCGTCCTCTGCTTTTCCCCATCTCCTCCTGCTGCCGGGGAAGAGCCAGGGAGATGGAGAGCTGGGGGCTCGGAGCCAGCTCGCCCTGGGGCTGCAGAACAAAGAGCCTGGGCTCCTCTCCAGCTGCTCCAGGGGTGCAAAACCGCCTCCTCCGCTGGCTCCCGTGGGGCCCGACCCTGCCAGAGGCTCGGCCCCAGCCTTGCCTGCGACAAGGCATCCCAGGACGGAGCCAGCCACTGCCTCAGCGGGCGGTGAGGGGGACGCACGCATCCTCGCCAAAGAGGATGCCACCCCGTAGTTAGGGACGGACCTCCCAGCAGCTCATCGCAGCCCAGGACGCAGCACACGCCGTCCCCTGGGATTTCACGCGTGAAACAACCCCAAATATCCTCCCGGGCTGCCAAACCAGGGAGCCCCTGGGGGGACGGGGACAGAGTTTGCAGCCTGGTTCGCGGCCAACCCCCCCTTCCCAAGGGAGCTTCGCAAGAGCAGCCGCCTGCCCTTCCTCCCGGCTCCCATATTGCATTTTAGGGCTGAGCATCAGCATCTCTCAAAGCCATCCCGCGGCCGACGCTCGCCCCCTCTCTGGCCTTTCCCTTGCCGGTGGGGAGGACTACCGGCGGGTGCCCCCCCGCCAAGGCCAGCTGCGCGGCACACCGAGGGGCCGCTGCCGGCCCGGCAGCAGCTGCCTTGGCCCGGGTTCAAGCACAGAGCTGGTCGAGAGCAGCTTGTTATTTCGGTCCTGTGCCGGGGTTATTTTTAGAAAGCGCTGAACACCCCTTCTCTGAAATCGCTCCTCGAGGTATGACCTTGCAGTGCTGCAGCCGCTCGGCTCCCGGTCCCACCACCCCTCTCCTTGGGGAGCGGAGCAAAATCGTCACCCACCCATCTCCCCCCCGTGTCCCCTGCGAAGCCCCGGTGACAGCAGCTTCGTTGCACCGCGGTGGCGGGGGGGGATGAAGGCTGAACTACATCTCAACCCCTGACGCCATCCAGGTTTGCTCCCGGTTTCAATTATCACCTGCTGGAGCAGCAGCTGCCGAGCGCTGGGGAACTCAAAGGCGAGTCAACAAGGTCTTGTTGTTTCAGCTGCTCGGGGGCACGGAGCTCCGTGCGCCTTGCCCCCCGGCACCGTGGGGATGCCGCGGCCCCCCGCTCGCCCGTGTGCGTGCAGGGCCGCCGTGCTTCGCATGCTTCCCTCGTCCCGAAATGCTGCAGGAGCTGCCGAGGGGAGAGCAGAGAGAAACCTCAATGACAACAAGGGGGGAAGAAAAGAGAAAGAAAAGAAAAAGCCCCGACAACCCAGCCGCTGCACAGAGGTTATCCGGGGGACAGAGCAAATAATTGGCGAGGCGAACAATGCATTTTAATTAAACCTCTGCAGGAAACGGGGGGAGGGAATCAAGTTAATTGCACGGAGCGGGAGCAGGAGATTAAAAATGCTCTTCGCTCGGAAGATGGTGGCTCCCATCCGCCTTTGCCGAGCAAAACACGGCCACCTGGGGCGGCCATGCTGGCAGGGCAGCCCCCCGGGGCCGCTGCGTGGGGACACGCCGCCCAGCCCGCTGCCTGCTGCCGGGGCTCGGAGGCGGCGAGAGCCAGCGGGCTCTGGAAGGGCATCGTGCTGCTCCCCTGTGCCGGGGGCTGCGGGTCCCCGGGGGTGGGTGCTGCCGTGGAGGGGGCAGGGTGAGCCCGGCCGTGGGAGCGGCTCCTGGGAAGTCCCGCGGGGATGGGGGGCTTTGCTTGCGGCTGTGGGAGCGGGGGACGCGTCCCGCCACAGCTCTGTCCCTTCCTTCCCCAGGTCTGTGCTGCTTTGTGCCCTCTGCTCAGCCCAGGGCTCAGCCCAGGCTGTGCCTGGTGCTCTCCCCATGCCCCAGGCAAAACCATCGGCCTTTAGTTTTTCCTGCCCTGGATGCTTCAGGTTTCAGACTCTTCCAAGCAGAGAGAGGTGTTTTCCTCAACTGTTCCCTTTTCTGACCTTGCACCTTTCGCTCAAGCCCTCGTCTTCATCCCTTCCCTCCGTCCCGGACATGGTGCAAACGGAGAGGCCCCAACTTGCTGCCAGCGAGACCGATAACAGCAGCACAGCCGGGCTCCCCTTCCTACCCCAGAGAGGAAAAAGCATCACCGGCTCCAGGATGCTGGAAGAGCGGGGCAGGAGCCAAGCGCGAGCCCTGACCGAGCACCCCACGCCTGGCATCCAGCCCAGCGCCAGCCCCCCGGGCACCCACCACCCCGGCGTCCAGGGCAGGAGGCATCAACCTCTGCTCCCAGGCAATTTGTGAGCTATCGCACTCTGCCCTCCATCCAGCCGCCTGCTAATTAGCACCAGCCCAGCCCTCCGCCTGCGATGAGAACAGCAATCAGCCCCGCTGTTCGCCTGCTAGGAACAATCTCCCTCCTTCCCTCCTCTGCATAAATTTCCCAGGCTGTGGTTTTTAGACTCTGATCCCACATAGCTTTGTTCACAAGAGAAGTCCCACTCGGGGCAAGCAAATTACTCCAGCGAGCAAAATTACCCTTGCATGGGATGCATGTACAGGGCACAACACAAGGGGTTTGGGTTTGGTTTTTTTTTTTTTGCACAGCATCGACCCCAAAATAGATCCACCAAGGGAGCTCAAAGCCAAGCCTTGCTCCCGACCATGGGTAAGAGCTGGACAAATTATAGCAATTAAAAAGAAGAAAGGGACATGTGGACTTTCATATCCACAAACCTCAGGATGCAGTTGGCGGGGGAGAACAATTCACAGTCACACACGCGCTGCGAAACCGAAGTGCATCGCAAAATACTTTCTGTCCTCAGAGGCACAAGCTGTCCCTCCAGGCAGGCGGTGCCACCAGCGTGAGCACGAGGCTGGGACAGCCTGTCCCTGCCACCGCCACCTGGGATGGCTCGTCTGCAAGCAGGACACAGGCAGTATTGTACCCAAAGCGGAGGTTTTCGTGCTGGAGATTGAATTGCAGGTCGTCGTCTCCCACCCACCGTGCACAAACGCTGCCCTGATGGGAAACGAGAGCGCGGTTGAGATCTTCCGCTTTTCCCCTGCAGCTGCAATCGGATGGGCAGAAAAACCACAGCGCTCCGCTTAAACGCTCGCTCTTGCTGCACGAACGAGCTTTCCACCTGAGCAACCGCGAGTAACTGGCCAGAAAAACGCCGCTGCTTTAGCACAAGCTTAAAACGCGTATCGGGAGGGAGGCGAATTGTCCAATATTTTCACCCGAAAGCTGATGCAGAGCCAGGAGGTGAAGCCCGCCACGCAGACAGTGCGATGGCTGCAGCATCTCCGGGCTGTTTGTTCAATAAGAGCATCCTAAGTGTGAATAAGGCTGGGAGACGACCGGATCAGAGCTCAGCATCCCTAGGAAACGGAGGGGAGGTGGAGGCTAAACCTGCAGGTGCAACCCAGGAGCCCCTTCCCTGACACCCCCCTTGCTGCTGCCTCTCCATCACCCGTGAGGCTGCCCCAGCCCACTGCCCCAGCCCGCCCGCGGGTATTAATTGCGCTCCCGGAGCTGTGCGAGGATCCCCGGCTGGGAGCGGAGGTGCGGGCACGCTCGCCCCTGCGTGCCGCGCTCCGGGGCCGGGGACATTTGGCAGCTGCCTGCAGGGAAGGTGTCTGAAGTGTTGCTTGCTGTGGGAACATGAGTCAGAGCTCCCTGGTGCAAGAGCCTGACGTCTCCCTCCTGCTCATTTATTCAGCACGTCAAATATTTGCCCTGTGCGGTTGCACCAGACACATGTTATTCAGGAGGTTTGTTGGGTTTTTTTTTTTTTCCCCTTTCTGCTGGCAGTGACAGCTTATAAAAAAACACCACAGTGCCATCTTGGGAAACTTGGCCTCCCAGCTAAGCATGTTCGAGCATCTTTTTTCTCGCCTGCTTTGGGGACCGGCTCCTCTCCGAGCATCCCCTCTGCGGGGACCGGCAAGCCCCTGCAGGGACCAGGAGGGGCTGGATGCTAAAACCCAGAGGCAAAAGCAACCACCCCACGGGGCTGCAATAGGGAAAGATCTTTTCAGACCTATTTCCAGCACTGCTCAAGTGAAAGCAAAGCCAGGAGCCTGCAGGCAGCGAGCAGTGGCCCTGCCTGTCCCTCCTGTCCCCTGCCCTGGCACCCTGCCTGGAAGCGGCACATGCAGCGGCAGAAGAGGCCAGCCAAGGAAAACCTGCTCAATTTTGCCTCCCTTTGGCGAGGAAGCGGCTTTGCTAGCTGCCAGCCCCACAGTAATCCCGTGGGGACCTCAATTTTTTCTTTTTTTTTTGTGCCACATCTCTGGATTTCTTATTTGTAGGGCTTCTCCCACCCTGAACGCCCGGTCCCCAGGGAGGAGGAGGAGGTGTTTATCTCTGATTAATTGCTAAAGGCTGGAGAAGGTGCCCTTGTGCAGAGGTGACATGAGAGGCCCCGCGTCCCACCTGGTCCCCCGGGATTTCTGTCCCGTGGTTGCAGCCGAAAATGTCCTGTTTCATCGGGGAACTGCAGGAACGGCTCATAAAACACAAACTTCAGGATGCAGCTGATCAGATCGGCCACCCATATGGTGCGCTGCCGGATAAACGCAGCACGCCGCAGGGAAAAAACACGTGCCTCCACCCTATTTGTAAGAGGAAAATCACCCTTCAGTCTCCACTTGCATTCCCAGCCAGGACACACGCTCAGCTGCTTTGGGCCTTTGAAATATTTCCCAGCATCAGGGCTGGGATTTCTTGCTGGTGGGGGCTCCGGAGCCTGCTCCCCCCCCGAGGCATGCATCCTCCTGCCCGGGGCTTGCAGGCAGCCACAACGCATGGAAAAGCCCCAGGGCTGGAATAAACACGCAAACAGCTTTCGCAGCGCTGTCAGAAATAGCACCGGGAGCAGCAATGCCATAGCTGATGCTCTGCTTTGCCCAAGAGGACACGCATCGCCAATGCTCAGCAGCCGTCTGATGCCGTCCTTACGCTTGGTGGCTCCTGCGGACCCACAGACGAGCCCCGGCAGGACCCACACCCGCTGGGCTAATGCTTTGCCCAGCGAATCCATGGTGCGTGGCTCAGGGGGAGAGAGGGGAACTGCCTCGGGGGCTCGGCCCCTGTTAGCACTGGCATCCTCGAGCATGGTACTCAACCAGCTCCAGAGGGATGTGCTGGGAGAGAAAGCATGCTGGCAGGAAAGGACCAGGATTTTCCAGCTTATCCAGCCTTTACAGAGCTGCACATCCCACTCTGCTCACGGAGGGGCAAGTTAGGCTGAGCCCATGGCAAAGACCGCTCACAGCTGAGCTCGATGCCCTTTGGGGAACCAGCAGTGAAAAAAAAAAATTGGTGCTGGGGGGAAAGCCTGGAGAAAATAATTCAGCCAAGACACCACCACCACGCACCGCCCTGGGTTGCCAAGAAGCTGCAGTGACCTTGCCCGAACACAGTGTCTCGGGTTGAAAGTGCAGAGCGAGAGGATGTGACTCACACCTGGGACGTGGCCGCAAAGGGCAGATGTGTTTCGTTACTGTCCAGGGCCCTATCTACAGCTCTGTCTGTGCACGCAGTGACTCAGCCTTGCCTTCGAGCCCTTCCAAAAGAGGAGCCGCAGCACATCTCTTCCCAGCAGCATCCCTGTGCTGCCATAAAACGGATTTGGGAAGTTCAGGCTCCTGCAAGGGAAAAAAAATAAGATAAAATAAACCAAAGCCATGTTTCTCCATGGGAATCTTCCAATTGCAATTGTAAATCATTCAGAGAAGGATAAAATCAAATGCTTTAGTGGTAGGATCCATCTCTCTAAGCTTAGAGACTTAAAAGCTAAACATCCCCCCCATTCCGATGGAAGGACACGGATGAGTGCCGTGGGTTTTCTTAGACACTCACCATAGGACAAGAGGAAACATCTCCTGGAGATGCTCCATGTCTGGAGGGAGGAATAAGGGGATTTCAACAGCTCTCCTTCCTACAATCCCTAGGAAATTCAGCAGCATTTAGTGGAGAGAGCCCCAAAGCACTGAGGTAAGGCTGAGACACCCCATATTAGACACCAGAGAATCTAAAGGGGGGAACGCTGCAGCCGGCTAAGCATGGCACATTATTTCTGTGGGTCTCCCGCAAAACCCAGCCCCAGCCCCCAGCCCCCCCACCTTGAGCAGTGTCGTCCCCCCGATAACCCCCGCAAGCCGCCTTTTCCACACTCACCCTCGCCATTTATCCGCCGCCGCCCACGCGCCCTGCCGCAACGCGGCCGGCTACCGAGGGACGCCGCGGGGCGACGGCCAGGTCCCCCGGCAGCGAGTCAACCCCTGCTCCGCACTGCACAGAACCCCCCCTTCGCACCAGTGGTTGTTCCAATGGGAGAGAGGATGGGGCCACGTCTGCCGGGAGGGTTTCCCGGGCACGGCCTGGCTTTGAAGGCACCAACACCCGAATATTTCGCTTGAACGCCCGTGTGCGATATCGGGCCAAGCGCTGCCTGACCCGGGGGCCAGAAAGCTGGGAGCCAGCAATGCAGTTCACTTGGCAGACACTTGATGGGGCTACGAAACCGATTACCGGCGCACCTGGCAGAAACGGGGGGCAAAACAGCCTCTGCCAGATGTTTTGGGGTCCCGCCTTGCGGGTGCCGGGCTGGCGTTGCGATAGCTGCCAGCACCCGTGCAGGATGCTGGCCCCGGCGCGGCAGCACCCGGTGCCCGGCAGCTTCGCTTTGGCCTTCGGTCGCATCCCGGACGCTCTGCGGCTGAGTGAGGATTGCCAGGACCTGGACAAGGCTTTAGCCCCAAAAGATTTTCCGTGATGTGTTTCGAGAAGCACTGCGGCGACGGAAAGGGAGAGCGGGCAGCTCCGGCAGCGCGGCGGCAGGCAGCTCCAGCAGCGCTGCCTTGCAAGGCACTGGTTAAGTTTTACGGCGCTGATGCAAGACGAGGAGACCTTGCTACCTCCCAGCTCCCCAAACCCAGGCTCTTTGCGGGTTCCTGCTGCGGACATTGGTGGGATTTTCCCATGTTTCAGCCCAAAGCAAGGGGAGGACGGGGAGATGCAGTCCCAAAGCAGAGCCCGAGCATGGCGAGAGGCGCAGCCCCGCATTGCAGAGCCCGCTGCGGGCGAGGGCCAGCCCTGAATTCCCCGAACGCTGCTGTCAAACTTTCCAGCACGGCTCTAAATCCACCAGCCCTTGCCTGGCTCCAGCTGGCCGAGCAAGCTGGCAGCAGCGTGCGGACGAGAGCAGCTAGCAAGAGTCAAAGCATATCCTGCTCGAGAAAAAAAAAGAATAAGAGCCGATCCCCATAAA
This sequence comes from Mycteria americana, assembly GCF_035582795.1. Classification (NCBI taxonomy): domain Eukaryota; kingdom Metazoa; phylum Chordata; class Aves; order Ciconiiformes; family Ciconiidae; genus Mycteria; species Mycteria americana. The sequence goes on from NC_134372.1 coordinate 47,357,331, forward strand.
TCATGAGCTAGTTACTGACGGAGAGCATTCCCCTCCCTCTTGCTCTGCACACTGCGGCACAAATTATGGCCCCAACTTCGCTGTTGTTCAGTGATGAACATCTGAAAAAGCTGTGACAGATGAGAAAAGGGATGATTTAACAGCCATAAATCCAGCCAGCTTAGAGGTGTTTTTACAACCAAACCCATCTTGAATCCCCTCTGTTATGAATACTTATCACTCCCAGACACTACTACAATGGAAAGATTTTTAACAGCTTTAATAGAGACGCAATAAAACCCCCAGAGCCCAGCAAGCAAATGTCCTTTTTATCCCTCGAGGGAGCGAGAGGGGGCTGAGAGCCACTTGCTGCGCTCGGGCTCGAAGACTCAGAGCCGGAGCAGCCGCCAGGCCACTGCTAAGCCCTGGGTTTAATGGTGGCTGTCACCACCCGAGGACTGTCCCGGCTTTCCTAAAGCCACTGCGTGAAGGGTGTCATCAGCAGGGAGGGACGGGGACACAGGCTGTGCCCATGGTGTACGGCACCTTCCTCCTCCGCTGCTGCTCTTACCTTTGCCGGTTCGCTCTTACCTCTCCTCCAGCAGTTACCCAAATCCCAGCGGGTCTAACCCACCCTTGGGTGTTTAAAATGAGGGTGCTCTCAGCTCAGCTGAAGACCTGGGCAGGGTGCCATCCCTCAGCTGCCCCTCGCCTCGTTTCTCATGCATTCGAGGCTAAACGGGCTCAACGACCACCACCTGACGAGCAGGGCAGGGACGCTGCTCCCTGGCACTTCGGGGAGGCCGGGAGACCTCCCAGTTCGGGGTTAAATGGCCAAGGATCTCCCTCCCTCTTGCTATGCATGCTGCCCCTATAGCTTCTCTATACCATTCTGCATACCATTCTGCACCCAGCCAGCAAAATCAGCGGCCGGGAGGCGCTGGGGGTGCACCCACTGCAAAGGGCACCTGGCGCTGAGCAAATACCTAAGGAATAATCACCTCCTTTCTTATACACACAAGCTTACCAGGCAAGGCGATAAGTAATTCATCGGACAGAGGGAACAAAAGCTGTCCCAGGGCACGTGGCTTCTGGTTTTCCATAGCTGGTCAGCCCGTACCCATGTAAAAACCCATGTCCTACCCAGGTAGGACATCTGAGCACGGGCTGCCGGGCTGATGGGTTTCCCTCCTGCGATGGTGAATCTGTGGAGCGCTCCGAGGAGGGTAATTAAAAAAGATAAGGAGCAGGGCAAGCTCCTTCTTAAGAGAAACGTGGCCGTGAAACCCTGCCCCTGGGCTGTCGAGAGAGAACCCAGCACTGCAGGGCAGGGAACAGGCTCAGCTTGGCCAGATGGAGACCCGAGGGGATGTGGTCTCCGAAGCCTGGGTGGAGGATGACGCTCCCACCCCGTTAATCTAAGGGAACATCTTTTTTTAATAAGATAATACTGAGTAATTGATTTTTAAATACACTGAAATCAAATGTCCCGAGGCCAGAGCAGGATCCCAGCTCCATCGTCAGATCAGTGGCAACTGGCAGAGATCGAGTGCACAGGGGAAAAGAAAATAAAAATTAAATCTCCTTCGTGTGCCTAGCTGGCTCCGGGGCAAACACTAACGTTTCTTTAAAAGGTGCATCAATTTTTCCCTATTAAAAAAGTAGGTCATCAAAAGGGAGAAGCTGGCGGGGGCTGAGCTGGGGAAGGCACCAGGGACCATCGAGGCCGAGCAGGTAGCGCGGAGAAGATCCATCTAATTAAAACACACGACAACGGCTGAGCGAGAAAGTCATTTTTAAGACAATTTATTCCAAACTCTCTCTCTCTCTCTCACCCCATCCTTCACGCAGTCCCAGTCGGGAAGGGTTTATAGATTTTTTTTTTTTAATTTTATTTTAAATTTTTTTTTTTTTTTAGAAAAATACACATGCGAATAATATATATTTCACCGCTGAACTTTTTGTCATGTCGGGAAAAAAAAAAAATAATAAAGAAATAAAGTAGGATTTGGGAAAGACCCGAGTGGAGACAGACCCGGGGATGCCGCGGGGATGGGATGCTCCAGGGTGCAGGTCTTGGTGCTCCAGCGTATCCATCAGGAAGGTGTTCGTCGGGGCGAGGGGCTGCCGGAGGGGACTAACGTGCACTTCGTGCACGTTAGTCCCCTCCGGCAGCCCCTCGCCCCGACAAAAACCTTTCTGCCCAGGTTTAGGAACGAGCAAGGGAAAGGCAGCGCTGGAGCCGATCCTTCCTACAACACCCAGCACGGAGCAAAGTCCCAGCTCCGCACTGGCAGGAGACCGAGCTCCCCAAATCCCAGCAGCAAGGGAAGCCCAGCTTAGGGAAAAGCGTAATTTTGATGCTAGGAACTGAGACCAGAAACTAAGAGCTACATGGCAAAAAAAAAAAAAAAACAAACAAAAACCAACCTGTTGAGCTTTTTATCTTACGGGATATAGCTGACAACGTGGGGAAAAATGGACTGATGGTCCCTTGAAACCTGGATTTATGTTTCAGGACAATTTTTTTGGGGGGGAGACTAAGTGCTGGACCCTTGGCACCTGGATTTATATTTCAGGACAATGTTTTTTTGGGGAGATTAAGTGTTGGACCCTTGAAACCTGGATTTATGTTTCAGGACAATATTTTTGGGGGGAGACTGAGTGCTGGACCCTTGGCACCTAGATTTACATTTCAGAAAATGTTTTTTTGGGGGAGACTAAGTGCTGGACCCTTGAAACCTAGATTTATATTTCAGGACAATGTGTTTTTGGGGGGAGGCTAAGTGCTGGACCCTTGAAACCTGGATTTATGTTTCAGGACAATATTTTTGGGGGGAGACTGAGTGTTGGACCCTTGAAACCTGGATTTATGTTTCAGGACAATGTTTTTTTGGGGAGACTAAGTGCTGGACCCTTGGCACCTAGATTTATGTTTCAGGACAATTTTTTTTGGGGGGGAGACTAAGTGTTGGACCCTTGAAACCTGGATTTATATTTCAGGACAATGTTTTTTTGGGGGGAGAGAGTGCTGGGCCCTTGGCTGGGTGGGGCCAGGGTTTCCTCTTGCTGGAGGAGCAGCTTTTCCCGTCAGAGCAGGGATGCGCCTGCGGAGGGGAGCAGCGATGTCCCCATGTCCCCAGCCTCTCTGCAAACGCCACGCCAAGGTCCGGGGGGAAAAACCAGATACGTGGCATACCGGGTAGCTGCCGTCACTCGAGCAGAATAGGAGATGTACTTAAGAGAGGGCTATTTCAGGTTTGATGGATGATCAGCTGGAGCGAAGGGGCTGGGGAAGGAGAGGGCAGCGAGGTGCAGCCCGGGGAAGGAGGGCGACTGATCTAATAGCACGGCCACCGCGGGAAGCCAGGACGCTTCGGAAAACGCCGCAAGCCCACGGCAGCCCTGACGCTGACGATGCAGCAGGGAGCGGGCACAGGGGGAATTTGCCTCCCTGCTGCTTCGCTACCTCCTCCCAAGCTGCTTTCACGCCGTGCTCCTCTGCCTCCTCTCCCGGCAATCCCACCCAAGGCCGTGGCTTTTCTCCTGCTGATCCAAGCTAATGATATGGAGCAAACTGTGTTTTCTCTCTACCCAGAGGTACAAAACCACACAGGCAGCGCAGGGAAGGTTTCCCAAGGGAAGGATTTCCCTCCAGCTCCCAAGGAGCCTTATAGCGAGGAAGGCAGCAGCACTTTGCCAGTCCCATCTCTGCTCCCAGCAAGCCCCCGCACTGCCCACGTCCCCGGCCGGCGATGACATCCCTGAATACACAACAAAACACAACACAACACAACCTGTTGCCAGCCTGACCCAGAGCCTCCCGTCGGCTGCTGCATCCCATCGCCATCTTCAGCAGCCGGCTCCTGCATCCCATCACCGTCCTCAGCAGCCGGCTCCTGCATTGCCAGGACAAACCCGCATGCTGCGTACGGCCGGTGCCTCACTAGGGAGGGAGATGGGTCAAACCGGAGGCAGAGTCGGCTGCTCTCCCCCAGCAGCGGCTTCCTTCGGTGGCTGGATGCGGCCCCAGCAGCTGGATGCCGGTCCCTGCCATCTCCTCCCGCATCCCTGGTCCAGCTCCAGCCTCCGTGGTGCTCGCCCAGCGGATGCCAGCGGGGAAAGGCAGCAGGAGACTCGCAGCACTGGATTCCTCCGGATTTACCACCGTCCACGGCAGCCTCGGAAAGGCATTGAGCAGCAAACGCATTTGGCAGCTCTGCACCCGCCGCTGTCGTGCTATGAAACACCGAAGGCGACAGGCAGCGTTTCACGGCGGGGCTGCAGACACGGCGACCCAGCTCCCATAGACACACCTGGGGGCTGCAGCAGTTGCTCTCTTTTTGCTTTTCTCTCGTGTTTTTGTGGTTTGTTTTGTTTTTTGTTTTGTTTTTTTTTTAACTGACAAAATACACTTTTGGGACTGTCTACTCTGAAAATAGATGCGGGAGGGTCTGGCGAGGGCGAGGGGGCTGTTTGGCTTCTATTTCTACAGGCTGCCCTGGTGCAGCTCTAAAGTTTGGTGGACGATCATGCAGGTTTTATTGCAGCTTGTGTGTGTGATTTTTTTTTTTCTTAAGTAGCCCAGCTTCAGTTTCAGGTAGCCCCAGAGGTGGGTTTCTCTCCCCTCCCCACCCGCTCCAGCCACCGTCTCTCTGCGGCCATGCCAGCCAGGTGGCTATTCGGTGGCCATCTGCTCGATGTGGTCACTCAGCAGCTTGTATTGCTCTGCGGAGGAGAGAGAAAAGGGTGCTGGGAGGGTGCTGAAGCATCCCGGCCAGGCAGGAGGGCTCCGTCCCTCCGGCACCCCGCGGAGAGGGTGCGCATCCCCCGGGCTCGCCCCTACCTTCATCCAAATTGCCGATGGTCGCCTGCTTCTTCAGGAAGTCGCTGCAGAGCTTCTTGTTCAGGCCGAACGCCAGCATGTTGTGAATGAAGGTGCTGAGGAAGGACAGAGATGCTCTTGGTGAGGGAAGGGCCAGGCTGCCCTTTCTTCCCCCCACCTTCCTCTTCCTCTCCGCAGCCCCTGGTACCAGGCGCTGGGATGATGCGCAGCTGTGGGAGAGCGTGCTAGGTCCCTGCGGTGCTCGGATTTGCAACGTAAGGGGCAGGAGCGGCTCCCGGGGAGAAGCATCAAGCATCCTCTGCACCATAAGGGATGTCCCCGGTGGGGGAACTTCTGTAAGGCGTCCCACCCACAGCTGGTGAGGACACGCCGCCGAGCCCGGCTGCAGGAGGGAGGGTCCCCGCGCCCTGCTCACCCCAGCTGCCCGAAGGTGATGTTCTCGTTGAAGCGGAGGCTGTCGTCACGCTCCTCCTGCGTCATGTGGCACCACTTCTCCCTGCAAGGCACGAGCCCGTCTGGCACCGCTGTCACCCGGGGACCCTCTGCCTGCGTCCCCCCGGTCCCCGGGCCACGCTGCCTGAGGACAGGAGGGCACCGAGAGCCCCGCAGCTGCCCACGCGCGTGCGGTGCTGGATGAGCTCGCGCACCTGCATCCATCCGCACATCTCTCGCCCGGGGACGAAGCGAGAGACGCCCCAGGAAAAAAGTGTTCTTCGCCCTTGGCTTTCTCCTGAAGGCCCTGATTAAGAGCTAGGAAATAGCACCGGCCTCTCCAGCACAGAGCTCGCGTCTCTCACCTTCGGTGCCATCGCCTTGGACGAGCGAGGAAGCAGGGGGGGTTGCAGCTCTTGGGGACGGCCGTCGCAGCAGGGCTCTGCTGAAGCCCCCCACCTACCAGGCACCTCTCCCCCGTCTGCAGCAGAGCCCCAACTCCCCGAGCCCCACGCAAGCCGCTCCCCAAACATACCACCCCCCTTCGACAGCACGGGGGGCTCCCGTACCCCTCCCCACGGCCCCGCTCGGGGGCTGAAGTCCGCAATCACAGCACCGCCCTGAGGATGCTCCGGCTCCGCTCCAGCTCCCTGGCAAATGCAACCACAGCATTGCCTTAAAGGAAGGGGTTTTCAGCTCTAGGTGTTTGCAACCAACTCTAGGCAGTGGCAGGAGTCCCCGTCCAAGTGTCCCACTTGGAGGTCTTTGGGAATACAGCTTGTGTCACAGAAATGTCACTATGGTGGTGCAACGCTCGCGGGGGGCTCACTGCATGCACGCCCGGGAAACTACAGCTCCAGGGTGAAGCCAGCCCCCTTCCAAGAAGAAGTCAGGTGAGGTTACAGCCAAGGATAAGAGGAGGAAAAGCAAGGAAAAACAGGGACAGGTAGAAGAAAAATAGCTCTATGGAGGAGAAGGAAGAGGAGAACACCGGGAGCGGACCGCGCGCCTACAGCTCGCGCTAGCTCGCCGGCACGCCGAGCGGGACGGGAGGAGCTGTGTTGGGTGAAAACGGTGGCTGGGAAGAAGGGTGTCTCGCAGTAAATTCAGTGAGGTTAGCTCAGCCCCAGTGCACGTTTGCGTTGCTGAAACTGGAAAAGGATGAGCGCTCAGTCAGGCCGACCCCACGACGGGGAGCCTGGCCTCGCTCGAGTCAGCCCAGCCCGGCTGTGCGAAAGTTGCTGAGCTGAGCCTTCGGTCTCCAGGGGTGAGCTGCTTATATTTACAGGGCTCTGGAAACTTATATGATATGTTTAAAGGGATTAAAAAAAAAAAAAAAAAGGTGTAATTTCTCCCAGATAAAGCTTATGATAGCAAATAAAAACCACATCCAAATCTGGAGGCTGAAAAGAAAGAAGAAGAATCAAATTAAGAGGCTTTGAAATCTGGAAGCAAAACTTCACAGATCTCACTGGCCCACTTACAGAAGCAGCATGTTTGTAACTATTTTTTTCCTGCCTTTTTATGTTTTTGAGGGAGGAAGGGGAGAAAAAAAAATTATCAAAGTGCCCAAGAATAATTCGCCGTGCTTCTGGTTTGTTACTCGGGAGTAACGTGCCTGGGAAGGGGGAAAGCCCACATGTGGCTCTGCTCAAACCCTTTGATCTTTACACCGGCACGACGGGGCAGGCGCAGGGGTGCGTAACCCCACAGGCTGTCCCAACACCTTGCCTGTATTTCAGGGGACCCAGGAAAGCCTTGCCGCGGCCGGGCACTGGCGAGAACCGCGCCGGTGACACGTGGCTTCGGCCGCTCGGCATCGCTCGTCTTTCAGCAGCGGCATTTCACCCCGCACGGCTAACTTGAGCAATGCTCTAGCTGAGCAATATTTAAGTTATCCGGTTGCCGGCGCATGCCTTAGCCACGTGGAAGATTTACTGCCAAGCTTCAAAGAGCCCTCATCCTCTTGCTAATGCCATCACTTCGAGTGATTTGCTCCAAGATCGAACATCCCATGCTCCAGCAAGAGAGCAATGACTCTCCCCGCTCCCCGATCCCAGCTCGGAGCGCGGATGCATGCGGCTGCTTTTGAGCTTTGCAACCCGGAGGACACGCTCACGACCGCGACATGCAGCCCCGTTTGCATTTTTCTTTTCATCTAGGGATGGCAGCACAAGAGTGCATTAAAAAAAAAATAGAAGGACCACCTTTTCCAGCTGGCAAAGGATCCTCGGCACATCTACGCGGCAGCAGAAGCCGGGAGCAAGCGGGAAGGACAGGAGAGGGGGATTTTCCACCAAGAGACTCAGTTCATGTCCAAAACCTGCCCAGGGAACCGTTCCTGGCACAAGCCCTTGGCTTCCCCAGCAGCTGGACACCCGATTCCCACAGTAAAACATCACAGCTTGAAACCGGTCGGGTTTCTTTTTAAAAAGCCGCATTAAAGAGGAACCAATCTCAACCTTTCTGGCTCTTTTGAGAGGGTGATGCACATGAAGTCAAACCTCCGGCGGCCGTTCCTCCCCGGTGGAGAAGGGCCTTTCAGAGCCCCCCCCAAAACGCGTTACCCCCTTCCCCAGGGCAGGATTTGGACCTGAAGTGAGCGTCAGGCTCTGGACACTAATGCACCGAAGTTCGGGGACAGACACACCTCTTCTCTTCCTCCCCAGCGTTCCCTCTGGAGCGGCAGCAGAAACGGGGCCGACAAAAGTGGTACGTGAAAGATCATGCAAGATAGAGGGATGGAGGGGGAAGAAGAGACGGAAGAAGGTTGTTAGAGGCAGAGAGAGGAAAGAGAGAGAAAAAGAGGAGTTTAGTTCTGGTTCCTTCCCCCCGTCCCCTGCCCTCCCCACCGAGAGGAGAACAAACCTCCCCAGCTCTCACTGCAGCCCCGGGAGGACACAGCCCAGCCGCCCCAGCGATGCCCTGGCCACCCCACAGAGATGGGCACCGTCACAAACCAGTCACCACGGACCCTGCAGACGCCTGCCGCGGTCAAGCACCGTCCCTGACGTTTCAAACCCGGCCCGTGGAATGCCAGCCCTCACCAACCAACTCCTCCTGCCAGGGATTTTAATCCTCAGTCCAGCAAGCGGCATCCCAGTTCACCCAGTGGCTTCCGTTATCCTCTCCAGGGGACTAAGGGGGGGTCACCACCACCTTCAAACCCCCTGAGATACTCGGAGTAGTCCAGGCTGCAGCTCCTGAAGCTCATTTGTTACTCGGGCTTGTTTCTGCAGCGGAGGCAGACTCAGCCATCAGATTAATTGAGAAAGGCACTCGGAGCAGAGAGCAGCTGCCGGTGGCGTATGTCCTTGCGAGACATTTGCTGCTGCTAATTTGGGGCTTAATCAAAGCAAATGCAGTTACGGTTACATTACTGTTCAATAGGTTCTTTCAGCGGCTTGCTTGGAGAAAAAGAAAAGCAATAAAGGAGAAAGCAGAGATTGATCGGTGCGCTGAGCCTGGCAGAGCATCCCGTGGTGTGAGCCAGGGCTGCCTTGGCTTCGCTCAGGTTTTGGGGAGGATGCAGGAGGGCTGGCTGCTTCAAGAAGTGCTGTCACTGCTCAGAAAAGGGGCTGCTCAAATGCTCCGAGCTCAACGACTCTGAGCCCAGGAGCTCAAAGCCTCAAAGCAGCACACGGGCACGCAGCAGGACGGTCGAGCTTTGGAGGGGTGAAACTGCGGTCAAGAGAGGAGTGAATTGCTCGAGCCCTCGCGGCAGGTCCGTGGGGGAGCAGGAGATGGGCACGAGCCTGGCGAGCGTCTCGCCCACCCTCGCACCCCGTGGGAGTCCCCATGGCCGGGCACCCAGACGCTCTCTGCACACAGGCACCCTCCAAAACGAGCAGCCCCTTCCCTTTGCAGGGTTGATCCTGATCTTCCAAGCCCTCGGGGCCAACCACGCTGCCGTCTCCAGCTCTCGTCCTTGCTGGCTGCCCGGGGTCAGTCCCCACGCTGTGCTGGCAGCACTTCCACGGCCCTCCTGGGGACAGCCGGGGCATCCCCTCCCCACCCACTGCACCTCCCTCAAGGGCCGCACCAAGCATCTTTTCCCAGGTCTGCTTACGAACTAAGCACCAACAGCCTGAACCCTGGCCGGGTTTTCTGGACACACCTCTAGGGCTTGCAAAAATGATGCCAAAATGAGCAAGAAAACCTTCGTGCTCCCAAATCGCTAAGAGGATGCACATGGCCTTCCTGCTCCCAAATCCTTGAGAGGATGCACGTCTACCTGGCCGAGGAAAGGGATGATTCCCCTTGCTCACCTGCCCACCCCCACAGCCCAGCGGCCCCGGCAGCTTTGCAATCAGGGCTGGAAAGCAGAGCTTTTCCCCACGGCTGGCAACGCTTAGGGCCGTTAGGAGCAGAGGGGAATGCCGGGGGCTGGAGGGGACACGGCGTCTCCTTTTCCCACGGGGACATGTCCTACCTGGTGGTGGGGGACCGCTTCCTGCGCTCACAGTGCACGGCGTCGAAGAAGGCGGCATTCCAGAACCGCAGGTTGTGCCTGCAAGGAGGGAGAGAGATGTTGGGGACGGCCACCTCCCATCTCCCTCAGACTTGTCCCCGAGCTCGCCCGCTTCCCAGGGGCCAGGAGCTGATGCCAGGAGGGGCTAAGCAAGTCTGGCAGATTTGGTCCATTTTTAGACCAGCTCCTCATGTGTCCGCAAACACACTCTCACTAGCACAAGGGATGCGCAAAAGCCATGGCCACCTTTTTTAGGGGTGGCAGCAGCTTAAAAGTCTGGGGAATGTGTGGGCAAGGAGGACAAATCCCCTCCCTGGGGAGGCCAATGCCGGGCAGGAGCCAGCTCGCCCCGGGCAAGCTTTACCAGATCGGCTGCTGCTTGAGGTGCATGTACAGGTAAATCTTCTCTCCTTTCTTCTCCTCCTCTGGGCTCTGCACGGAAACTGTGGGGACACAGTTACATGCCGAGGTCTGGATGACTCCCACCTTCCCACCCATGCACAGACTTTGTGCCACCCGCCCTCCAAGCTCGGCGTCCAAGCAGCCGTGATGGCAAGGTCTGCAAAGCAAATACTCATCCCCAGCACATCCCCAGCCATGTGAAGAGGAGCTGTGGCTGCCCTTCGTGGGCAGATATTAGCTCTGATCAAGGCACGGATGTCCCAGGAGGATGCTCGAGGGACCGGACCTCTGGTTCGGTAGCACATGTGGCTACCAGGGTGGCAACTGAAGCAGCACAAAAGCTCAGAGGCGGTGGATGCCCAAACATCTGCAACCTGGTGCGACTGAGGACAAGATGCCACAAGATGTCCTTGCAGGACAAGAGCTGTGATTGCTCCAAAGCAAGGAGCTTTGAAGGCTCCTTTGAAGCACTTCTCTAGGAGCTCAGAGGAGACAGCCTCCCTCTTGCCCTTCTCCCCACCCCACACCTCCCGCAATGCCAGGCATCTCGTACCACTTCCAACCCTCGCTCCTTCCCCAGAGATGCCTTGACCATGCCTAATTCAGCAACGCTGGCTCTACTTACCCATCTTCTTCAGCTTCTCCTTTGGTTTGTCCTCACCTTCGCTGTGGCACAGAAATCAGCGTCAGCTCCCGAAAAGCCTGTCCCCCTGACAGCCCATGCAGCAGAGCTCTGGCCGCCCTGGCAAGGGGAGCACCTTCATTTGAAAGACCCCCCTGCTCCCATGCCACTGTCCCCGGGGCCAGAAAGGTGGCTAAGAGACTGTGATGTCCATCCCAGTGGGACCCAGTACAGAGATGATGCAGAAGACCACAAAGCAACAGCACCATCTCTTGGAACCACATATCTCCATGCCCAAGGGACACGGGACTCCCAGACCATGAGATGTCCAGTGACCAAAGTATGAAGCATGGGACCAGGCTAGAGACCATCTTTCCATGGCCATGATAACCCCTACACCCAGGAGGTTTCTGGCTTGGTCACGTTACAAGTGTCTGCCTCTAGCCCACCCTGCCCACCCAACGGAGCGGTACCCACTCGCTCTTTTTGGTGGTAGGACCCTTCAGTTTGGTCTCCAGGCCCCCAAAGAAGCCCTTGACGTTCTCCGTCTTGGCCGACGTGTTTTTCAGCAGCCGCTCTGCGATGTCCTTCTTCTCCGCCAGCCAGCTGTTCGCCGACTTCAGGTACGAGTCGATGCTGCCCATGGGCTTCTCCTTGGCCTCCAAGGGCAGCGTGTGGGTCTTGCCTGTGGGCAACATGGCAGGAGCTCAGCTGGCCCCATGGTCCTGGCTGCTGCCAGCTCCTGGGGAACCTGCTCCCAGCTACAAGAGGCACCGTGGAGACCAGGAGCCAGATGGAAACAGCCCAGACCCCATCCCATCCCAATTCCTGCAGGTCTTTATTCTCCCCCCATTTTGGATAGAAAATCCAGCCCCCCATGGAGGAGTGACCATCACACACCAAGCAACGAGCCAAGGTGCTTCTGGGCGGGGGGGTTTCACATCATATCCCCAGGGTTGGGGAACACCCGGGGATCACCACGTACAAACATCCCTGGCTAGAAGCAATGACAAACCAGCATCAGTGTGAGGTACCACCCCAGTGAGGGTCTCGGGCAGGTTTGCACAGCTTCTGGGCCATGGAGGCTCTTTTCTGCTCAATATCGGAGTCAGCCAGAGTAAGCTTGGGTTCCACCCTTCCACCCTGGGTTCCATCCATCACTCTTCCCACGCACAGGGCACGGTTCACCACCAGTCTCCAGCACAAGCAAAGCCCGAGGGTGCGGGCACCTCTTACCCACGTAGTAGTAGGTGAAACACATGGTCATGAGGTTCTTGGCAGGGCTGAAGTCATCCATCTGGTGACACCTGACACGGAGGGAGGATACGGTGAAGACACCCAGCGATGGCAACCCAAGCAGCCTCACGGCTGCTGCCCCTCCTCGAGCCTTGCTCTGATCTCAGGGGCTTTCGGTGGTTGCAACGAAGCCCCGACCCCAACCCACTTACTCGAACAGCACAAGGGCGAATGACTGCATCAGGCGGTAGAAGGTCTGCTCCGAGACGCACTTGGAGTTGCAGCGCTGCAGGCACAAAGCCCAGGGTTCAGCACAGCCCTGCGAGGCAGCTGCCCGCCGCGAGCCGCACGGGCAACCTCAGCCCCCACCCCGGGACCCCCCGCCACAGGGAGGTGGGCAGGGAGCACAGGCGGTGGGGCCTCCCTCTCGGACACAGCGCTTTGCCTCTCTGGATGGGTTTTCTAGGGAATAGGACGTTTCTGAGCGCTGATGGGATTTCATTTTAAATAAAACAGATTAATTCTCTCCCACGTTGCAACAAGCACGTATTTAACCGCCTCGAGATGCGTTTATTCACTTCTGTATCTCCCCGTACTGAAGTTCCTCCCTTTCCCCAAGTTCTTGCCCTCCAAAAACATTGCTTTGGGCCATTGCTAAATTCCTCCTGCCCAGGCTGCTCCAAAGCCCCGGTACAGGATCGCCGCTCCTTCGCCCATCTCTCCCCTTACCTGGGCGCTCACGTATCTCGCGAACCACTCCCTGCCCTTCCCGTTCTCGCCGCTGCAGAGCTCCCCAAACCTGGCCTTCTCTTCTTGGTCCAAATCCTCTCTGCAATGGGGAAAAAGAAAAAAAACCACCATTCAAGTCGAGGATGTGGCCGGCATCCCCTACCCAGCCAGCACATCTCAGCTCCCCCGCGTCATCCCTCTTGGCGGCAGCATCCTGGGGCTGCGACACTGGGAGGAAGGCAGAGGAAGAGGGGAAGGGGAGCATCCATTTTGTCATCCTCCGGCTCACACTGCTCTTTTGTTCCTCCCTGGCAGGGGGGAAACCAAAGGCAGAGGGAGAAGGGAAGAGCCGAGAACAGCCCGAGCAGAAGCTGAGCTCCAGAGACAGGCACTCTGCCCCAGAGCCAAAACAACCCTGTTGCTGCTCATCATGCTGGGTTTGCTCAATTCTGCTTGACACGCTGAGCCGCAGCGTTACGGAGACCTCAGCGACGGGAGCTGGGAGGGATGCAGGGCTGGGGGGGAAGCCGGGGGCTGCCGTGGGGCCCCAGGGCACGCACAAGCTGCTGACATTCGTACAAGCAGCCGCAGAGATGCTCAGCGGGGGAGAGGAGCTGGAGACCCCCGCCATGGCGAGACCCCAGCATGGGAAAGGGGAGAAAGAAGAGGGGAGGGAAGTTGGGGGTGAAAGATGAGCTGGAACGTGCCTGAGAGAGGGGTGCAAGTCAGAGCCCACGTCCCCCACTTAGCTCCAACGCCACGTTATGGCGGGCAGCGACAAGCTGCGTTAGCCAAGCACGGGGAAGGACACGAACCGATGCTCCCGGAGTGGGAAAGCAGCCAGATCCCATCCCGCGGGATGTCCCCTGGCAGCAGGCTCGGCAGCGCTGGCCAGCCCCGCTCGCTCACCCCCCGGTGAAGATCTTCTCCACGTAGTGCCGCATGAACTCCCGGCGCTCGGCCGTCGCCTCGTCCCGGGCCGACTCGGTGCTCTGGCTGGAGGAGAAGGACTCGTTGGAGGAGGAGCGGCGGTAGCCACCCCAGTGCCTGGGAGAGTCGCCCATGTCGTTCTCGCTGTCCGCCGACTCGGTGGCATCGCTCTCCTCCCCGGCCACGTCCCCCACATCCCCCAGGTGCCCGTTGCCGCTGGGGACAGCGGGAGGAGAGGGCTCCGAGGGGATGCAGGTGGGCGTTTCGGCTTCAAAATCAATGAGGTTCCCTACGGGCACGTCCAGGGGGGCCTCCATGGCTCTTCCAGGGGACGTGGTGGTGTTGGGGGGACTCGGTCCTCGTCCTTTTGCTGCTCACTGGGGCATCGAGGCCATCGCCGGCAGGATGCCTGGGACGATGGGCTGGCTAAGGCAGGCAGGTCCTTCTGCGGGGCGCCAGGTTACCGCAGGACATCTGAAAGACAGGGGGAGGACAAGAGTGAGGAGAGGACCCCGAGGAACCTTGGGTGAGGAGGCCACAGGCCACCACCTGCGATGTCCCCAGGATGCCCATCAGCAGTGGGGAGGGACAGGACACGGGCGCACCGGGCAGACAGAGCCGGCCGCTCTCCATCAGCCACGTGAATAAGCAAACCCATGCAGCGCTCGTGTGCTTTCTGCGCCGTTCAAGTGGGTTTTTCATGCTTTAGGCCAGAAAAGAGACAATTTGAGCCCAAGCTCCATATGCCACCTTTGGGATGTGACATCTCGCAGCCTGACGGGCAAAACCGGGCCGGCATGAGCCAGCAGCTGGCAAACACGCTGGTGATTTTCCAAGTCAGCCGCAGAGAAGCATCCTCCTCTCTCCTCACAGGTCTGCCTGACCCCGTTCGGAAATGGGACCATCTCCAGGGTGGAGCATCCCAGTGTTAAACGTGCACTGACTTGGTTAAACTGGGAATGGAAAGGGGATGCTGAATGCAAGAGCAGCTGTAATGGGATGTGGACATAGGGCTCTGGACTGCAATTAGATTAATTAGTTTTGGTGGCCAACCCAGATTGCAAAGGCCCTGCAAAGCAGGTACGGCAGCCACAGGCAGCTCCGATCTCCGGAGAGCGTGGGGAGCACCGGCCGGCGATGGACCACGATGCTCGGGCACACGCGTATCCCGGGGGGTTCCGCAGCAGCTGCCGTGCAGCAAAAGGGGCAAAGAAAGGGCTGCCCTGAAGCTGCTTCTTCGTCAGAGTCACTCATGTCCTCGGCGAGTGTGTTTCTGCCCCAGGAGGTGGCAAGCGACGCCTTCTGAGAAGCTAGCCCGGTACGAGTGGCCATGCTGTAGCAGCCGGGAGCGGGGCCAGTGCAGGGCAAGGCAGCACGGCACAGGAGCAGGGACAGCAGCACAGGTAAAGCAGTGACAACGCCAGGGCAGCGCTGCCACAGCCCAGCTGCCTTGAAGGGAACTGGTCCCAGGACACAGGCAACCACCCCCAGAGAAAAAAAAAAAAACAAAAAACAAAAACCCAAACAGATTTCTTTCACCTCAAAGACTAGCGTACCCCAAAGGACCAATGTCAAGTTCATCAGACAAAAAGGAGTTCAAAATGAAACCAAATCTGAAGTGTTTCACCAAGCAGAGCACCCTGTCGCAGCCCAGGACGTATGGAAAAGAATGCATCGGCTGCAGGAGGAGCAGCTCTCCCAGCATTGCCCTCCTCCTCCCCAGAGCCCCTTTGGGTCAGTAGGGTGCTGGAGGCGCTGGGACCCCCAGGACGGAGAGGGAGGCACAACACTGCACCCTCCCTGAGCATCAGACAGCTCATCACCCTGCCTGGGAAAAGCCCCTGTCACCCGGGTCCCTGGGGCTGAGAGATGGCAGGGACGGAAAGGAAAGTCGCCTGGGGGGGCAGAAACTCGTGCACCCACATGCACCCAACACCGAGCGGTCACCTCCTCCCTCCTCTGGCACCCCGCTCTCCCACCCTCCCTGGCACCCAGCCCCGCTCTCCGCCCGCACGCACCTACGCCCGGGTCCCGGGAGAGCTGCGAGGACGCTGCTGCGGTCAGCGAGCCACCGAGAGCATCGGCCGACGGGCAGAGAGGAGCAGCCGAGCGGCTGCGGCACAGGAGGGACCGGCGGCGTGCCGTGGGGAGCCAGCCAGCCCCAGCCCAGCTCAGCCCCCCCCAAACCAGCCCCTCCAGCTGCAGGGCCCACGCTGGGCTTCATCCATCCGCCCCCGAAGCAGCTGCAAAGTCCCTTTTTGCGGACAACTCCTCCGCCGGCCCCTCCAGCACCTGCAGGTTAGGGCTCGGAGCTGCCTCCTCACAACGCTGGCAGTGCAAGCTCGTTTCTGACCCCCCCCGGCTGTATTTTAACAGGAGGCAGGCCAGCACGCACGCAAGGGACCTTCACACAGCTGTGCTTTGCAGCATGTGCCTCCCTCCCTAAGCTGTACCTTGCTTTTACCCCGTGCACCGCTTTCGGGAGCACGCCTGGAAGCAGAAGGCGGCAGATCTGCAAACGGAGCTGTCAGAGCTTTTTGAGAACATTTTCTCAGTTCTACACTTAATGGAAGGGAATTGGTGGGGACAATAAATCCGCCTGCCCAGATAACAGCCACCGCATGGATGTGACACCCAACAACGTCCCATGCAAAAGGCTTTGTGCAGGTAACCTTTGAGCTGGGCATTCCTTGGCATGTGACAGTCCCAGATGTCCCCTTTCACGTGCAGCCTGTAAAGAAACTGCAGAAATTCCTCTACCAGACAGGCATCCTTATAAGTACCCATCCGAATCAGAATTGTTCCCGCTAAGCGACTCGGAGAGGGCAGCATTTCTGCACTGGTACTTTGCAAATGGGGAGGGGGCACAGCCCATCCCAGAGCGGCGGATCAGCCCCTTCCCACGCCCAGCCTGCCCTTGGACTGCCCCGCGCCCCGCGCACGGCCGAGCGGAGAGGAGAGCTTTGCAGAAGCTGCCCCGAGCAACACGCTGCTTAGGAGCAAGACATACCCGAGATGAGGGAGTTCCAGCTCTAGAAAACAAATATAAATGAAGATGCATTGCTCAGACATCAGCTCTGGCTCTGGGCAGGTCCGTCCTGCCCCAGAAACCCAGCGCCGGCACACCAGCGGCACGGGGAAGAGACAGCCTCATCCAGGAGAACGTATTTCTCCAGGCATCACCAGAAAGAAAACGGGACTGTGCTGGGGCAACGGTGGCCCCTGGCTCTGCTTCAGGCCCTGCCTGTGCCCAGGAGGGACAGAGCGGCATCCCCGAGCCCTCTGCCAGATGTGCACAGCAGGCAGCAGGCAGATGGCATCGCTGCCCGGCCAGCCTCTGCCCATCCCCGTCCCCTCCCGGCAGCGGGGCAGGGGCTGCTCGGCACGCAGCAGTTTGCAGGAGCACGCTCCGCTGCCCAAACAACTGCTCTAAAACACATTGACCCCTGTTTTCCTGGCATCCCTCATGCCCTTCTCCATGTACGCACGTCCCGTGACTCTCTGGGAGAGAGGGCTTGGGGTGCAGGACACACGGTGGGTGTAAGGAGCGTTGTGGGCTCAGCAGAAGCCTGGCCAGGGCTGCAGGCAGCCTTAGTAAGTGCATTCTGCTCGCAGAGGGCCAGAAAGGGTTTAACCACTCGCTGACCAGCTCACGATAAAGCCCTGCCCTCGAATGAAGGCCACAAAAGGTGTTTCAAGGTGCTGGCAGCTGCTGTGGGTGCCCAGGCTTCCCAGGCGTCTCCACAGCCTCCAAGGTTGTTGGGTTCTCAGCACAGAGCCCAGAAGAGCTTCAAAAACAAAACGAGCCTCAAACTCAGCCCCGTACCCACTCCACAACCCCCCGTACCCACTCCACAGCCCAGTCGTTG
Organism: Mycteria americana; assembly: GCF_035582795.1. Taxonomy (NCBI): domain Eukaryota; kingdom Metazoa; phylum Chordata; class Aves; order Ciconiiformes; family Ciconiidae; genus Mycteria; species Mycteria americana. Next base: position 47,374,847 of record NC_134372.1, read on the forward strand.
CTCCGGTGGAACAAATCCAGGAAAGGAATAGCAAAAATACAAACCAAGAGCCCCAGCTCCCGCAGCCCCGAGCACCCGGCTCCATCCGCAGGTGGAGATCAGCCCGGCTGCACGTCCCACCGCCGCTCAGGCACAGCCCGCGGGATCCCGCTCCTGCCTTGCCACTGCTGGGTCGAGTTTGAGAGCGAACGAGAGCTCTGGAATAAAAAAGGGCTTTTTGGCTGCTCGGGAGCCTTACTACAATGTCACGAGCTTCAGCATCTTCCAGGTCCTGCAGTTCTTGGGCTGCCTTTAACCACAAAGATCAACCAGACAGACAAGGCAGCATGTACCTGACTATGGCCTTTCTTGCAAAGCAAGCATCTTCCAGCACATCTGTATTCCCCATGGGCAGCCGGCATACAACAAATCCGTGTCTTCCCACTGGAGACACAATCCCAGGAATATTAGCAACCACAAAAGAGTTGGCTGGAGCCATGGATGGACAGACAGGCAGCTCTGAGAGCCGCCCCTCTTCTGCAGGTTTCATCAGAGCATATTTGGGTGGCAGGAGACATCCCGAGGCAGGGATCTCAGCTTTAAAATGGTTAAAATCTCGTACTTCCCTTGGCCTGGGCTGTTTTCCTTTCACCTCTCCCTGCCCAGCGAGCAGCCATTTACCCACCAGACGGCTGCACTTGTCACCCCAACCTCCCAGCATCCTGCAAAGCCCACAGGAAACCTGTGGTGCCCTGAAAGTTTGGAAAAGGCCTGTTTTTACTAAAAAGAAATGCTGAGGTAGATCTGAACGATGCACCTATAGATGCACGTACACATGCCAGCAGCTTTCATCCATGATCTGCCTTTGAATCCAGCATTTCTGGCCCATCACAACCAGGGAACTGCCCGGTGTTGCTGCTTCCTCCACCTGCATCAACCCCTGCAATGTCTCAGATACCTAAGAAGGGGGCAAAACCTGCCAACCCCCCAGCACATGGGCACTGCGAGAACTGTGGGCGGTGTGGGACCCACCGTGGCTGGGTACCCAGGGGTAACGATGCTGCCGGCACAGGGAGATGAACAAAACCAAGTTGGTTTGTGCAGCTCCGAGCCCTGGGGCTGCTGGTGGGGCAGTGCCCCAAGGAATTAGGCAGGGAGGGACGGGAGATGTCGCATGGCTCTGCCCTGAGACAGGCGTGTGCAAGCCCAGAAGGCACCCACGGGGTCTTTAAACCCGGTGCCGGGAGAGGAAGGGAGGAGCGAGGAGCTGGAATCGAAAGCAATGGAGCTGGGGATGAGGATGGACCCTTTTTCTGCCCTATTTCAGAGGAATGTCACGGTTTGGGCGTCCTCCTCCCACCCTGGTCCCAGCACATCCTCTCCAGGGGACAGGACCACCCAGTCTAGGTTTGCAACTGAATTCCTTCTTCTCCTCGCAAAGCCCGGGGAAATGACACACAGGGGCAAAAAACAAAAAAAAAAAAAATCACCCCCAAAGCCTCACCGAGCAATGCTGAACTGGCACCTACGGGACCGAGAGCAGAGAACAGCGATGATAAAGGGCACGACACAGCCTGGCTTCGAGCACAGCCTTCGGGGACCCTCCGTGCCATGCCAGCACTGGTGCAAGCAACGCGCCGAGGGCGCGATGCTCACCCCAGGGACTGTTATTACCTTGCGAGATGTGTGGCCTGGCCAAGGTGACATGGGAAACTCAAAAATCCCCCTCCCACCGGCACTACTGACCCCATCATCCACCCAAACCCAGAAGCCACCCGGACCGCCACAGCAGCAGCTCTCTCACCGTGCCAGCCAGCACGTGTCCCCATGCCACGGGGTGTCCTGGTACATCCTGCCAGGCAAGCCTGCATTTTCCAGGGATTTCGGGATGGGATGCTTTCTCCCAGCATCCCTAAAACCCTGCATGGATTTTTCCCTTGGGGCTTTTTACAGGTGTGCTGGGTGCTGAGGTCGGATATGCTGCAGGACCTCAGCAATTCATGCCTGGGAAGCGGGACCCAATCCCAGTTTCCTGCGATGGAAATCCCAGCACGGAGCAGGATTCAGCCAGTCTGTGCCCCAGCTCTCCTCGCTCCCCGGCTGCGGGGCTTGGTCCCCAGCGAGCCCCTGCCCACCCCATCCCCAGAGCTGGATGACAAACTCAGCTAATCCTCGTTATCAGCTCGGGCCGTGGGCGGCATCCTGCATAACGAGAGCGCTCGAACCCACACCTGCATCTGCGTCCTACATGGAGACGGTGCTCCAGCCTGGAGCCGTCAGGGGCGATTAAAAACTGTAATTACAACGAAGAAACCTCTAGCTGTCTTCTCGTAGCTACAAGAGTACATCCCTCCCGTCCCTCTGCTCCCTGCGTGCTGGGATGGCACCCAGACACGTAGTGCAAGGGCTCTGAAAGCCCCTGGGGATATTCAGCCCATTTGCGTCCCCCACTAGAGATGCTGCTCCGGGGAAGGGGAAAAGACACAATTAAATATTCTTGCAGGACTCATCTTGGCAGCCCAGAGGGGACAGCTCTGCTCCTTCGGCCACCGACACAGCCACGAGCTCTGCCGAGATCTCCAGCGGTGTATCCATGCCATGCCAAGGGCTACGTTCATCCCCGCTGCTGCTCAGACCCAGAGGAGCTGTGCCGGGGCGAGAGAGATGCTCCCGCAGTACGTAGGCAGCATCTTGCCCTGGCCACGACAGGGCTTGGTCTTGCTCTGCAGCAGAGGTGGTTTAAACACATCCCACGTCTCCGTTTCCCGGCCGCATCGGGGGACATGTCCTCCCTAACCTGCAGGAAGGGGGACGGTGCGTTGCTACCTCCTCCCGCCAAATCTCCTGCCCTGGAGGGGACGCAGCCCCGAGGCAGGAGGGACACGGGGAGTCGTTGCTGCCGGAGGGACAGGGCAAAGTGCCATTTCTCAGTGCTGGCACTTTTCCACGCTGCAGCCCGCCATGGAGATCCACGCTTGTCTCATCCATCCCGTACAAGAGCACGTCCGGATCCCTGCGATCGCCCACCGCGCAGCCGGACCGTATGGTCCCACACGGGCACGCCGCTTGCACCGCGGCAGCTGCAGCAGCTCCGGGTACCGGCACTCCCCGGGGAGACCATGTGGTCACCCACCTCCAACGCACCCATGGGTCCCTCCGGGCAAAGCACCTCTGCACCGGTGAGCAGTGCCCCGGTGGGCGCTGAGCCAGGCCGGCAGGGCTCTGCAAAGGCACCGTGGGCAAAGCTTTGTTTCTGCCAAGGAAAACTCCCCGTGCCGTAAGGGAACAGCCTGTTTCCTCCGGAGGAACTGGTCAGTCTTGTTCCCCCGTGTCTCTCCCACAGTGCGAACGCCCCGGCAGCGGGGTCATGGCTGAGGGACGCAGACCCATCGAGTGCCGGCTCCATCAAACCACCCTAAATCCAGAGGTACCGCACCTACCCCTCCTCCCAAAGTGCCCCGGGAGCGTGTAAACGCACAAACCTTCTTGGTTAAACAAGCCCCGGGACTTAGGGAAGCTGAAACCCCCCCCCGCTGAGTTTGCCTGTCCCCGCTGCAGATCCGCTCTGCTCCCTGCGCTGGCAGCAAGGACACGCTCCCCGTTTTACCAGGGCTCAAGCTATGGCCTCGCCAAGGCACGGCCGGGCTACCCCGACTGCAGACGCTGCCCAGCCACTTCGCAGGCGGAGAAGTTACAGCCTCTGCAACTTAATAAAAAATAATTCCCCGAATACCAGGGCGGCTGTGAGCCGAGACCTGCGCTCAGCTGTGCTTGCACAGGCAGAGCAGAGACCGCACGCACTCGGTGCATGCCACAATCAGCACCCAGCGCTGCACCAAGGCAGGGAGAGCGGGAGAGGGGGTGAGAGCCTGCGGCCGGGTCCCATCCGCTGGCAGCCCCTGATGCGGGATTTTTGGCAGGTGACGTGAACACCGTTTGTCCCCTGGGTCTCCTCCCCAGCCGCGACTCTTCCCCTGGCCCCAGCGTCTCTCTGCAGGGCTCTGCTGCCCGCCGGGTCAGGCAGCCGCAGGCAGGACCCTTCCCCTTCTCAAAGCCGGCATTAACCCACACGGGTCACTTCACAAAGCCGGCTCGCTCAGCCTCAATAACGGAGCCGTTTCAAGACAATCTGAAACCCAGCAAGCTCCCAACTTGCCCCCGCTTTGCAAAGAGCCCTTTCTTCCTGCTGCCGTCAGACACCAGATGGCAGCTCCCCGTTCGCCTGGACTTCAGAAGAGAATTAAATGTCTCTTGCATAGACCTGCGCTGCGTAAGACCGGCTTTTGTGCCGAGCGGCGGCTTCTCCTTTAACGTTCGCCAGCGGCCCAGCTTTCACCCCCCTGCCACGCACACACATCCCCAGGGAGCCCCGGAACGGAGCTATTTATTCTTTAATTCCTATTTTCACCTGGCACGATTTCACCCAGGGACCCCGGGGGCCGGGCTGTATTTTGGAAATAATCTCCCCAAAAGGCACGGGAGGGTTTCCCCTGCCTCGAACGCACGCAGCCCCCCACTTCCACGGGAGATGCTGCCTCCAGCCTCCGCCGCTGGGGTCACGGTTCCAGATGCAGACGGCACGGCAGCGCGGCTGAAGCCTTTTGCTGATGGAGCCCGGGGAACCGCGGGGTGCCCGGCGACCCTCCGTCCTACCCGGGGAGGATGAACGCATCCGACTGACGGGCTGAGTTTAAAGGGAAGACGGCGATGCCTCGGCGGCTGGGCCCCAAGAAAACAGGTTATCACCTCCCAGCGCGAGATGGGGAAAGAAGACGGATTAAACCTCAGCGGGGGGGA